>NC_140592.1:1213133404-1213675904 GCF_964204655.1 Triturus cristatus
CCATTACACTGGCAAATCGCAATTGACGGGTAAAATTAATCAAATTCTGGTTCTTTTGCACTGGGTTTGAGTCATAAAAGTGATGCCAAGATGCGCAAAATGTTCTATGTTGGATTTGTCTGTGCTACCTGCCCTTACTACCCAACAAGAGCAAGTCTGCAGAGTAAGCAGCTACCCCGGAAGTATGCCAGACTTCCTAGCGTGCATGTGCCCACATGCACCGGTTACTTTACTCTACTCTCCCGCATCAAAAGCCCGCCTCCTTCTCCTAATCACGTGAAGATGAAGGACTGGACTATGTAGCACTGGCAAGGATGCTGAACACATCTGCACCAGTGTGGCCAGCTTGACTGCTCCAAACATCCCAGCTTGGCTGTGCCCTTTGCCTACCAATGAATGTGGGGCGTGTTATGACAATGGTCTGTTGCACATTGCTATGGCAAAAGAGATGTATACACAGAAGCAACGTGAGCAATGGTGCAACAATGGTGTTTAACGTAGTGGGAGGAAGTGTGTATACTTGGAGAGCGATGATGCTTTTGGGCGACTGGAGAAACCGGCTTAGCAAGGATGCTTTAGAAATGGGGGCAATGTCAATATGTCATTTACAGATTAGGGCAATGTGTCAACTGGCATGACAATGTTTGCTTGCAGCAATGGGGAAAAGGGGTTCCTAGCATCATCACAATATCTGTAAGCCAATGGCTAACCATATTGTCCAGGTCCTGGCCCTTTTAGACCAGTGACTGGGTGGCTTGCAACATGTCAAGTACTCTTCAAGCTCCCCGAAATGGGCTTGGACAGGGAAAAGGGAAAAGCCCCTTGGCACAATGATTTGCCTCCCAGCACATTGATTAGCCTCCTAGCACGATGACTTACCTCCTGGCACAATGACTTACCTCCTGGCACAACGATTAGCCGCCTGGCACAAGAAGGAGTCTAAGTCTATTTGAACATCTCAATGGTCACCCTAACAAGCTGCCACAAAGAGCAGCAGTCTGCTAATAGCAGCCAAGATGGCCTCTTGAGTTTATTGCTCATTACTGACATCCGCGGTGAATAGTCTTAAGCGCTGTACAAAAATAGTCATTATCATTGTCATGATGTGCCACAGGCAGGTTGGCATACATTAGCATTAGATATGCAACCTACTAGGGCACGTAAGGAGCAGTATAACATAACTGAGCACACCCCGCGGCATTGAAGAATCAGTCAGATATATACTTTTATATATATGATAGCAGCACTCTAGAAATTGTAATTATAAAGTTCCATATCATGAAGGTGTACACTGACATGTAGCAGAGCTGTGTGCCCCTTTCCAGGCTCCACACTGTCTAAAGCTCATAGACTTATCTCGGAACTTCTCCAAGTCAATGCACGAGAGATCGTGTGCCCTGTGTCCAAATGATACGGGGCCAGATGTATGACCGCTTTTAGCTGTCGCAAACAGAGAATCGGGCCGTTTCCAACTTCTAAAAAGGGTTGTAGCATGTACAAACTCTATTATGCGAGTTGGTTACCTATTACCGACTCGCAAAATAGGATTTGCGAGTCGCTATTAGGAAGGGGCGTGCCAACGGTGTCCCTTCCTAATAGCGAGTCACAGGGGGATGTACGATTGTTTTGCAAATGCAGTTGCAAAACAATTGCAGTTACCACCAATTTCAAATTGATGGTAAGCCAGTTGCAAATGGTAAGTAATCCATAGGGCACCCCTTCCCCTTTGTGTTTGGCAGTGAAAATATTTTATAAGAGCAGGAAGTGTCCCGTGGACCACGGCCTGACTTTAAAAAATGAAAAGAAAACTTTTCATTTTTTTCTTTTAAACTCATCCCATTTTCCTTTAAGGAAAATGAGCTGCATTTGAAAACAACTGTTGCTTTATTTGAATAAAAAGCAAACACAGACATGGTGGTCTGTTGTCCCCAGCAGGCCACCATCCCTGTGATTGTAGCCCATTGCCAATGGGTCGCAAATTGCGACCTGCCTCGTGATTATTGATGAGGCAGGTCATTTGCGACCACATTGGGAATCGCTAAATGTGTCAGAGACACATTACTACATTCCATTTTGCGAGTCGCAAATTGTGAGAAATAAAAAAATCGCAATTTGCGACCCGCAAAACCGAATGGTCGTACATCTGGCCCAAGATTCCAACATTAAATAGATGGAATATAAATGCAAAGTGTCTGGTGAAGCTGCTCAATCCTCTAAACAGAACCTCTTAATGTTCATGCTCCCTATAAATCCAAGAATGGCCCATAGATGTCCTCACATGCGCTCACTTCATTCTATACAATGTCCTGTATGTAACACCTGTGCTGTTTCTCCTGGATTCTCACGGTTTCCTTTAGCATAGACCGTGATGCCAGAAAAACTGTGTGTCTCATGTGAAGAACCATGTGCCCACTGCACCTACCATAGGGCAAATGTATCAAACTTTCACGCAGCGCAATGCAGCAAGCCACCTTGCTGCGCTGCGTAACAGGTCAGGAATGTGCCGTAATTAACATTATTCGGTACATTCCTGTCCTTTTGTTTAGCTGCCGCATAATTGTACTGCCAAGCGCCAACGCAGGCACCCTTGCGTCATGGTGCATGGGGTGCCAGTGTTGTAAGCACTATTGTTTTTGTGCAGTAAGATACACCTTCCTGCACAAAAGCAAATGAAAAGGTGTGAGAGAGACAGATGTAGAGGTTATGGTTTTTAGTATGTCATTTCTAGTTTTAGTATGATTTCTTATGATTGTAGTTTCTTAGCTGGTTATGGCAGAGGTCAGGAGTACGCAGTTTGTTGAAGAGGAAAGCCAGGACTAATAACAGGCTCTCTGGTTTCACATTGTGCATTGTAGACACTAAATAGGTGTCTGTTTATCCCTCGTCAATGAAGCTGGGCGTGGAGGGACTTTGGGAATAATGTACAAGTTGCTTGGCCTTTAGTGGCTCGCAATGATTTTCACGGATCAGAAGTAGCTCTCACTGCAGAAAAGGTTGGAGACCCCTGCTCTAGATTCAACAAGCCATGCGGGGCCAGGCAAGGTGGCCTTGCGTGACTTGATAAGTCTGCCTTAGTTGTTGCATCACCCAAACGCCCCCTTGCGTGGTGCATGGGCTTCGCAACACAATGATAAATATGCCCCCATTTTGTACCAAGGGCAGCATGCACCTACATAGTATAATGTTATTGCTACTAAAAAAATGCTGCCCATGGCTCCTATAAAAGAGCCTGAAGTACTCGAATAATTCATTATTTCTCTTTCACTGGGCCTGGCTGATCGGGCTGGACACATCTGGAAATATGTCTGATAAAGTGCCCTATTTGGCATCATTTTCTCAAAGTATTTCCCTGAGGGGAGAACACCCGCAGGAGGATCTGGTTGACTTGCGATACCCGCATGCTCTTTTTGTTCCTAGTCCAGCTCTGCCATTTTCCCCGCCAGCCAATTGCTGTCTAACTGGAAACACGTGGCGCTGTTTAAGCATAGTCCCTTTACTTTTAAAACATCATTGTTAACAATGGAACAGTTGATTGACAACACATTTAGTTCTCAAATTTTACGAGATTTACCAAGAATGCTATGACTACTCCTGGAAAAGTAAAAAAGTAGTAGATTTATGGACTCCACACACGCAGTGCTTAATTTGTAAAATAAAAAGTGCCGCGGCTCTCCTCAGGAGGCAGCGCTAACAGGAGAAATGTGCTGGTGCAAACTGCCTTCTGACTAGGACATGGACATTCCCGTGCTACCACTCATGCTTTTTGACACAACAATATTAGACAGAGTTTTGCACAAAAACATAACGCCGCTTTGAAACAGGCATTTAAAGGAGAACTACTTTCATTTCTCCTTTCATTTCCAACTTTGCATGTGTGCCGCACTATACAGCACATAAACAAAGTAGGAAAAGTTAATCAGCTGGTCTGTACCCTTCCAGTACAAAACCTATGCTAGACTCACGCACACACACTTGCACTATGGTACAAAGGTGTGTGGGTGGCACACGCAGCCTGATTGTGCGCCGGCGCTAGGGAGAGAGGAGGAGGGTGCCATAAATCTGTAGATATGGCGTTTTCCTCCTTTCTCCTTGTAACGCAGCGCAACAAGTATTTGTTGTGTGACAGGGTCGTAAATCTGTCTCCCTCCGTGTTTACGACGCTGCACAACTCTGATAAAATATTCTAACTTAATTCAGCTGTACCAAGACAAAAGCTGTCAGAACCCATTAGTTTGTTAAATGAAAGCCCAGACCGGCTTGGCAAAATAGAGCCATTTTTTAAACAACTATGTTAAGTGTGACTGCACCATATATGCAGGGCCGGCTTAAGGGCGTTGCGATTGCACTGAACTGGGAGTGGGGGAAGGGGCTGAGTTTTCAAATATATGTTGTATTTAAAACCCCTGCTGCAGTGTTCCTTGCCTTCAGCAATCTTCAGGCGACAATAAAAATGTCAAGATACCTCTGGTGATTAATAGGCCTGCTGGAGGGAGATCGGAGTTTTGTCGAGTGGAAGTTTTGACTCATTGTAAAGTAGCAAAGAGGGTTAATATGCCTGATGCAAAGCCAAGCAGATCACAAAAGCGCCTATCAGTTGGGTAGTTCAGTGGGTTACTGCTTTTGTCAGAGGGATGCTTTTGTTACTTGCAGTCTATAAGTTACAGTCCTAATATAGCCCAGTTAGCTAATAACTGTCATCAAAGAGCTGCATGCAAGCTGCAAGGAATAGGCAGGGTCACTAAAATATGCAGCAGATGAGGACCAAATTATGCGCCAGGGTTGAGTAAATTATGTGGCAAGCAAAGGCAGATTATGCTGCATAATCAACCATACATTGTGATAGTATTAGATCATCATTTTTATACATGTTAACAGTGGACATTGGTTGCACCCAATAGTACCAATGCAACACCCAAATGTAGCGATACGCAACAGAAAGGTGACCACTCAACCTTTGCAAAGGGCCTTCCACTGTGCAGCTACAAGCGATGCTGCATTTTTAGCAACGTTTGAACCCTTTAAGCTAGAAACAAAGTCTTTTTGTTAAAATCTGCAGATTATGCAATAGACAATGAATTATGTGGCAAATGCAGCAAATCTATCCTAATGTAGGGTAGAGCGTAATGATTTTTTCTCGCACCATTCATTATCCTAATGTTGCTAAAAAAGGTTAATTTGGATAATCATTAGTTTTTATTAGTAAAGCCTACCCCCCAACCACAGTGTCACCAGCGGCATAGCAAGGAGGGCTTTGAACTAATTAGAGCATTTTTAGAGGTTTTATAAAAATTCTGCTTGCATGATCTCTCGGCACGAAATTGAGTCCCAAAGCACCTGTCAATTTTACACCACTTTGTATATTATAATGATTTCCTCAGCAAAGTATATTAGAGTCAGTCAGTCACAAAAAACTTTATTTGGCAAATTGCAACCATAAAAGTACGGATAATAAAAACATTACATAAATAAATAGAGCAGCATTAAAAAAAATTCAGGACATAACCGGGGATAATAAAGTTATTTTCAAGGAAGACACTACATAAGGTACACTCCAATTATAAGATGCATAAAACATATATAAATGGACCGATGGGTCTCATACTACAGACACATTTTTTTTAAAAAAGTTTAAAAATGAGAACACATCCTACATACATATATAAAAAGAGGTGGGGTAGTTATATTGAGCCATATTTGTTTCTAACCCCCAGTGAAAGGCAGACAAAATTTCCCACTGCCATGCAAATTCTCAGGTTAGAGTCCTACCTGCCAGTTTTATCACCTGTAAAATCTTTTTAGAGACCTAATGTGCAGTTTTTACTATGTTTATTATTTTATAGGTTTTTTCCTTATTGATTAGGGCAAATCATGAAGAGACATTTTACAAAATCTTATGATGAAAACTATGTCTAATTGTCATTTATATGTAGAGAACAAATTATATGAAATATGTTTTGTATTTTATGACTTGTATGGCATTGGCTGAATAAAGCTTACTTAACTGAACTGACATGTGGCACCTTGTAATCCTTTGTATTATGTAACAATTCTTGTGCACTGATTTACACACGTATGATTCATTGTCTCTGTATAATGTGTAATGTAAAGGGGTCTGACACCCTACACTGGTTGAGCAGTGCTATAAAACAAAAGAAATGCACGTGCGAGAGAGTGGTTATGGAGACTTTAACAGCACTGTTAGCAGGGGGTTGTGAGGGAATGTGTACAGAAGGAGGTCATTAGTGGGCGCCAGCAAACAGTGTCGCCTTGGGCGCCACCAGCGCTAAAGTCGGCCCTGCGTATACGACAACCATAGGACTGATATTGGCAGTTCTTGTAGGCATGAGGTCCTGGTCCCAAGAGGAGCGTCATTGCTGTCGATGCTAGGTTCAGCTGCATGAGGAAGTGGATAGTTTTGGTTTTCATTGCACTGTGCTCTAGTGTTGCATGCTTTTGTCTGGGCACCAAAGGAACCGTATTACACAACGTGCCCTGGGAGTGCAATGGTTGCGTGCGCCTGCGAGGGCACTCCCAGGGCACTTTTGTACCACAGAAGGAGCCGCAGATGCTTCTGCACCCCCCTCTGTAATACTGATAGCGCTGGTGCACATGTAGCTGCAGTGCTATTGTGAGAGGGTGTTCCCTCATTTGCAAGGGGGCGTGGTCGCATGCGAATGAGGGAATCGCTTTGAATCTGAGCCCATGCCGTATTCCCAACACGGGAACAAAGACAAACAGGCTCTTAGGAGGCACATAGACAATGTGCCACAAAAAGGTGACACACGGCACACACACAAGCACACACACACATACACACAAACACACAAACACCCTCCCCCATACACACACACACACACACACACTCATGCTTTGTGAAAGGAAACCTCCACATCTAGTAATTCTCAAAGAGCCCGTCAAAAAACAACTACAAGGCGATGCAATCAAAAAGAACAATTTAAGATACACACATATGCAAGCCCTTAATTCTTGTGAAATATTTCTTTAAAAAGGCAATCGCCATTCAAAACATTGCAAGTAAGTGAGCACAGCAAAGGGACCATTAACCAAAATCCATAAAGAAACACCAGCAACATAAAAATCATAGTAGATGACAGACAAGCCTGTATATCTGTGGATCACCAACCCTGCAAAGGCAATGTATGTGCGAGCACTGCCATCAGGGAGAAGGCTGCTGAAGAGGGACTGCAGCAGTGCAGGCCACCAGGGATGCATTGTCATCAGGGAGACGCCTGCTGAAGAGGGACAACAGCAGTGCAGGCCACCAGGGATGCATTGTCATCAGGGAGAAGGCTGCTGAAGAGGGACTGCAGCAGTGCAGGCCACCAGGGATGCATTGTCATCAGGGAGAAGGCTGCTGAAGAGGGACTGCAGTAGTGCAGGCCACCAGGGATGCATTGTCATCAGGGAGAAGGCTGCTGAAGAGGGACTGCAGCAGTGCAGGCCACCAGGGATGCATTGTCATCAGGGAGAAGGCTGCTGAAGAGGGACAACAGCAGTGCAGGCCACCAGGGATGCATTGTCATCAGGGAGAAGGCTGCTGAAGAGGGACTGCAGCAGTGCAGGCCACCAGGGATGCATTGTCATCAGGGAGAAGGCTGCTGAAGAGGGACTGCAGCAGTGCAGGCCACCAGGGATGCATTGTCATCAGGGAGACGCCTGCTGAAGAGGGACAACAGCAGTGCAGGCCACCAGGGATGCATTGTCATCAGGGAGAAGGCTGCTGAAGAGGGACTGCAGCAGTGCAGGCCACCAGGGATGCATTGTCATCAGGGAGAAGGCTGCTGAAGAGGGACAACAGCAGTGCAGGCCACCAGGGATGCATTGTCATCAGGGAGAAGGCTGCTGAAGAGGGACTGCAGCAGTGCAGGCCACCAGGGATGCATTGTCATCAGGGAGAAGGCTGCTGAAGAGGGACTGCAGCAGTGCAGGCCACCAGGGATGCATTGTCATCAGGGAGAAGGCTGCTGAAGAGGGACTGCAGCAGTGCAGGCCACCAGGGATGCATTGTCACCAGGGAGAAGGCTGCTGAAGAGGGACCGCAGCAGTGCAGGCCACCAGGGATGCATTGTCATCAGGGAGAAGGCTGCTGAAGAGGGACCGCAGCAGTGCAGGCCACCAGGGATGCATTGTCATCAGGGAGAAGGCTGCTGAAGAGGGACCGCAGCAGTGCAGGCCACCAGGGATGCATTGTCATCAGGGAGAAGGCTGCTGAAGAGGGACCGCAGCAGTGCAGGCCACCAGGGATGCATTGTCATCAGGGAGAAGGCTGCTAAAGAGGGACTGCAGCAGTGCAGGCCACCAGGGATGCATTGTCATCAGGGGGAAGGCTGCTGAAGAGGGACTGCAGCAGTGCAGGCCTCCAGGGATGCATTGTCATCAGGGAGAAGGCTGCTGAAGAGGGACTGCAGCAGTGCAGGCCACCAGGGATGCATTGTCATCAGGGAGAAGGCTGCTGAAGAGGGACTGCAGCAGTGCAGGCCAGCAGGGATGCATTGTCATCAGGGAGAAGGCTGCTGAAGAGGGACCGCAGCAGTGCAGGCCACCAGGGATGCATTGTCATCAGGGGGAAGGCTGCTGAAGAGGGACTGCAGCAGTGCAGGCCACCAGGGATGCATTGTCATCAGGGAGACGCCTGCTGAAGAGGGACAACAGCAGTGCAGGCCACCAGGGATGCATTGTCATCAGGGAGAAGGCTGCTGAAGAGGGACTGCAGCAGTGCAGGCCACCAGGGATGCATTGTCATCAGGGAGAAGGCTGCTGAAGAGGGACAACAGCAGTGCAGGCCACCAGGGATGCATTGTCATCAGGGAGAAGGCTGCTGAAGAGGGACTGCAGCAGTGCAGGCCACCAGGGATGCATTGTCATCAGGGAGAAGGCTGCTGAAGAGGGACTGCAGCAGTGCAGGCCACCAGGGATGCATTGTCATCAGGGAGAAGGCTGCTGAAGAGGGACTGCAGCAGTGCAGGCCACCAGGGATGCATTGTCACCAGGGAGAAGGCTGATGAAGAGGGACCGCAGCAGTGCAGGCCACCAGGGATGCATTGTCATCAGGGAGAAGGCTGCTGAAGAGGGACCGCAGCAGTGCAGGCCACCAGGGATGCATTGTCATCAGGGAGAAGGCTGCTGAAGAGGGACCGCAGCAGTGCAGGCCACCAGGGATGCATTGTCATCAGGGAGAAGGCTGCTGAAGACGGACCGCAGCAGTGCAGGCCACCAGGGATGCATTGTCATCAGGGAGAAGGCTGCTAAAGAGGGACTGCAGCAGTGCAGTGTGGTAAATAATTTAATTACCGGTACTTAATTTGATGCGGAGAATTAATAAGAATAGCTCAATAAAATAAGAGGCAGAATCCGTGGTATTAGAGGTTCGGAACGGGCTTTATTCCAAAACACAATTCGAATTTGTGGGCTTCATATTCCATCACCGCGAAGGTTCAGGAAGTGAAGGACAATACTTTATTGACAGGTAATCATTTTTATAGAAGAGGCATTACAGTGAAACAGATGCAGGAGGCGTAACAGTTGATAACAGAGATAAAACATACATGCGTAACTAAAATGGGTGTAACTAGGCGTAACTAAAGAACGTCATTAGGTATGATATCACAAATGGGTGGTTCCATGAAAGAATTTCGCAATGTCAGCAAAAATACTTGGCATAGATGCGCGCGCAGCAGCATGACGTGTGATTGACGTGCAACTAGGGGGAGAATGGGACTTGACATTTAGCTCTACATGTGGAGACAGAAGTCTGGGGTTATGTCAACCTAATCCTAAATCATATCTTACATCCTATGTTTAAAGAACTGTGTTATCCAAAAAGAGAGGTCTCTTAGGATAAAATCTTATTCTATACTGACTATACTGACTGTTAGTGCGTGTACAAGCGTCTAAGTGTCTACACTAGATGCGAGGGCAGAAGTCTTTCATAGTAACAGGGCTATGAATTACTTGCATAAAGACAGAGAAGCCGGGCCCATTTGCACGGTAGCTAGAGGAATGTTTACTTAAACTGCTAGACAGGAATGCATTGGATGAGGAGCGGAGCAGAGCAGATAATCTTGAAGGTGAAATACAGTTTTTGGCAGGCAGATAGGCCGACAGGCCGAGTCAGGCACCGTTAGCCGCGCAGGGAGTAGGACAAAGTTCATGGATACAGATGCGAGCTCAGACTGGAGCTTTCAGAGGCAGAAGGCAGGAAAAGGCTTAATGGCAGAATCAGGGCCTACTCGCCTGGACTGTAAAATGGAATAAATGAACCATATAAAGCCGGTGGCCTTTCATATTTAGGGATAGAATACCCGGCCCATTCATGGCGGGTCTGAAAGAGGACATGTTGACGGTGGACGCACATGTGTTTGCGTCTTCATAACTGAAACTGGAGGGAACATACATGTACTTGTGACTTATACATGAAACCGTTGGGGTCCAAGATAGGGGACATAACTGATCATAAAAATCCATATTTCCACATTCCCTCCTTGTCCCCTACTTGCCCTTAAGAGATATCAATCTTCATCAATCCGTTGATCTGTTCATATAATATCATTTGTTCTTCTTTCTTCTTCCGGGATCTCGAACGAAAACTTGGATGTGGGATACACGAGGTGGCACACAGACCACAAATCGCTGGCCCACATTGTAGACATAAGCAGCAACTGAATAGTATGAGAAAGCCAATACCTAGGAAGGAGAGCATTCTCCATCCCCAGGCTGACAACACGCCCCAGAACCAACCGGACCAAGTCCAGGTGCCTGGACTCTGGTGTATCTGGCTTACAATCTTATGAAGGCGGGTTATGGCTTTATATACTGACGGCGAATTTTCTGGTATGAAAATGCAACAACTTGATCCGATGACCCTACAAGCTCCGCCCCTATCGGCCAGGATGACGTCAAGGACAAGACGATTTTGAAGCACAACAATCCGCATAGCAGACTGCTCTTCTGTTAAATTGCCTAAGGCGGAAATAGTTTCGTTCACTACTGCTTCAAGGGTTCTAGTTAATCTACGTATCAGCTTACTATTGGTAACTGTACCTATATAGGGGAAGAAACCTTTATTGAAATCTGTGTATTTTTCCCATGCTGTTTCAGTGTAATCGACGATTGGGAGATCTCTCTGCTGTCTATTGTGTACTAAATGAGTATTTCTATGATAATCAGGAGGAGCTAGGAAAACAGGTGGCAAAAGGAATCCGATATAACAGGTACCATCCCAATCTAGAGGCAAACGTATATATGCAGTCTGACCACATATAAAGTAGGAATGGCGAGAAGCTCTAAATGTAGACTTGCCTTGATCACTGAATTCTATTACAGTGGTACACTTACTATGGCCCATATGTATGGAACCATTCTTTCTCACACACAATTCACCTTTAACTGGAAATACTGACATAGCGGGCAAAATTGGTGCAGCTTCGGAGTCAACATTCAGGATCATGAGATTAAGCGTGAAATTACCTAATCCATATACTTCATTTTCTAGATCAGTTCCTGTTCTTTTGGGAAGTCCCTCCTTGTTAGGGTAGCAGACTTTAAGCAAAACTAAGTTCAGGTTTCCCCATACCCAGTTGTCTTGATAAACTGCGGAATTCGAATCTAGGGAATTAATTAAACTAAACCATGCTCCACAGGAGCCATTGTGTGTGAACGGATATGGAAAGAGAGGCAGAATTCCCTTATAGTTCTGATAGGGAGGGAGTCGGCCACATATCCAACAATTTGTAGCATTGCTAGTCTGATGGGAATGATGTAACATACTAATAAAAGTGTTATTGCGCAGCGCAAATCTATAGAACAACTCATGCGGGGGTAATTCACTAAAAGAATGTTCAGCAGTAACATTGTAAACATGTTTAGAAATAGGATAATATATGTGCAACAATATACTTGCAGCGATTATTAAAAGACTTAAGAAAAACAAAATTAATAACGTCACTGTGCAATGACTACGCAGTGATTTACAGTACGCATGTTTTTTCAACTGCATTTTTCCGTTTCTTTCTCTATTCAGGTCTAGGGGATACATGTCAGAGACAAATTCGACCGATTCACCTTGGAGAGGACTTAAACAATCAAATTGTCTGACTTCTTAGACCGTAGTTTTAGTTTGTATAGTTCCTTATCACTTAGTTCAACCCAAGGAAGCTTTGAGTCAATCGGTGAAGACACGCGAGGTGTATCGTTTACATCAGACGGTAGTCCATGAAATTTCTTGATATGACTTGAATGTATCCAACCTTTGCGACCTTCGATCTTCACGGCTGTCCTCGTGGTAAGTAGTACAAGTTGAGGCGATTTCCACCTAGGATCCAGCTGAGTCTTCCGGTCGAAATTCCGCACTAACACCAGGTTTCACCTCGGTGTTGTCGGGAAAGGCTGCAGCTACCTGTGAACGACAAGATTGTAGTGCAGACATCAAGGAAGCCAGGTAATCTGTCAGCATATTACAGTCAACATCAGTTATTTTGCGTGGTATAGGCATCCCCCACATATTTGGTGGTCTACCGAAGATCACCTCATAAGGGGATAGCCCTGTTCGAGAGTGTGCTACCATTCTCATGTAAAAGAGTGCAACTGGTAAGGCTACTACCCAATCGACACCTTTCTCCCTACATATTTTGGACAATCTAATTTTCAGAGTTTGATTATGTCGTTCCACGAGACCTGCTGCCTCGGGGTGTCGGACACAGTGAAATCTCCATTGATAGCCTAACAAAAGTGAAACGTGTTTCATTAGTTCGGATGAGAACGGCTGGCCGTTATCTGAGTAGACAACACGTGGTAAACCGTACCGTGGGAAGAATTCTCGAACTAACTGTTTGGCAGTAGTCGGGGCAGTGTAATCTGAAACCGGGTATGCCTCTGTCCAACGGGAAAGAGCACAGACAACTACGAGAACATATTTGAATCCTCGACATCGTTCCATCTGGATATAATCCATCTGGAGGACTTCAAAAGGGTGCTCAGGAGGCTGAAATCCACCCTGTTCTACGGGAATGCTTTTACCTGGGTTAAACTGACAACAGATCATACAGGTACGAACTTTTTGTTTAGCTGCTGCTCGTAAATGTTTGTTGAACCAAATGTGTTGAATGCTGTCTAGCATAGCTTTTTCTCCTAGGTGTGCTGGACTATGTATTGTATTAATGATATCTTGAACCATAGAATCAGGAAGGAACCATACAGATTTTTCCTTCGTCATCCATCCTTGATCCGTTTGGATCCCTCCTAATTCAGTCCATTTCTTTATTTCATCTGGTGTAGCATGTGTCTGTATGTCAATTACGTCAAGAGCGGGATCCTTAACCATCATGCAATGTGTTGGTGTCGGAACTATTGTCTTTGTCATGTCAGATGTGTGAGTTTGAGCAGTCTGTTTAGCTGTTCTGTCAGCTAGATCATTGCCTTGGGAAATGATATCAGTAACTTTCGTATGAGCTTTACATTTCATAATTGATATTGCAGTGGGTAGATGTATTGCATCTAATAAGGCATGAATGAGGGGTCCGTGCTGAATGTGAGCACCGTGAGAAGTTAAATAACCTCTCTCTCGCCACAGCACGCCGAAGTCATGTACAACTCCGAATGCATAACGTGAATCAGTGTATATGTTGACTTTTTTATTTGTGGCTTGAATACAGGCTTGTGTCAGAGCGATGAGCTCTGCTGCTTGAGCGGACAAGGTATTTATGCAATTTGTTTCAATGACTTCAGTGTCTGTTGTGACTGCGTACGCGGCCACTAGCTCTCCTGTACTTGTTCTCATACATGAACCATCTACATACAACGTCAGGTCTGGATCTGACAATGGGACGTCTGTCAAGTCTTGTCTAGGTTTCGTCGTGATAGTGATAACTTCAATACAATCATGTGCTAGTGGGTCTGTTCCGTTTACTGGTAACAGTGTGGCAGGATTCAATGTACTACAACGTCTGATTTCTATGTGTGGCTGAAACAATGTTAATTCGTAACCGGTGAGTCTTGCTATAGTCAAGTGTTGTGTTTGCGTTCGGTTCAAGAGAACCTCTACTGCGTGTGGTACTTGTACCGTCAATGGATGTCCTAACACTATGGCATCGCTTTGTCTGATTGCTAAAGCTGTCGCTGCCACTGATTTCAGGCACGCAGGCAGAGCCTGAGCTACGGGATCTAATGTACTAGAAAAATAAGCACATGGTTTGTGTGATCCTGCTTGTTCCTGAGTGAGTACTGACAAGGCAGTACCTTCGCGTTCTGTAACAAAGAGTGTAAACTGTTTATTGTAACATGGTGTTGCTAAAACAGGTGCTTGACATAAAGCTTTCTTTAGGCTTTCAAAAGCTTGTGTATGTTCCTGAGTCCAAGGGAGGACAGTCGATGTGGCTGCCTCCTGTGTTGTCAACTGAATGAGTGGTTTTGCTAGAAATGCATACTGAGGGATCCACTGCCTACAATATGAAGTGAGGCCTATAAAAGCCCGCACCTCCTTTTGTGTCTTGGGTATTGGCATGTTAGCAATTAACTGGATGCGATCGGGTGTAAGCTGCCTTCCCTCCTTGGACAGCGAGTGACCAACGTAAACAACTCGTTGGACACAGAATTGCAGCTTAGAAGGGGACACCTTGTGCCCCTTTTCGGCCAAGAATTGTAAAACCGTCAGTGAGGCTTTTTCACATTCAGGTTCGCTTCTAGCGGTGATCAGCAGATCATCGACATATTGAAGCAGGGCAGTGTTGACTGGCATGTGGATACTGTCAAGTTCTCGTTTCAGTGCTTGGCTATAGATGCTGGGGCTTTCTGTGAATCCTTGAGGTGCGCGTGTGAATTTAAAGCTTCGTCCATTTAAACTAAATCCGAACAAGTATTGGCTTTCCGGATCTATTGGGACGCTGAAAAAGGCATTCTTGAGATCAATTACAGTAAAGAATGTTGCTTCGGAATCAATGGCTGTCAGTAATGAAGAAATGTCTGGGACTACGGGGTATTGTGGTACAATACATTTATTTAATTCGCGCAGATCAATAACCAATCGATATACTGGCGGGGCCTTTGGATCAGTTCGTTTAAGAATCGGAATTATCGGGGAATTACATACATTGGAGTCGGTTTCCACAACCACTCCTTGGGTAATAAGCTCGTCAATGATTTGCAGTAAAGCCACTACAGCATCTGGGGGTAACTTGTATTGTCGCATTCGTGGTAGTACCACTCCTGTCTTTAGTGTGACTCGATATGGTGTAATGTTCATGCAACCAACATCTGTAGGGCCTTGTGCCCATAAATGTGTGGGTAAAGTCTGCAGTCGGTGATCCATGTCTCGGGACACGTAGTGCCCTTTGAAATCACGTAAAAACAATCTTACTCCTTCCGGAGAACAACATATTATAGCTCCTAGAGCTTTCAATGTTTTTATACCTAACAGGTTTTCTGGACATGATTTAGTAAGTAATAAATCTGTAGTTCGTGTCAAAGGACCAATCGTAAGGGGAAGAGGCTGTGATACTTCGTTAATGATAGGTTTTCCTGAAAAACCAAGGGAAATATTCTGTGAGCCTGAGAGGGGTGCCCCTGGAACTTCACTACGTTTTATGGTTGTTCGGCTTGCCCCTGTATCAAGTAAAAATTTTCTATCTTGGCCTAATAGTTCACTGTGTACATAAGGTCCTTCTTGATCTACAGGGACCTCGATAAGGGGTAAGCCAACTTCCCTCTCTAGGCTGTTTCATGAGTATCGTTGATAATCAGGATAGTCATACTGTGCGGTCTGGTACATCTGTTGTGTCGTTGTCTGTGTGGCAGCAATAGGCTGCGGTGGTGGAGCTGGCATAGATTGTTGCGGAGCCGGCATGGACTGTGCATGCTGTGGGGCTCCTTGTTGGTTCTGATCCTGTCTAAGTGGCCGTGGTCTTTCTTTTGTATTACCTATGGCGATATTATGTTTTAAAACTGGACAATCGTGTACATAATGACCTGGCTGTTTACAATAGTTGCATGTCCCTTTTACAGGACCTGCTGAAACACTGGACTGTGTCATACCCTTTTTATGACCGTCAGCTGGAACTGTCTGGGAAACTAGCATTTTCATTTTCGTGTCTTTCATGCGTCTTTGTTCATGTTCTTGTTCCTCTCTAATTCTATTGTGATGGTACTGTAACATTTGTAACATTTGTGACGGAGTGTTACCTTGCCAGGTACTCTCGAATTTCAATACTCTATTCTTAACTTGGGGCAAGGCATTTTCAACTAATTTTGTCACAAACAGATGTGGATACGATTCGCTACTTGCTTTTATTCCACTATTTATACCAAAACATTTTTCGAATCGGGCATAGAAATCACTAGTATCTTCATCTTGCTTTTGTTTACAGACTGAGATTGCACCCCAGTCTTCCTTTTTCGTAGTTAATAAACGTGGCAGTACCTGTACTAGTAAACCTGGTAGTGTTTTGGTCTTTTCCCCAAGCCCTGAACCTGGACCTCGAGCTGTTTCTTCGTTTTCTAATGCTGTCCAATCTATCTTTTGATCTCCCACCTCCCAATCCTTTTCTTTGAGTTTTTCGTAAATGCCCGCAGGCATTAATACCTTTAATATTTTCATAATGTCGGGATAGGTATACTCTCCCATGAGCAACATATCTTTAATTTCACGGTGGAAACCCGCTGGGTCTTTGTCATGACTGGGTACCACTTTCTTCATTTCTAATAGTTCCATTTTAGATATGGGTGTGTATACAAACACACGTTTAAACTGATTGTCATCACCTTTTATCGGGTGGACTTCGCGTAAGGGATTCTGTCTATCCATATAATACGTCGTTCTTTCCTTGATGGGCAGTGAGACATGTTCGGGGCATACAAAAAGAATGTACTGCTTTCTGGATTCTAGTATTTCTCTAATTAACTCAGTACCTCTCCATTTATTCGTGAGTAATTCAGTCAATATATCAGGTAGGGGACCAGGATCGGAGTGTTGGCTTTTATATAATATAAGGAGTTGTTGAATCATGTAGATACCAGCTAAACGCTGTTCATCTGGGGTGAGGTTCAAAAACGTGTGCGCTAGTGTATCATCACTATATTTTCCGGGACTGTCAACCCAGTGAACGGCTGACCTAGCTAATTCTTGTTCGTCCATAGAATCGAGTATATGACAACCCCTTCGTTCTCGGAGTAATTTGTCAGCGGCTTGGAACGAATGTTCGGGGGACCTTATATTTATTATAGGTGTTTGGAAATTTCTGTTATTATCTGGACGTATAGGACGTATCGGATCAGTAAAGCATCTAGTATTATTACAAGATCTCCCTCTACCTACATAGGCCATGGTTTCTAACTGTCCTGTGGGCAGTTCTAATTCTTCCTCCTCCTCCTCCTCGTTTTGTTCAGGCTGGTCTACCGCTAATCTTTCTTCGTGTATTCGTTCTACTTCTTTGCGGATCTTTCGGCACATAGCTACTATACTTAATAGTTTATTATGTCTTCCCTCTGATATATTCCGACTCCATGTGGTAAGAATTCGCATTTCTTCCGGATTTACCCCTGGTCGGTCTTGATTTCTGATCACACAATTTATGAGGAAACGTAACAGTTCCCCCTGTATCTCCACTTTCTGGTACTCCATGGCTCTATTAATACTTTCAGAATCTCGTCCTGACTGGACAAAGTGATATATATTTTCTAAATGTGTAGTCATTCCTGGTAGCCTCCCTAAATATATTGCAGCTCGTCGGATACGTAATGATGCCAGCAGCATTTCGTCCTCTTTGCCGGGCACAGGGTCATATCTACAATCTACTAGAAGTTCCTTAAGCATGTCGGAAGTTACTAGTTTGGGCGTACGTTGGTGGGCTAATTCTTGGAAGGAAAGTTTATTTACTCTGGGTGGCGTGGAAAAAATGTTTGCTGTACCTCCTGTAGCACCGCCGGGGGTGCTGGATGTGAAAGGATTCGTTGAACGTGATATAGCAACCATAGGTGTGGGTACAGCTGTAGAAACAGATGTGCTTGCCGGAACTTGTGTCGGAGTTTGTTGTTCCGGAGGTACAGACGGAGGGTCTTGGCGTTGAACCCCCTCGGCAGGCGGTCTATGTGGTGCAGTATTAGCATACTCGGGAGCTGCGTCGTCTAAATAAGAGGAAAGGAAAACATCTTCTGCGGTTCTGGGATGCCCTTTGGGATGTGCTTTTATCGGAAACAATGGGGGTGGCAAGTCTTTTGGTATCTCCGGAGTAGCCTTAGGTAACCCTTCGGCCAGAAGAGGATACATACCATTCATAAGGGCATTTCTTTGTCTGTCTGCTTGTTCTGATTTTGCTCGGGTACCTTCTTCAATTAATAGATTTTCTCGGACTTTATTTGAATTCTCTTTACTTTTCTCTTCCTGTCTGAGTGCTTTTTCTGTACGTCTATATGATTCTTTACGCCATAATTCAATGGCATCTTTCTGTGATTGTCTAGCTTTCTTTTTCCACAATTCTTCCTCTACTTTCATGATGCAATCTGCATCCCAGGTCCCAGCTGCGGGCCACCTCTGACTTTCTGGTAATTCCTTGGTGTAGTCTACCCATAAATCAAGAAATAATATGGCGTCTAGGCCATGTTTATGATACATGAAGTACCCTGGAGTGTCCCTAGGAGGAATGGGAACAGCTTCTTCGAGTACCCCTTTTCTAGTTTTGATCTGTCTTAATCTCGAAAAGAGCGGCATATTGAGAACTGATCTGATACCTAATTTTGAACACGTTTAATACAACAAAACACAATAATGAACAGTCATTCATACCACAATATGCAGAACGTATTTAAAACATTTTAACATTTAACATTTAATGAACAACAATGATGGCCATTTAGGGAACTAGTCACTAAGCATAATACTCGGCACTAACTAGGTAATTCTGAATTATATACTAGACATACTTGATATACTGCTAAACAGTACAGATACACTGCTGAAACAGTGCAGACCGGATTTGTGTACCCAAACCCGTCTTGACCGGCACAACCTATGTGCACGTCAGAACGCCTCCCCGGCAATGGTACTCACCGGGTAGCTCGGAACGGAAGGCCTCGGAACTGAACTGAACTGGACTTGGACCGGACTGGACTCGACTCGAAACTTCGGAACTTCGGAACCTGGTGGGCCTCTGTATACCTCGGATCTTGCTCTCTCAGCTAGGCTCTGGTCGGGATACTTCGCACTTCTCACCGCCTCGTCTGGGTGTTGATCGCAGCCTCAGTTACCCCCGCTCGGCAGGAGGGAGATACAGGAAATCCTGTGGGTACGCGTTGTTGTCCGTCCAGCTGTGGCAGGAGACCGGGCCTGCAACGCACCTCCGGCGCGTGAGATGAGAAAGTGTCCCTATTCGGGCGCCATATATGTGGTAAATAATTTAATTACCGGTACTTAATTTGATGCGGAGAATTAATAAGAATAGCTCAATAAAATAAGAGGCAGAATCCGTGGTATTAGAGGTTCGGAACGGGCTTTATTCCAAAACACAATTCGAATTTGTGGGCTTCATATTCCATCACCGCGAAGGTTCAGGAAGTGAAGGACAATACTTTATTGACAGGTAATCATTTTTATAGAAGAGGCATTACAGTGAAACAGATGCAGGAGGCGTAACAGTTGATAACAGAGATAAAACATACATGCGTAACTAAAATGGGTGTAACTAGGCGTAACTAAAGAACGTCATTAGGTATGATATCACAAATGGGTGGTTCCATGAAAGAATTTCGCAATGTCAGCAAAAATACTTGGCATAGATGCGCGCGCAGCAGCATGACGTGTGATTGACGTGCAACTAGGGGGAGAATGGGACTTGACATTTAGCTCTACATGTGGAGACAGAAGTCTGGGGTTATGTCAACCTAATCCTAAATCATATCTTACATCCTATGTTTAAAGAACTGTGTTATCCAAAAAGAGAGGTCTCTTAGGATAAAATCTTATTCTATACTGACTATACTGACTGTTAGTGCGTGTACAAGCGTCTAAGTGTCTACACTAGATGCGAGGGCAGAAGTCTTTCATAGTAACAGGGCTATGAATTACTTGCATAAAGACAGAGAAGCCGGGCCCATTTGCACGGTAGCTAGAGGAATGTTTACTTAAACTGCTAGACAGGAATGCATTGGATGAGGAGCGGAGCAGAGCAGATAATCTTGAAGGTGAAATACAGTTTTTGGCAGGCAGATAGGCCGACAGGCCGAGTCAGGCACCGTTAGCCGCGCAGGGAGTAGGACAAAGTTCATGGATACAGATGCGAGCTCAGACTGGAGCTTTCAGAGGCAGAAGGCAGGAAAAGGCTTAATGGCAGAATCAGGGCCTACTCGCCTGGACTGTAAAATGGAATAAATGAACCATATAAAGCCGGTGGCCTTTCATATTTAGGGATAGAATATCCGGCCCATTCATGGCGGGTCTGAAAGAGGACATGTTGACGGTGGACGCACATGTGTTTGCGTCTTCATAACTGAAACTGGAGGGAACATACATGTACTTGTGACTTATACATGAAACCGTTGGGGTCCAAGATAGGGGACATAACTGATCATAAAAATCCATATTTCCACAGCAGGCCACCAGGGATGCATTGTCATCAGGGGGAAGGCTGCTGAAGAGGGACTGCAGCAGTGCAGGCCTCCAGGGATGCATTGTCATCAGGGAGAAGGCTGCTGAAGAGGGACTGCAGCAGTGCAGGCCACCAGGGATGCATTGTCATCAGGGAGAAGGCTGCTGAAGAGGGACTGCAGCAGTGCAGGCCAGCAGGGATGCATTGTCATCAGGGAGAAGGCTGCTGAAGAGGGACCGCAGCAGTGCAGGCCACCAGGGATGCATTGTCATCAGGGGGAAGGCTGCTGAAGAGGAACTGCAGCAGTGCAGGCCACCAGGGATGCATTGTCATCAGGGAGACGCCTGCTGAAGAGGGACAACAGCAGTGCAGGCCACCAGGGATGCATTGTCATCAGGGAGAAGGCTGCTGAAGAGGGACTGCAGCAGTGCAGGCCACCAGGGATGCATTGTCATCAGGGAGAAGGCTGCTGAAGAGGGACAACAGCAGTGCAGGCCACCAGGGATGCATTGTCATCAGGGAGAAGGCTGCTGAAGAGGGACTGCAGCAGTGCAGGCCACCAGGGATGCATTGTCATCAGGGAGAAGGCTGCTGAAGAGGGACTGCAGCAGTGCAGGCCACCAGGGATGCATTGTCATCAGGGAGAAGGCTGCTGAAGAGGGACCGCAGCAGTGCAGGCCACCAGGGATGCATTGTCACCAGGGAGAAGGCTGCTGAAGAGGGACCGCAGCAGTGCAGGCCACCAGGGATGCATTGTCATCAGGGAGAAGGCTGCTGAAGAGGGACCGCAGCAGTGCAGGCCACCAGGGATGCATTGTCATCAGGGAGAAGGCTGCTGAAGAGGGACCGCAGCAGTGCAGGCCACCAGGGATGCATTGTCATCAGGGAGAAGGCTGCTGAAGAGGGACCGCAGCAGTGCAGGCCACCAGGGATGCATTGTCATCAGGGAGAAGGCTGCTAAAGAGGGACTGCAGCAGTGCAGGCCACCAGGGATGCATTGTCATCAGGGGGAAGGCTGCTGAAGAGGGACTGCAGCAGTGCAGGCCTCCAGGGATGCATTGTCATCAGGGAGAAGGCTGCTGAAGAGGGACTGCAGCAGTGCAGGCCACCAGGGATGCATTGTCATCAGGGAGAAGGCTGCTGAAGAGGGACTGCAGCAGTGCAGGCCAGCAGGGATGCATTGTCATCAGGGAGAAGGCTGCTGAAGAGGGACCGCAGCAGTGCAGGCCACCAGGGATGCATTGTCATCAGGGAGAAGGCTGCTGAAGAGGGACTGCAGCAATGCAGGCCACCAGGGATGCATTGTCACCAGGGAGAAGGCTGCTGAAGAGGGACCGCAGCAGTGCAGGCCACCAGGGATGCATTGTCATCAGGGAGAAGGCTGCTGAAGAGGGACCGCAGCAGTGCAGGCCACCAGGGATGCATTGGCATCAAGGAGAAGGCTGCTGAAGAGGGACTGCAGCAGTGCAGGCCACCAGGGATGCATTGTCATCAGGGAGAAGGCTGCTGAAGAGGGACAACAGCAGTGCAGGCCACCAGGGATGCATTGTCATCAGGGAGAAGGCTGCTGAAGAGGGACTGCAGCAGTGCAGGCCACCAGGGATGCATTGTCATCAGGGAGAAGGCTGCTGAAGAGGGACCGCAGCAGTGCAGGCCACCAGGGACGCATTGTCATCAGGGAGAAGGCTGCTGAAGAGGGACTGCAGCAGTGCAGGCCACCAGGGATGCATTGTCATCAGGGAGAAGGCTGTTGAAGAGGGACTGCAGCAGTGCAGGTCACCAGGGATTTGATAAAGGACCAGATCATAACCATGAAAAATATTCCCCAAACTAGAATAGTCTATGACTTGAAGGACTGACAATGTCCATGAATATCAGAGATACTGCCTGACCAATGAAATCACCACCAACCTTCTGCAAAGGACAAAAGGCCGCGTCATCCCTGGAATTACAATGCCACACCCCAAGTCAGCCAAGCCAAGGTGATATGGGCACTTTCATACTATGACAGCCGTCTTCCCCAGAGATTGACCAGAGATTGCTTCAGCGCCCACATTGGGGTATCACGCACTATTTAAATGTCGCCGTACAGTACAATACAATATATTGGTGGCTTGGCTCAAGCTCTGAGAGTTAAGCGGCAGCAGACTTGTCACCTCCCTACCCCCCTACAACAGCTCCCCTGCCCCTCTGAGGCCAGGTAAGAGCCCTGAATGGAGCGGTCAGTGCTGCAGTTTGTGATGCTGAAGGAGGCAAGAACTAAACAAAGGCAAAAGCAAATGGTTTTAAAGCGAGTGTGGTAACATAGGTACACTTTAAAACATTTTAATTTGCATTATTTGTTTTTAAAGCACCGACGCACTGAAGGCTGGATGCCTGGCTAGCCCTCAGCCACAAAACCAGCCCTCCCAGCAGTGCCCAATAGTACAGTCTGGGCCTGGTGATTCATCCCACAGCAAGGTCTAAGTGACTGCTTCTAGGAGGCAGGACGTTACTAGTTTGTACCACGCATGGCATTCCACCCACAGTCTGCAGGTGCGTAGCGCCCCTCATCTCCCCAATATCGACTCATTTGTACTGAAGTGTGCGGTATTCTGTGTGTCCTCTTTCCCCGTTTCAGGACTGGTATCCTTTGTTGTTAAGTACCTGCATTTCAAAGCAATGAGACTCTGGTAGTTGGGACCCATTCTGATAAGAAAGGAGGCCTGTTTTGAGTGGAAGATGGGCCTGTGACCATGGAGGACTAGTGTGGGGCACCCACAATCAAATTCACCAGAAAGTGGTATTTGGTCAGGCTACTGGATAGAAGAGAAAGTAGCCCCCTGAGGTGGGTGGGCAGGGCCTGGCACAGACTAGGAGCCAGCTGAGGGGAGTTATAAACTGAGGTGATATGTCCCAGTTTATAGTCCTAATCTTAAGGATAATGCTTTGGAGAATGTTTTAAAAGAAGTGTTGTGCAGACAGTAAATCTCCTTTGCAGTAGGCATAACTCTGAAATGACCAATGGGGCTTCAGGCAGCAATATATTCAATGGTGATGGTGGCATAAGGAGAAGTGTTGGTTAATATGCAGTATAATTTCTCAATTAAGCTCACAGGTTAGTCTACTTGGGGGGTCCTGTGTGCCCAGTTGGTGTTATCATACTGTGAAGGCCCCCCTTGAATTAAAGTGTCACATTTCCTGGATTAATAGATTTTATTACATATTTTATCATTAAATAATAAATATGCACTATTTATATATATATTTTTTAATTAATGTATATGTATTTACATTTTTTACTATTTTAAATAATTTAATTTAGTTTACCACTATTTCCTAAGAGGTTTTATTTTAACTGCCTACCACCATTATTTTCTAAGGAAGTGTGTTGCAGTACCAGTGGTTGGCTATATGTAGTGCTTGACTTACTACAAAAGTGTAAGTTACTACCAAAGCTCAGTTTATGAATAACGAAAAGTAGTAAACTTACTTAAAAGTGCAGTTTGGGAATCAGTGCGCCCTCTATCTTTGAGTTTAAAAAACACATTTAGAAAAATATTGTACGGACGGAATTATTGAGACCATTGACTTTTCTGTGTGGGTCTCAGCACCAGTAATAGCACTCAAAAAGTCAGAGGAGATACGTCTCTGTGCTGACCTCTGCTCAGTAAACAAAAATATAGTAGTGGACTGCCATCCACTCTCAAATATACATGAACTTTAAGCAACAATTGAGAAAGCGTCTGTTTTTTCTACCATCAATCTTAAGTCCTCATATCATTAAATTGCTTTTTTTGAGGATTCATATGACTGAATAACATTCATCACCCTCTTTGGAGCCTACAGCTATCAGAGATTACCATTTGGCCTGGTCTCTACGGACAGTATCTTCCAGGAATTTAGGCATAATCTTTTCAAGGGTATACATGGGGTCCAATAGTTTCAGGATGACATTTGGATTTTTGATAATGATTCAGATTAACACAATGTCACACTAAACAAAGTTTAGGAACACAACATGACAGTTAGTAAAAAAATGTAAATTCAATAGAATGGAGGTAGAGTACTAAGGCCATACCAGAAGATGGAATTATAAGTGTGAGCTTCTGGAGGCTAATAAATGCACACAGAAGCCACAAGACACAGGTGCACTGAAATCAGTTTTACATTTAAGAGAATGTTATGCCTGGTTTTTCCAGAACTATGCAGTTCATGAGGAGCCTTTGAGAACATTGCTGCGCAAAAGATAACAATGTGTATAAGTGATGAGCAAACCCAAGCCATTGAAGCTATTAAAAAGTTATTTATAGGCGCATTGACTTTTAAGCCATTTGATAGTGACGGTAAATATGTTGTGACCGTGGATGCCAGCTCCATTGGCTTAGGAGCTTTTTTTAAGTGATGAGAAATGTGGAACACAGTGTAGCTTTTATATCACGTGCACTCATGGATTCTGAGATCCCCAATAGTACCATTGAGAGGGAAGTGCTTTCTTATGCGTGGGCTGTAGAAACGTTAAAGATATTCCTATGGGCCTAAACATTTTGATCTTGTAATAGAGAACAAACCATTAATAAACAGGGTAAATGGACAAAGTACAGGTAAAGCATCTTCATGTTTAGTCACATTGATATCTAATTTTTCAAATAAAAAACATAATAGGGGAAAACAATACCAGAGCTGATTTTCTCTACAGGGTTTCATTAAAAGGATCAAATGAAGATATTGAGAATGGTGAGCAGGAATGTTTTGTAGCCACAATAGATCCCATGGCTAATTGCAAGGAGGTGATAAGTGAAAATGAATGGAGAATTTCTTACAAAAAAGAAAAAGGCATAAAAGATATAAAACAAAATACAGAACAATGGATGGCCACCTCATAAAATATAATAAGGAGTTTTGTTCAGGTGGCACCAGAACTCAGTGTAGAAGGGTGATATTGTGAGAGGAATGGTTTATTTATCACCTCACTTGAGTAGTGATGTGTCACTCATAGATAAAGGATGAAGGAACAAAATGTCAGTGGTTGTTCTCAAGAAAGAGAACATCGAAATAGACATTGCACTTGAAAATAATGACAATGCACAAGAGTTAAGGGGAGGTCAGTGTGGTGGGGTAGCGTGTAGGAGACAGTATACAGTGCAGGCCAGATTGTTGGCAGGCTAGGTGAATCTTTCCCTCTAATCCTATGCCATAGGAGAGGGCCGGACAAGGGCAAGGATGATCTTATGCCCGTAGCTTCTCTGCACTTGATTTTACTGACTAGGTTTTCCAGCCTGTAAAACTGAGCCCGCTGTTCCAGTACATCCAGGTGCAGGAACACCGGGTGAAGCAGTGTACCATCCGGGATACCACATTGCCCGATTCATATTCAGTCCCAAAGTCTTTGCTCGATTGCTTCAGAGTTTCTTTTAACTTGAGGAGATTTTTTGTTCACTCTGCAGTGAAGTTAATTTTTTCCAATCTCATACCGAAACCATGCTTGTTTAAATTCCATTTAAAAATAATAAACATTGGTGGCGTGGCATAGCCAAGCATGGAGAAGGACGGGTGATGTAGAGCTCTGCTCAAAGCGGCACACAACACTCCTATTTATGAGGCAACAGCTCCCCATCATTTTGGAATCGCCGGAAGGAACCCTCAGCAATAATAGACAGCCCAGGGGAGGTGCAAGCCCTTTACTGGAGGGCCACAACAACTGAAGCAGTTCTGGCGGTCTGGGAAGACGCCTGGACGCTACCTTGATTTGTCGGCCAGACCATGATTGCCCACAGCCAAGAAGAAGGGCTGCGGAGGAGCTGGGGTCAGAGTGGCGGCCCTGTCGATGATGAACTCCCTAAACGACTCTAGTGACCGGCATCTATGCTCCGCAAGCGGGGCACCCCCAACGCCAAAGAGATGATCGGTGGCCGATGCAACACACATATACCCGCCCGCAAACGACAGTAGGTCAAGGAAGTTGGAATGGAGGGCCTAAGTTCTCCACAGAGAACAATGTCAGTGAAGGGAACACTCACCACTGCTGAGTGCAGAGAAGGAGAAGGAGAACACTTGACCCCGGGGAGACCATATAGGCTATAGCTCACAACAAACAGAGAAGGGCCCCTTTAACACGGAGCCCTTGCCCAGCAGTGGGAGAGCATGAACACAGAAAGGACCTAAGAGTTAGCACTGGCCATATCAGGGGAGCATCTGAACTACAATGCAACATCTGTGAGTTCATCAGCAAGCCCCTGTGCTTCCAGACCGAGCAGCGAGTGGGGATTGCGTGGCTGTGATCACAACACTGACAACAGTAGCTAACACGATTCTGTGGCCTAGGGGGGGAGCCCATGATCAGATCACAGGATTGGCCCCAAACACTCATGGAACAGAAGCAGTAATTTTTTTTAAAAGAGTAGGGCAATATATAAAAAACACAAATCCCTTCAGTGACTATACACAGACTCTACCTCACACACTCTTCCCCCCAAGACTGATATCCATCACACACAGCCATCATGGTCAAAGTCAAACAATCTAGAGAAAGCACAGTGGAGGAGCTGTGGCAGTGGACAGGGGGGGGAGCATGCAAGCGTGCAGAATCACCACCTTAGGCTTCTGCGGACGCGCACGCTAACCCAATCACACAAGACTACATAGATAGATTCTTCTCAGAAATCCACTCCAAGATTGGTCTCCTCCGGACGGATATCAAATCCTGCATACAGTAAATGGGGAATGAAGAAATCACGTAGGTGGGCCAATGTGTGGACGATTCAGAATGCATGATGAGCTCCAGGCAAGAAGATCAGGAAATACTATGGTGCAAAGTGCTCCAGTGAGAGGAACAACATTTTGACTTTCAAATGAAACAGGAAGACCTTGAAAACTGCAGTAGGTAGAACAACATACACATTTGGGGGATTCCAAAGGGCTTTGACATCCTCCAATTTACTACAGACCACCTCCAGGCTGTTCAAGTTAACCCTGATCTGCTGCCATCTGAATTAGACAGAGCACACAGATTAATCAGCAACTTTGTCAAAGCAGACGAGGCTCTGGATATCCTTACTCACGTTCACTATTTCGATGAAAAGGAAGACATGATGCGAGCATGAGGCAAAGCTGATTTAATCTTTAAGGGCCACACAACCTACCTCTTTCAGGACCTCGCAGCATCCACGCTTTAGCGCCTCAGAGAATTCCACCTAGAAACAGCTGTCCTCAACGAACGCCATATGAATTAACAATGGGGACACCCCTTCAGCCTTATTTTCACACGGTCTGGAAAGAAGCAAACTCTCCACACACTGGACGAGGCGCTGTCAGTACTGGGTTTCTCACAGGATACGAAACTGAAATCCCGATGTAACCAACAGCCACAACCTCGCCTAAGCCTTCGACCAGAATGGCAATGCACCCATGCTGGAAGGAGACAGAGCAGGCCCAAACACAAATCCCCGAAGGAGGTTAGAGCTGATATCATCGCCCACCTCCAGAAAATAAAACAGAAAAAGACGGTGGATTCGGCCAGTACCTCCCCCATTCCTGCAGAAATGGCAAGAAACCCAAACTCCCAACAGACATAATCTAATACACTAACCTCTACAAGGGCTTGGAGGGGAACCCAGAGAATGGAGTGCACTACCTCACCACACTCGATGGATCCCGGCAACTTTCATCACTGCTAGCCAAGATAAACACTACACCGAAGGTCTACTCACCACCAAGACCCCCACCTATCTCCCAGTCGCACAACAAGAGTCGCACCTCCAGTGAAGAACAAACATCCTACCCACCTTTTTACTGCCTGGAGAATTCTGGACTTGCCCAGTTGTCCCTGTTTTATTGTTATTTCTTACTCCTTCCCTCTTTGCCTCTCCCTTCCCCTATTACACAGCACACTTGCTTACTGGCACAGCCCTCATAAACACTAGGGCACCCTGAATGGGAGAGTCATCTTTGCTCCGCAGCAAAGACACCATTTAACATACTTCATCTATCATGAACCCAGCTGTTAACAAACTACTTTACCTCAATGTTAGAGGGCTTAAGTCACCTAACAAAAATGTAAAATCTATCGCTATCTTGTCCAACACGCTCCCAACATTGTCTTTCTGTGCGAAACCCACCTCCTCAAAGAGGACCAGAGATGGATGCGACACGTTCGCTATCGAGATCAATATTGGGTCTCCTCACCCTCCAAAACAGCCGGAATAGCAATTCTCTGCAAGTCCTACTTGGACCAGAAATCTCTCGATACTATCTGAGACCCACAGGCCGATGTCTGAAACTGGTGCTCCCAGGTGGGTCACAACCCCTCACCCTGTTGAACATCTATGCCCCAACGCGGCACAGGCCAATTCCTGTGACCCTAGCCACTCAACTTCAAGATGCCAAAGTATATATATCAGTAGGAGGAGACTTTAATCTAGGTTGGTCTCCAGAACGTGATGGAAAAGAAAATATATATCAGTGCACAGGGACCATATCTGCCCTTTTGAGAAAAGAAATAGCGGAGTTGGAACTAATAGATTCCTGGCACTATCTACACCCAGATGAGAACGGCTACTCATATTTTCCCAGGTGCATTCATCATATTCTCTCATCACCTATGTACTAATCACTAATATCCACTGTTGAAGCAGCCACAATGTCTGATATCTCAATCTCTGACTATGCACACATAGTGGTCACGTGGACAGTGCTCCACCCCACGAGCACTCGCCTCTCCCCACCCATAACGTCTCAACCCTCTACTCCTGTGAGACCTGGTAAATACACAGACCATTAGTTTAGCTATATCAAAATATTTCACACACAACACAGAGCAGACCATGTCTAAACATATACTCTGGGATGTCTTTAAAGCCACTATAATGGGAACCATCATATCACTATTGAGATTGACAAGGCGAGGAAGGCACGACCAGAAGAAAAAAATCTCACAGCTGAGATCACAACATTAGAGAGTTTGGCTAAGCTGAACCCCTCCATGGCTACGCAACATAAATTAGCAATAGTAAGAGGTCAACCAAGGACACACAGAACCAATACAGCAGAAGGAGCCCTCCTGTCAATAGCACAGTGCTTTTACGACAAAGGAGGCTCACTTCGGGCCCCAAAATCATAGAACCAAATACTTTATTCCGCAACCCCAAAAACATAATGGGAAATGGACAAAAGGAGAGCAGGATAAACAGGCCACATTCCACACCTTCTTCTAATCTAAACCTTATATGAAAAGGAGGTGGAAAACCTGAGGGCCATACAGGCCCATCTACAAGACTGTGACTGGCCATCCATTGGACCACATCACCTAGAAGCCTTGGTAGCTCCAACAGATGGTCCTGAAATACAAAACGGGCTCAAGTCCCTTCCCGTAGGCAAATCACCATGCATAGATGGCCTCACTACCGATTTGTATTAAACCTTCCTTTCAGTATTTCAAGAACATCTGCTCCTGCTTTTCCATTCCCTCTCCAAAGCCATAAGTCTTACGCCCAAGTAGTGTGAAATAGATATAACGCTAACCCCCAAATTGGGGAAGGACTCAGCACTCCACAGGTCATGCTGACCCAAAGCCCTCCTAAATATCGATGCAAAACCCAAAGCTAATATCCTAGCAACGAGACTAGAAAATCTCCTTTGGTGTCGTACTATCCCAATCAAGTTGGATTTATTCGAGACCAGTAGGGGGCTGAAAATATCAGGCATCTTACCCATTTGATAGATAAGGTCCACAGGAGAGACATACCAGCCTTTTTATTCTCTCAGGATGCCCAAAAGGCATTTCATATGGTTAGATGGACCATCCTTGAAGCGGTCCTAGCCTAAATAAAGCTCGGCCCCAACATGATCTACAAAATAATGGCAGATTACTCTGCTCCCACAGTGATCATGCAGATCAATAAGCAGCATACTTCTCCCATCCACTTAGCCAGATGCACTAGACAGGGGTGCCCAATCTCCGGTTCACTTTGGAAGTGGAACAGCTAGCCATTAAAATCAAGCAAACTCAAAAGATCGAGGGCATTCCCTTTGGGGGTCGGGAACACAAAATATCATTCTTCGCAGTTGACAGATTGCTTATGTTAGCAAACCTTGGAGCATCCATACCAGCACTAGCCAAACTACTGGACCAGTTTGAACATGTTTCGGGATTTAAAGTTAATAAGGACGAATCACATATCCTCAACCTGACCATAAAAGCACATGATATACCACATTTACATGCACAAACACCTTTTTAATGGTCGTCAACTTCCAATTACTACCTAGGCATCTCCATTACCATGAGGTTAGAAGACTGGTCGAAAATTAACTGGTCGGCATTTAGGAAAAATATCTTGGAGGACCTGAGAAGGTGGCAACCTCTTTATTTAAGATGGCTGGGGTGCATTAATGTGAGCAAGATGAAAGTTCTTCCCAGACTATTCTACCTCTTTCAATCTCTACCGACGCCAATCCCTGGAACAGACATTGCCCAACTCCAATCCACCATACGCGCCTTCATCTGGGATTGGAAACACCAGCGCATATCCAACAAACTACTAATGCTCTGTAGGGTCTGGGGGGGGCCCTGGCCTGTCCGAACCTCTGCGACTATTACTGGGTGGCACATCTGCACTGCATATTGGAGTGGGTGGTACGCGAAAGCGAAAATCACTGGTGACACATGGACTAAATGGTCACCTGCCGCCCTCTTTGGGACCATGCTTGGTTTCCGAAGAAAACACCGACCCAAAACGGTGTATATCTCTATCTCCGCCAAAACAGTCTTAGACATCTGGTATCACCTAGCCATTAAGAGAGGCCTCACGACCCTCACATCTCCGAACACACACGTGGCCAGAAACCCTGAAGTTTCACTAGTACTAGCGCCCTCGCATTTCCAGAATGGACACAGGTAGAAGGTAGGACAGCAAGGGACCTGTTCTTGGGACATGCCATCAAAACGGTTGAGTAATGTAAGCGCGATTTCCAAGTCTCTGAAAAAGCATGGCTCCAATGTTGCCAACAAAGACACTTGGCCTTTCAGGATGGAAACTCATCCGCAGCAAAGTGCACCTTCATGCCCTTTGAAAACCTGGTGCACACGTACACCGGTTTGAAAAGCTTAATCTCGTGCTCCTACAAAGTACTCCAGGAATCCAGGCCTAGGTTCTCACACACATATCAGAATCGATGGCAAAGGGATCAACACAGGACCGTCTTCCCTAAAGACTGGGAAATGCTATGGTATATTATCCTCAAGACGTTACGTACCATATCACACCAGGAATCTGCATAATAAGTCATGTTCCAATGGAACCTCATCCTTGCACGCCTGCAAAACATCTTTCTCACCACATTAAACCTCTGTTGGCGACGCGGCAAAGCAGAAAGCACCTTCATGGGTATATTGTGGACATGGACACCTATCCAGACTTACTGGAAAGAAATTCTAGGCCATATAAAAGGGACCCGGGGATATCCAATCCCAGACGACCCGTGCACAGTCCTTTTGGCATGACACCTCCAAATCTGACAGCATACTCATATGAGATATGACAGGTGCACGTAATCAAATGTAGGGACGCCGTTCCTGGGGAGAAGAGAGTCAGATTGGCGAATCAGAAGATTCCTGGAAGTCTTCCTCTTTGGAAGATAAAGTCCTCACACACCCAAATGGGTGTCATGCTTCATCATTGGACTTTTGCTCCTCCTGGGGCCTGCGCTGCAATGCCCCATGGGCCCCGCTAGAGGGCTCTTTACCAAAGATCTTCACTTTGTTTCCGTTGTTGGGAGTGCAAGTATGTGAAAGTGGGGTAGTGTATGATTGTGCACAGGTGGATGGACCTAGACTAGATCCTAGTCCCTCCATTTTGATTGTACATATGACAGCTGCAGCCAAGCAACTAATAGCTCTGCACTGGAAATAACAAGATATCCCCCACGTTGGGCTATGGGTCCACAGGATGGAACAAATCACGGCCACATTACAGCAAATGGATCAGAAACTCACTTCTGTATCCAAACCACTAATAGACTATATGTCACGGCCAGAACAATAATATTTCACTCCACAGCACCTTTGCACACTACCTTTATTTGACTAATCTGGCAGGCTAAGGGCAGAGCGTTGATAGAGGCGTCTTGAATCCCCTCAGCAGTGACAGCAGGTCTCCAAGCCCTGCCGACTACATTCCCCCCCCCCCCCCCCCCAGGGATCGAATAACTACAATGCACTATGGTGCAACAACACCACCGATCTGCAATGGGGCATTGCCAACTGGACGCCCCTATCCCTGTCTTCTGTGGAGCGGCCTTCCTCCCTCACACCTCCCTTCCAAAATGTGCACCTTTTCTTCCCCGATTTCCCCCTTCATGTGGCTTACATAAGAAGACCACACCTGAATCGATGCTACATTACTACCTGGTGATGTTTGAAGGTCTATGTGTGTGATCTCTACAGCTTTCTTTGACATACACCAAAAACCTAATAAAGAGATTACAAAAAAAAATAATAATCATAAAAATTAAACCAAGAGACACTCATAATCATCTCCAAGAAGCAAAGGACTGCTAGAATTTTCTCTTCAGCAGATCATTAAATGTCCAAAAAAGGTTTATGCTAAAGACATCTCGCAGAAACGTTTTGTAAAGTTAAAACCAGATTCTCTTCACTCCCCTAACAAAACCGGCAGGATCGAGTCTCCTGACTGCCTTGCTCCATCCAGCAGCTGCCCCTGAGTTTCGCCTCAGGCTCTCCACCTAAATATTGATGTAACTCGGGCGGTTATTTTGCTTATCAACGCAAGAGACGCGTTTTCACCGACTGTGGGAGAGTTCATCAATTGGAGGCCGTTTGAGGGAAAGATTCTTTAACAGCGACATGTTTTGGATATTGCACATCTCACAGCTGCTGGCCGAAGATGTGTAAGTCTTATTTATAAGAAACTTTACTGAGTCTATATAATTGTTGCACAGAGTTGTAAACTTGTTACAATGCAGGGGGTAGTGGAAGTGACATAATCGCTCATGATTTGATTACCCCAAAGACATCAAGACCGCACATGTACGAAACTTTGAAATAGAGAGTTCTAAATTTAGATTTCCTGTGAGTCGCAATTAGGAAATCGCTGTTTAAAATGTATGAAACTCTTTTGAGTTTCATTTGCGATTCCTAGTGAGTCGTAAATAGATGTACCTCATGAATATTAATGAGGTAGGCCTCGGTTTGCAACCCATTGGGAAATGCTAAAATCCCAAGGATGGTGGCCTGCCGAGGTCAGCAGACCACCATGTCTGTGATTGCTTTTAAATAAAGCAATCTTTTGTGTTTTTCAAATGCCGCCCGTTTTCCTTAAAGGAAACTTAGGTCAGGCCAAAATGTTTAAGTTTACTGGACTTGAGGTCAGCTTATCACCAAATCCTCTTTGACACAGCATCTCGGGAGTTAACAACATTCATCACACCATTTGGTGCCTTTAAATTTCAAAGAATGCCTTTTGGTTTGGCCTCTGCTGTGTTCCAAAAGCTGATGGACACCATTTTGGTTGACATTAATGGAGTACAGGAATTCCAAGGCAGTGTTTGAATATTCATGGAGACCAGGCATGAACACAGCTGCATTCTTAGAAATGTTCTGTCTGTGTTTAGGGAATATGGCAGAACATTAAGATCAGACGAATGCTCATTTTAGTAAAATAATTGACTTGAATGTGTCCACCAGCATTATCATCGTTCATTTCTGGCAAGAAGTGTATGTTAACTGTGAATGCTAGTCAGATTGGCTTGGGAGCTGTATTATCCCAGTGGGTGAATGACAGAGAAGTAACAGTTGCTTCACAATGTCTGAAAGTGTCAGAAAAAAAAACTATAGTGAAATTTAAAGGGAGGCATTGGCTTGCATATGGGGCGGTGGAGAAATTCAAGACCATTTTATGGGGAGCTAATTCATCATTCACACTGATCACAAACCCCTTGTATAGATACTTAATGGAAATGGCACAGGTAAAGCTTCAGCGCATCTTGTGAGGTTATTGTGCCGACTTCAGGAATATGTTAAGTACATTTCAGGTGGTCAGAACTCAAGGGCTGACTGCTTGTCTAGAATGTCTATTGCTACAAGTGTAGAGGAAGATTTTCATGAGGATGTGGGGTGTGTTTTTGCCATGCTAGAAGACTTATTGAGCAGTAAGGGTGCTGTCATCGTCCAGGAATGCTCTTAAAAAGAGATGAGGTGCTCCAGAAAGTCATGCATTCTATGGAGGTGGGCTGTCCCAAGGAAAGAAACTTGAATAATGCCTTAAAAGCATTTGCTCAAGTTTCACGGGAATTGTCAGTCATCAATGACAGATGTGTCCCACCCACATTGTTAAAAGAGACACTTGTCAGGCTACCTCAAGAAGACCATTTGGATGTTAGTAGCACATCCAATTGTTTGAAACAATGTTATTGGTGGCCATCCATGGATTTTCAGGTAGTTAAATTAGTTAATCGATATATTTACAAAAAGAGGACAGTTGGGTATAGAGCGCTAATGCAGCACCAGTATGGATAGTAATACCAAAAGTGTTTACAACAAATTATCTGAATCTGTGTGCAGGTTCCGAAGGGACACCCTGCCCAAGGGTGCTACCTTAAAACAGGAAACAATCAGCACAATACTAAATCAGAACCGCACCACCCTTCTTGACACATATACAGGAATTCTTAAGTGTCCATATCAATCCAACTTGGTCAAATTAATGCGAGAAAGGTCACTTGATCTGACCGATGATTTATAATTTCTTTTATTTTCAAAACAACCTTCAACCAACGCGTTTCGTCCTACTCTGCTAGGACTTCTTCAGGGCTGAAATTTACAAAGAAGGAGCACATAAAAAACCTATCTTATTCCAACATTTACAACATCTAATCGCAATTTTCTTATAAAAGTATCATACATAACATATTACATATATACACAAAACATATATACAAACTCATTAAAAGACAATTTTACACATGTGACCTAATATACAACATTTGAACATAAAATGTATGATATATTGTTACTCCATAGTCATTTATACAGTTTACCAACTCCAAGGTAACTGTATCATGAAAATCAGTTAAAAAACATAGAGAAAAAGGTACTCTTTACTGTAAGTCCCAAACATGATGGACCTTAGTTCATTTGATATCATATCCAACCTCAAGGAAGAAGTTTTACGTATCCATTTTAGAGTTGGTCATGCAAGAGCTTAGGGTCTTCTTTCAACTATGAACAGGTTGAAAGTATATACAAGAGCTAGGGTGACAGGTGATCCTCACCGATAGGTAAAGGGCAAAAAACAAAACAGATAACCCTCACTGATAGGAAAGGGAAAGAGCACACATAACCACGTGTGAGGAGAGGTACACAAAAAGGCCCCAAACAGTCTTATTTCACAGAGAGTGTGTTTATACAATAAGTCCACGCAGTTAAACAAAAACTCTGTGCTTAGCAAATCAACGAGTTACATACCAAATGTATTATCCATATAAGAGAATTCAAATTAGGAGCGACCGTCCGGTACAAAATAGCCAATAGTCTCCAAATAGCTGATAATTCTGTAATATGAACCAAGTTGGCAGGGTCAAACGCCTACTCTATGATTCACACTAAATGGCATATAGAAGTAAAAATGAAAACAAAGTCCCATAAGGCCTACCTCAGCTGTTACGTGTGCCACCATATTTAGAATAATCCATAATGAAAAATATCAATTAACATGGGTGGCTTCTTTCCAGTCCCAATGGTTGATCCGGTATAATAGCCAGACGCAGACAGAAGAGAAGCGTGAAGCGTATCAAAGTAGTCTTTTAATAAACGTGTTAGTGGGTATTCCCCACACCACAGAGACAGAGTCCTACAGGGAGGAGAAATAAATATGAAAGCATGGCCAGGGGAACCCGATGGTTACAGAAATGTGTACTTGCAATCTGTTACTTACCATAGTTTCACACGCAGATACTCCTAACCATGATTGGATGAAAATCATACTCAGTAACATCATAGCTATATGTATAGCATACCGATGTCCAGCGGCGCGTGTAAACGGTAACCATATTACTAACATCCTGTGTACCTATAGGTTGGTTAGCGATAGGCATATCTTACAGAATCTTGTGTGGTGCCCAAAAACTACATAAAACACTGGTAAGAATGCTAATCCTTGGACAGATTGTAAGTGCATGCTAGCTGACTAGATGAAAAACAAGCCAGGAGTACTTGGAAATGAGAGCGCTTATAGCACATTAAGAAGGGCAGGCGACTAATACGTCCCACAATGTCCCCTTACACATGAATAGCTCGTGCACGTTACAACAAAACGTATGGTACACTCCCTAATGATGCAGCACTGCATCTGCAAAGTGAAAAGCGACGAGTACTTCTTAAAAGATATTCATATTGGTAGATCAAAGTGCTGAGCTAACACGCTGGAAGCGGAGCATGCTTCTCAAAAGTGACGCTCCCCATCCGTACTGACAACAACCAGTGTCCCAAAGCAGCGTTGAAAGCCATACAGCTGAAGCCGCGCTAACGGGGCATTAAACCCCAAGTACTGGCGTACACATTTAAACCAACTTCCCTCACTTTTAACGCAATGCGAAAAAGCTCCCAAACGCGACTCACCTGTGAACGTACACGCCGCAACGTCGCCCGGTACTGACAAGAATCGGTAGCTGCCGAACCTCCATTTCGCGCTACCATTTAAACGCGAAACCGCAGAACGTATAGACGCGGTGACATCATAACCTCCTCATATCAACTATAACCCCGTTTTCATTCGTATGGGCGCCATCTTTTAAGAGTATCCTGGCGCGTTATAATACTGACAAAACCAACACCATGTGCGCCCCAATCAATTGTTTCAGCAAAGAGGAACCTTTTCTTTATATATTTAAATCAATTTACATACTATATTTGTTTTCTATACTCCACGATATTAGAGGAAAAAACGTATTCACCTCATAACGCGGAAGTATGCACATCTAGTATTCCGAACAATGAGCTCTCCGCTATGAGAACCTTTAATTCAATATATATAATATAATATAGTGATCTTTCTGATTGTAAGAGTTGCGGTATGGGTATACTTCAGGAGGGCAAACAAAGCCTCGGCACTCACAAAAACTGTCAGGTAATGGGTGGATTTCCCGATATCGTATTGACATCCCCGCGGCCATATTGTATATAATATATAATATGATATAATAATCTTTCTGACTGTAAGGGTCGCAGTATGGGCGTACTTCAGGAGGGCAGACACTCAAAAAAAAAAACTGTCACGTAATGGGTTGAAATCATATAGTCATCCCGGCGGCCATATTACATAGATAGGCCAACATATTCCACATGTCATCCCCCTGTGTTGTTGGACGCCATCACTACAACATGCACGGCCAATTTATCGGATCACCGTAAATCATAGAAAATATATTCCATTAGGTTCATGACAAAAAGAACATATTTCTAAAAGGTACCATAATAGATTAAAAGAATGTTGCTGACTGGAAACCAACTTGGTAGAGGAATCCAAAGGTGCCCAAACCAATATTGTCCAAAGTAATTAAGATTAACAAGAACACCCGGCTCATTAGGTATACGACTCCATAAAGATGAAAGAGATCAGAAAGATGAAAAGTAAAAATGAAAAATACATGTATATATACAAAAGATATCATGATATAAGAACCAAAGAGAGAAAGAGAAAGGAAAAGAAAAAGACAACATTGTTAAACTCTTAAATTTGGGGTACAGAAAAGCACACCATCAAACGGAAAGAGAGAAACATATATACCTATCTAGTCACTTGCAGATATAGAGCTCATATGTCTATAAATTATAATGCATCTCATCGTCAGTGTTATGTCCCATTTCAATGCACCTCAGACGGCAAATCCAACTGGCTTCACTACATCTTAGTGCCAATTCACGGTTCCCACCCCGTGATGGCACCGGGACGTGGTCAATCCCATAGAACCACACTTTACAGAGACCCTCATGTTTCTACCCCATGTGATATGTCATGGGATACCTTAGGTCATTATGTTTAAGTGCATGTATATGTTCTTGAAAACGTATTTTCAGGGGCCTCACAGTACTGCCCACATAAATTTTGTTACACTCACAGCCCAGTATGTATATAACATATTTTGTATTGCAATTTATGAAGTGTTTAATGGTATATTCCTTGTTGGTATTATAAGCAAAAACTCTTCGTCTTGTCCTTAGCTAGGGCACATACATTGCACGCATGACATTTGAAAAAAACAACCGGTGCCGTTGGTAACCATGAACTTGTAGCGGTTCTCTTCAGATAGCTAGGGCATAGCATGTTTCTCAGCGTTCTACCCCTACGGAAGGTAACCCGAGGATTTGTGGTCAAGTGATCTCTAAGGTTAGGTATAGCATACAGAAGACCCCAATGCTTTTTTAGGATAGTAAAGATTTTACTGCTATTATCTGTGTATTGTGTAGTAAGCGCCAAATGAGAATTAGAGTCCTTTTTAGATTGTACAGTGGATTTCTTAATCAACACATCGGCTCTTGATGTGTTGCGTATCCTAGAGTCAGCTTTTGAAAGGATCCTCTCATTATAGCCTCGCGATCTGAACCTATTTTTAACTTCCTCGATGTTCTTTTCGAATCCACCCTCAGTGCTACAATTACGGCGAACCCGCACCATCTCTCCGTACGGAATATTTCTAATCGCAGAATTAGGATGTGCGCTTGTCGCATGTAAAATACTATTACATGATGTTGGTTTACGGAAGATAGTGCTATGAATGCTACCATTCTCCACATAGAATTTTACATCAAGGAATTCAATCCCGATAGTACTATGCTGTATAGTAAGGTGGACATTGTAAGGGTTGTCATTCAGAAATGTGTGGAATTCAATTAATTGGCTCACAGAGCCCTTCCAGAGTAGTATGATATCATCAATATACCTCCCCCAGAAGACAATCATGTCTATCCAGGGGGAGGCATATTTGCCCCAGGCATGCTTCCTCTCCCACCAGCCCATAAAAAGGCAGGCATACGAGGGAGCAAACCTGGAGCCCATCGCAGTGCCCTGTAACTGGTGATACCATGAACCATTATGCAAAAAGCAATTCTTCGAAAGGATGATGTCAATCATGTCCATAAGCATCTCATTATGTTCCATATGGTCCGCTGTTCTAGTTTTAAAAAAAGACTGTATTGCCATGCTACCAAATTGCTTTTGACTGCAGGTATAAAGACTGGCAACGTCCATTGTAATAAACATAAGGTCTTCCGACCAAGTGAGACCCTCAAATTTCTGAAGGATATCCCTAGTGTCCTGTATATAGGACGGTAAGTTGATTACAAAAGGTTGGAGGAATCTATCTACATATTGTGATAATCGCTCTGTAGGTGAATCAATCCCGAAATGATGGGTCTTCCGGGTGGGAACGCCCCCCCTTTATGTCTCTTAGGAAGAACATATATACAAGGGGCCACAGGATGGCTTACTGTAAGGTAGCTACACTCTTCTTCGGATAAAAGGCCATTCTTACGCCAATCATGTAGCCTTGTGTTGATATGAATGGCAAGGGAAGCAATGGAGTTGGTGACTATCCGTTCATAACAGACAGGGTCTGCAAGTTGTCTGTCAATTTCACCCATGTAGTCAATTGAATTCATGACCACCACATTGCCCCCCTTATCCACCTCCCTGATGAAAATGGAATCGTCCTTCGTTAATGTGTTCAGGGCAATCCTTTCAGATTTTGTTAAATTCTGTCTATGGTTACCATGTTTACTCGGGTTATACATTAAAGAATAGATGTCCCTAGTAACCCTATCCCTGAAAAGATCAATATTCACATGTGTGTTACTGGGCATGAAGTTCGATCGTGCTTTGAGCCCACTATTAATTTGACAAGATAAATTAACAATAGTCAATTCATTAGATGCAGTATTATCCACACCATCCACTATGTTGTTTTGGACCGAGTTGTGATTCCTGCAGGGGTTTCTTTCTTTCTGTCTTTTTTCTTTCCACCTTTTTCCTCCCCTCCTTGTTTTTGATCTTTTTTCATTATTCTGTTGCCCAACCTCAACCTCTCTATTTCTAATAAAAAAATGGGTCGGCTTGGGGATGTTAGTGAAGTAGCCCCACCATTGCCCGACAGATTACTGTTAGTTGAGGAAATGGAACTACTGCTTACTGATATTGATTCTGTGGTGTCCTCTCTAGATCTTTTTCCTTCACCCACTGGTTTGATGTCAAATTTTTTGGCAAATGTATAAATTCTGCCTTCCTTATAATCGTTGTCATCCCTCTTTATCCTTCTTAATGTTTTGTCTCTCAGGTATATTTGATGACTTTTAATAACCCTGTCATAAATTTCATAGTTGTGATCACTTCCTTTGAGCTCAGAACATTCAATTTCTCTTTCCAGGTTAACTATGTCCTCTCTAAGTTTGATCACTTTTTTGTCCGCGCGTCTGATGAGGATACGCATCATGGTGTTGGAGGCACTGGATTATGGATATACAACCTCTTTACTTTCTGACAAACATTGGAGAGTTTATGAGACCCCATTACACATGGTTCTCACGCCAGGCAATGTCGGGGACAAAATTGCCTTAGATTTTGCTGCTCCATTTGATCTCTCACCATCTGCGAAGAGATAGATGATTGTTCTGATTGACTATTTTTTAAGATGGGTGTATTTTGACTTTGCACCTGCTCCTAATACTGACTTTGTGATCAAATTCTTGGAGAACGTTTTCAGCATTGAAGGTGCTACCAAGGATTTGGTCAATGACAATGGAACACATTTTACTTTGTCCCTCATTACACATTTTATTGAATCTTTACACATCAAACACTTCCAGGTGGCTCGGTATTCTCCCACTTTGAATGGTTTGGTGGAGAGCAGCAGCGGCCCCTCCATTAGGGTGGAGGAGCACTGCCCCCCGCCACCACCCGAAAAATAAAACAATAATAAAACGGGGTTTAAAACCATTTTCTTATTGTTTTATTTGAATCCCCCTGGACCCGACCCAGGACTCTGATGAGTCTTGGGGGTAGGTCCAGGGGAATGACATTGTGGTGGGGAGTGTTAGTGCACTCCCTTGTCCCTTCTCTGTTCATGAGGGTTTGGCCAGCTGTTTCAGGCCGGCCAAACCCTCATGCGCAACGAAGCTTTCTCCAGCCCCAGCTGCATTGCTTAGGGATAAAGGAAGCGGGCACAGGCTCCCAGTCTGCCTGGGAGCGCAAAGTCCCAGCGCTCAGGCCAATCCTGACCCTGCTTTCCTGCAGCGTCATGATTGGCCGCAGTGCATTCTGGGATCCTGTACCCGGAGAGCGCGAAGCAGCAGGCGGCGGCGGCGATCGGGTAAGTAATTATTTTTATTTTATACCCCAAAATGACCCACACCTTTCCCCGCCTCACCACTTTGGCAGGGGACGGGCCACTACTGGTGGAGCAAATGAATAGATTTCTTAAAGAAGGAGTTCAATCTGCCTTGGCTTTGTTGGTTGATGTGGAGACATTTTTGAAGCAAAGATTGTGGACCTATTTAATCACTCCACACAGTACTACAGGTCTGTCTCATTTTTAATTTTCACGTAGGACCATGTTAAGTCCAGATTGGGTGTACAGGTTGAAATCTCGTAAAGAAAACTCTGATGAGTATCTCAAAACAATGTCAGACAGAGTGTCTGTCTAGCAGGCTTTGACAAAGGAAAGATTTGACACAAAACACTTTAAGGCAGGCGATTGGGTGTTGGTAAAGAACCCCTACAGAGTTAAGAAGGGAGAATCTAAATACATGTCTCCTGTTAACATTTGAAACTTTCCAAAGGGTCAGCACCCTTTGCTAGGAAAATGTTGGTGGAGCAAAAGAAGTTTGATAAAGCTGACTGCAGAGCAAGCAAGAAAGATTCTTAGGGTGTTTGTTTCACTGAAAACTCTACTGTAATGAATCTTGGTTAGATTATGATCAAGAAAAGTTTACCAGTGCACTTGGCAACAGTTCTGCGCGAGGACATTCATGTGCCATTTCTGTTCCAGGTTCTCCAGTGCATGCTGGGCCTTCTACTACAGGTTCAATTGTTTCTATTTCTGGATCTCATACCAACCCATGTCATTCAAATGTCTGTGGAAGTTCACATTCTCCAGAAAACTTGACCACTAATGATGAGTATACTAAGTCTGCTAATTACAGACCACTTCGGGATGCTCCTATACCCACTAGATTTAAAGATTTTTATTTGAACCAGTGCAAACTATTTAGTTCATTTCCACATTATTTTTATTTGTTTGTCGTTTTTTTTAATAAGGGGTGTAGGAAGCTGGCTCTGTATATGGTGTGCCCCTAGGTGGTTATACCGTGCACAGAGTCCATGGGTTCCCTAAAAGTGAACAGGTATCAATGTAAAACCCAGAGTGCCCTGTTAGTGGTAGTGTGGGCGAGTAGTCTTAGGCCTGACACAGAGGAGTGTAAGACATTTATTGCACAACATTGACCAATAATGGACACACAACTCAAAAAGGAGACTCACACCAATTTTAGAAAAATAATCTTTGTACTTTATTTTAAGACAAAGATCTTCGCAATAAGGTAAGTAAATTTTTAATGATAAATACTTTTCACTTTCAAAAGTGGATACAACAATTTCTGAACAGTTCAATGTTATACTCTGGGGAAAACGATATTGCAGTTAAACAGGTAAGTATCACACTTACAGTTCAAGTCTTCGGGACCAAGGGTCAGCAAGGGACAAGGGTCAGGTGAGTACCTAAACTGCACCACTAGCAGCACAGGGGCGTCTGGGTGCAGAGGTCAAAATCGGAGTTCGGTCCAATGCGTTTCAATAAACACTGTGGGTGCTTGATGCCACCCTGCTTGCAAATAAGTAAATCGGTTGCAGAGGTCAAGCTTTGAGGATTAGGTCAAGCACAGGGGGGCAACATAGCAGCACCACATATACACCACATGCGGCACAGGGGCTGCTGGGTGCAGGGTGCAAATTCAGCTATGGGCGCCCAATGCTTTTCAATGCGGTTTCTGCTTTCGACAAACAGGCTGCAGGCGTCGCACCAGAGGTTGAAGGAGGTAGACCAACAACAGCAGAGGTAAGTAGAGATGGAGGGGGTCATAGGGGCATCACCAATTTAGTTCTAAGGCGCAGGAACTTTGGGTTCAGGGGTGCGTTTAGATATCGAAATCTTCTCACGAGAACTGATAGCGGTCAGTGAAGCCTCTGGATTCATTCTGCAGGCGGCGGCGGCGTAGAGTTCAGGAGAGGTCAGCCAATGCTGAATTCGAGGTCAGGATGGCTGGGGAAACTTCACTGGACAGGTGAGCCACTCCTACTCGGGCAATGGGCGTCAGGTGCAGAGTGTGCAGGAGTCACGGTTCCAGCTGGATCTGAAGCCCTGGAGATCTGGTCTTTGTTGAAGAGCAGGCAGGCTTCCTTGAGATTCTGTAAGTCACTGGCCACAGAACAGGTGTTGTCTCCTTTGCAGAGTCTATAAAGCTGGAGATGGGCTGGTAGGGCTGGGGCCAAGTCAGTAGTCGTCTTCCTGCTTTGCTGCATAGCTTCTTATTTGTCCTTCTTCTTCGTAGGTTATAGTAATCTAGTTTCTATGTGTGGGGGAGCCCTCTAAATACTAAATTTAGGGGGTGTTTTAGAAGAGTAGTAGGTTGGGCCAATGGGCACCTTACCTGGGGTCACTACGCCCACTATTATTCATCCCTCCTGTGGGAGGGAGCATGGACCTAGCCCTGATTGGAGGATTCCCCTCATTTTCAAGATGGAGGGGACTGTAAAGTGTTCTTAACTTCTCCTCCTTCACCTGAGGGGTGGATATGGCAAAGGTGGGCACACCTCCTAGCCTTTCTGAGTTTTCTCGTCGGTTTGCTCGCCCAAAGTGTGGGTGCAAACCGGGGACTGCCATCTGCTGCTAGCAGCAGAGGCTGGGGGTCGCATTACAAAGGCGGCATGCCCTTGAGGCTTCCCCATTGAGCACTGGCCCATCCTGGGATAGGAGGTGTGACACCTCTGCCCAGGATGTGCATTGTTTCTGGTCCCAGAGAGCAGAGGCTCTCCACCTAGTGGTCTAGAACCATGTCTGTGTGTGACAGGCTGCCTAAGGCCAGTCAATTCCCACACCAGGGGTTGGTAGGTGTTCAGAGATCACTCCTGAGGTGCCCTCTGAGTACACATTTTATTAACTCTCACACTGACATCTGTGTGGATTTATTACAAGGAGCTGTTTGGTACCAAACACTACTGATTTCAGTGAAGCTATCATAGTGCTGGGTAACTTGAGATGTCGAGTTTCCATCACATGTATTGCTTATGGCTTCCCTGGCACTTACAATTCTTAAGAATTGACTTGCATATTGTAGGAGCATATCTACTCATGCAGATATGCCCCCTCCTTTGGTATAGTGCTTCCTGCCATAGGACTGTACGGCCTGCTAGAGGGTTGACTTAGCTATACCTCCAGGCAGTGCTGGCTGGCATGGCACCCAGGCAGAGTGCCATGTCGACTTTGTCGTTTTTCTCCTCAGAAGGCCATGCAGGCTGCAAGGGCAATGGCATGTTCCTAGTGAGGGGGGGGGGGTGTTCCAGGGGACCCTCTTCAGCTACCAGGCCCTAGGTACCCAGGGTACCACTTACTAGGAACTTACAGGGGGCAGAAGTACCAATTGTGGATATGTTTTTGGGAAGGAGCACTGGCACAGGGCACCTGGTTGGCAGGGACCCTGTGCACTACACTGGAAGCCACATCAATTACCAGCCCAAAGGGGGATGGCTAGCCATGCAAAAGAGGCACTTTCTCACAAGGGGGAAGGTGATGTTATGTGATGCTGTTTATTACACTGCAATGTAATGATATGTTTTATTGTCACCTAACGTCTGAATTGTTCTTGGTTGCAACTGCGTTCTGCACTCCGCAACTCTTCCCCGTGAAGGTTCTAGGCAACGGCTCCTTTCAACAGCTGCTTCGGGACGTTCATGGAGGAGGGCTCCAGTGAGCTCCTTATTTTAATGAATAAACTAAACCGTTCCCTGGTTTGGAGAATTTGTCTACCTTAATAAGGCCACAGGGATATTGTGAAATGGCGCCTATTTCACGAACACGGCTGCGGGCAATCAGCGAGACGGGAACACAGGGTCCTTTCTTTGTAAGCCGCTCTTAGAATAGTTTCGCCCACCTGCAGGCTCTTTTGTGACTCATGAGCACTCGATGCACGCGGTCCTTTAATCTCTGAGCCAACAACGGGAATCCATTTACAGCATCTGATGAGGCCATTAATTGAAAACAATCCGTGCCTTGGTCGCTGCATGGAGTCTTCCAGTTCTATCCTTAGAGGAAGCTGCAGGCGCCCACAGGCCACTCGGTGTTGACCTGCAGGTCCCAACATTGTGGACAGGGAGACTTTGTCGAACAGAGCTGGCAACGCAGCGTAGAGAATGGCAACAATTGTAACAAGCATTAGCAAAGCCAATAGGTCTCGGCAATTACAATGTCTTTTAGCCTTGTGTTAGGCAGTGGAGCAGATGTATGTGGTGTGGTGTGGAATTATGTAGGTTGGATTGGAATTGTGTGGCATGGAATTGTGTGATGTTGAGTGGAGTTATGTGTACTGGAATTATGTGGTATGGTGTGCAGTGGAAATATGTTCATAGTAATTATGAGGTATTGAGTTTACTGTAATTATGTGGAGTGGCATTATGTGTCCTGAAGTGTAATTATGTGGTGTGGTATTGTGTGTTGTGGAATGGCATGTAGTGGAGTGGAATTATGTGGTGTGTTGAATTTTGTGACATGATGCGGGATTCTGTGTTATGGATTGGATGAATGTGGTGTGTAGTGGAATTGTGTTGTGGAGTGGAATTATGTTTGTGTGGAATGGAAATGTGTAGAGTTGAATTGTGTGGCATTGAGTGAAATTATGTTGAGGGGAAATATGTGGCATGGTGCAGAGTGTATTTATGTGGATTGCTGCTATGTGGCATAGCGTAGATTTATGTGGGGTGTAGTAATGTGGTATTGAGTAGAGTGTAATTATGTGGAGTTGAAAAACATTTTAAAAATCTATAAAATCCACAAAATTGACTATTGGTGTCCAAATCATGTTACTGGAATTCCTTGTTGTCAAAGTTTTTTTTTTTTTACTAGGACATTTTTTAGTTCCAATACACACTTTCGTACTGTTTTGCAGAACAGCGAGACCAGTTGTAGAATGTTGTGCTGCACCAGTTCGGCGCCTGCCCTCTTCAATCTTTAATGACGCTGCTCTGTAAAGGAGGGAGAATGCTGAGCTGTGCCGGTGGAGACTGGTGTAGCGCTTGCTGTGAAAGGGGTGGGGGTTTACTTCTGGTCGAGGGGCGGCTCAGTGCCACTTGCCGCCATAGAACCCTTATGGCCAGTGTTGTGATTTTGAGCTTGGAATGCTGGGCAACAAATATGACCTGCTTTAATTGATGGCGTGCCCTCGCCTTCAGCCTGTAACAAACATGGCACAACAGGGAAGAGACACGTGTTCGGAGGGAGGAAAGGTTGAAATTTGTTTCACGGATGGCAGTTCATGCTGTAGATTATTCGAACAAAACTGGAGCTGTGACACCACCGTTGGCTGACAATTAGGGGGGAAAACAGCTAATTGCAGGTTTAAACAAGATGACGGGGATGGCTAATTTATTTTAGTGCTCTGAAGCTACCGAAGCGCTTTACAAGAGCCCAGACAAAGTCCAAAACTTCTGAATATGCCAAGTTTCACAAAGACAGACACAGGCGTTGCTTGGCAACCATCAGAGCAGCCCATCTAGGGAAGGTGGTGGCTTGGATTAACCACCTCAGTGTCAACACTAGATATATCAGGTAATCCAGCTGATTTCAGAAGTCAAATAAATAAATAAATAAGGCTCATATCAAATGCCATCAGCCCATGTCATAGGCAGGCCTGCCAGCACCTTCGCTGCCTGCTGAGGGTAAATATATCCAGAGGGAAAATAATTTCTCAAATTCTTGCATAATAATGCTCTGTGTCGCAGTTAATGATGCTTGCCGAAACCCAACTCCCGGCTCCTCAGTTCAGATCCAGTGGCTAATCACTTCGGATCCCGCTTGCACTGCCATACCCAGTGGGGAAACAGATGTCCAGTGCGCCGCTGACCGCGCCTTCTATTGGCCCAGCTAAGACCAGCTACCGCGGAGATAGGGGTTCCAAACAGCGCGAGCTGTGGCTACAAGGGTTAGAGATGGGCGAGCAAACTGCCCACGCAACGCTCTGAAAGTGTTTGCAATGTAGATCATAAAACAAACGTCACATAAAATATGATAGGGTTTATAAAATACTAGAAGAGTGCATTTCCTTAAGATGTTGAAACTTTGATATTAATACGGTACATTATTGCACAGCACGGAGAGGTACTTGTTCAAAGTAATAGTTTTTAAACGTTTTTAGAAAAGTGTGAAGAGTCCTTGCAGGGGGAGGGAATGTGGTGTTAGGCCACAGCTGCTGACTATGGAGCTGGGAAACCGGGTTCGAGTGTCGGCATTGGCACAACATCATGTGATCTTGGGCAAATCACTTAATCTCACGGTTCCTACAAAAACGAACGTGATTGTGTAAAATAACAGTCGCTCACGTAAAGTGCTCTTTCAGCGTTGGCACAACTTGTTGTGATATCGGGCAAATCACTTAATCTCCCTCTTCCTACAAAAAAACGAACGTGTCCGTGTGCAAAGTAACTAGCGCTCAAGTAAAGCGCAATAATAATACATTCGGGTGGTGATTGCGCTACATAAAACTCCATTTAAAAACACAAAAGACACTGCGTGAACTGAAAACATGATGGTGCGTTCCAAGACAAAGAAAAATAGTTTTTCCCCAAATGAGGTCCGTGGATGTTTACAAGTACTTTGTGCCTCCTGTGGGGGGAGGGCCAAACACAGGAGAGCCATGACGCATTCATGCCATGGACAAATGGGGACAAAGGATTTGAGAGCGACGATGGAGCGAGCAAATGGAAAGCCTGTGGGAGGGCTGAAGCCCAGAGATATACACTACACTCTCTTCATCTAGCCGAGACCTAAAAAGTGTGGAACAAACGGTATGTGGAGTGTTTTTATAAATTCATGCATTATTTTGTAAAACACTGCATTGTTGAGGCTTCAAAGCACTTACTCGTTGATGCCTTATGCTCTTGGTGTCTGGGGGCGTGCTGGGAAGAGTCACGGAAGCAGCCAGGTCGGTTTCCTGTAGAAGAATGCCTGGGTGGGAAATGTCCTCGCCTTGGGGCAGGGGCTCCAACGAGTTAACCCTGGGCTACCAGCAGCTCGCAGGCTGCCTCTGAGCAGCTGCCTGTCTGCTGTAGCTTTGCAGGCTCCCTGCCTTCTCAGGACTGCTCGTCAATACACTGTGCAACTGGCTCTGTGGGGGCTGAGAGCTCACACTGCAAGAGCAGCAGACAGGACACTATTCTGTGAAAAATATCCCGCTTCTGCCTAGTAAGAAGGCTGGAAATGGGATACATCAGCGCACAGCATGGTGTTTGAAAACTTTCGAAACATATTGCCTCCATGAACTTCTGACTTCACACAGGGAAATGATCACATTTGACATGACTGTGTTAAAGACCATACAAAGGAGTCTATGATAAGGGTTTGCATGATTTATTTTCCATGATCAACTTCTGTCCTCAGCCAACAGCACTTGTTGTGCTGGGACATGAATGGTGGAAGGTGAAACTTCAGGTCCCACAATGAAAAGTGCTTCTGGCTTCAAAACCAGTACTGGCTGAAAGTGCCATTAAATAGATGGGGGCACTTTACAGCACAGGCAGCGTGTTCTGCCACAGCTACAGAATAAGCAATATTTGTAAAATCACAACTTATTTGTTTTCCTGAGTGTGCTTAATCCTTGGATACGAGTGTAATTTGATAAAATGAGGGGAAGCGCGGCCTTCAGATGGACACCTAGGAGTAGGGCTCGCAGAGAGGGGCACTCGACACCCGCTGTATGCACATGGGGGGCCGTGCGCTGGCATACAGATGGACGCCAAGGAGCAGGGCTCGCAGAGAGGGGCACTAGACCCCCGCTGTATGCACATGGGGGGCCGGGCACTGGCATACAGATGGACGCCAAGGAGCAGGGCTCGCAGAGAGGGGCACTCGACACCCGCTGTATGCACATGGGGGGCCGTGCGCTGGCATACAGATGGACGCCAAGGAGCAGGGCTCGCAGAGAGGGGCACTTGACCCCCGCTGTATGCACATGGGGGGCCGGGCACTGGCATACAGATGGACGCCAAGGAGCAGGGCTCGCAGAGAGGGGCACTAGACCCCCGCTGTATGCACATGGGGGGCCGGGAGCTGGCATACAGATTGACGCCAAGGAGCAGGGCTTGCAGAGAGGGGCACTAGACCCCCGCTGTATGCACATGGGGGGCCGGGCACTGGCATACAGATGGACGCCAAGGAGCAGGGCTCGCAGAGAGGGGCACTAGACCCCCGCTGTATGCACATGGGGGGCCGGGCACTGGCATACAGATGGACGCCAAGGAGCAGGGCTCGCAGAGAGGGGCACTAGACCCCCGCTGTATGCACATGGGGGGCCGGGCGCTGGCATACAGATGGACGCCAAGGAGCAGGGCTCGCAGAGAGGGGCATTTGACCCCCGCTGTATGCACATGGGGGGCCGGGCGCTGGCATACAGATGGACGCCAAGGAGCAGGGCTCGCAGAGAGGGGCACTTGACCCCCGCTGTATGCACATGGGTGGCCGGGCGCTGGCATACAGATGGACGCCAAGGAGCAGGGCTCGCAGAGAGGGGCACTTGACCCCCGCTGTATGCACATGGGGGGCCGGGCGCTGGCATACAGATGGACGCCAAGGAGCAGGGCTCGCAGAGAGGGGCACTTGACCCCCGCTGTATGCACATGGGGGGCCGGGCGCTGGCATACAGATGGACGCCAAGGAGCAGGGCTCGCAGAGAGGGGCACTAGACCCCCGCTGTATGCACATGGGGGGGCTGGGCGCTGGCATACAGATGGACGCCAAGGAGCAGGGCTCGCAGAGAGGGGCACTAGACCCCCGCTCTATGCACATGGGGTGGCCGGGCGCTGGCATACAGATGGACGCCAAGGAGCAGGGCTCGCAGAGAGGGGCACTAGACCCCCGCTGTATGCACATGGTGGGGCGGGCGCTGGCATACAGATGGACGCCAAGGAGCAGGGCTCGCAGAGAGGGGCACTAGATCCCCGCTGTATGCCCATGGGGGGCTGGGCGCTGGCATACAGATGGACGCCAAGGAGCAGGGCTTGCAGAGAGGGGCACTAGATCCCCGCTGTTTGCACATGGGGGGCCGGGCGCTGGCATACAGTTGGACGCCAAGGAGCAGGGCTCGCAGAGAGGGGCACTAGACCCCCGCTGTATGCACATGGGGGGCCGGGCGCTGGCATACAGATGGACGCCAAGGAGCAGGGCTCGCAGAGAGGGGCACTAGACCCCCGCTGTATGCACATGGGGGGCCGGGCGCTGGCATACAGATGGACGCCATGGAGCAGGGCTCGCAGAGAGGGGCACTAGACCTCCGCTGTATGCACATGGGGGGCCGGGCGCTGGCATACAGATGGACGCCATGGAGCAGGGCTCGCAGAGAGGGGCACTAGATCCCCGCTGTATGCACATGGGGTCGGGCGCTGCCATACAGATGGACGCCAAGGAGCAGGGCTCGCAGAGAGGGGCACTCGACCCCCGCTGTATGCCTGTCGGCAGGCTGAGAGGAAATGGAGGAGAACTTATTCGGACGAGGGTAGGTCTGACTGGAAGGTGTTATTAAGGGAATACAGGAAGGAAATTGACTTGGCTAAGTCTGAATATTTTACCAATATTATTTTAAATAAAAAAAAATAATGCACGGACAGTCTTCAAAATAGTGAAGGATATGACTGTCCCTGAATGTATACAATCTAAAGTCCTGCCGACCCAAGCTCTGTGTGACAGTTTAGCCACTTTTTTCATGGAAAAAATAAGCAACATAATTGATGGACTAAGGCGAACTGATTCACCTAGTTGCAAAGATTCCGTGGATAATCCCACTGAGGTACTGGAGCTGGGAAGGGCCAAAGGTACAGAGATGGGCTTTACGCCCATTTTGGATCATTTTGAGTTATTTTCGGAGGACACTTTTTATAGAACTGCAGGGAGTGTGTCCTCGGGGTCCCCCCTAGATCCCCTTCCTAATAAAATCTGGAAGGAGTTGGGCTCTGAGCTCTTCCCTCTTCTTTGCCAGATCTGCAATAGCTCTTTGACCTCCGGGTCAGTTCCAGCTTGTTGGAACAAAGCAGTGGTTACTCCACTCTTGAAAAAATCGACTCTGGATCCAACCTGTGCGGCTAACTATAGACCCATTTCCCTTCTTCCCTTTCCGATAAAAATCATTGAACGTCTGGTCAGCAAAAGTCTGTCTGAGTTCCTTGAATATAACTCCAGGTTGGATGATGTCCAGTACGGTTTTCGACCTGGCCATGGAACTGAGACTGCACTTGTGACCGTATTGGATGATCTTCGGCTGCGGGCAGACAGGGGGCAATCAGGTATTTTAATTCTACTTGACCTGTCTGCCGCTTTCGATACGGTCAATCATGACATCTTGGGAGGAGCCTAGCGCGCAACCAAGATGGCCGCGTAGGTGCGAGGCTCCCGAGGACCTCCGCGACCTCCTACATTTATCCTGAATTCATCCTGCCTCGATTGAGGGGACTGTGTTTGTGAGCCTGAGCTGAGGTGGCACCCGTTTTCCGTTCTCGAATTGGACCCCGGGTGCCGGAGTGAGCACCGATTGAGGTTTGCGGCCTTCTTCTCGCCGAACCCCGGATTTGCGTTGGGGGGTGACCCAGTGGCAAAGTGAACAACAACGGCGGGCCGGGCCTGGCGAGTCGCGTACCCCGCACTTTCGCTTTCGCTTTCTCGCCGTTTTTGCAAGTGGGATCGCGGAGCCTCTTGTGTTGGTGTGGCCTCGCTGGGGGACCCGGCCTGCCTGCCTGCTGTGGCCCACCCCGCCGATCTGGGGTGCCCCCCCCGGAGCTTGTGGCCCTGATTGCCTGCCCTCTACGACGTTGCTGGTTCGATTGTGGGACCAGCGGCGATGGCCACGAAACAAGATGGGGATCGGTCAAAGACCAAGTCGACCCGACGTGGCACCGTCCATCCGGCCAACAGCATGGACCGCTATACCCTCCAGAGGGGATCTCCCGGCGGACCGCACAAGTCCCCTGAGGGCCCCTCGGATGCCCCGGACTTGCCCACGGATCTGACTCTCCACGACGTCATGGGCGCCATTTCCGAGATGAAGGCCTCGGTGGGCCAGCGGTTCGACACCCTGGCACAGAAGATCGATGCGGTCCTTGTAGACGTTGGCCTGGTGAGGGCCGATCTTTCCAAGACCAACAATCGAGTTGACTCTTTGGCCCACACCGCATCGGGCCTTACGACTGAGGTGGCGGCACTACAACTGGAGGTACGCCGGCTAAGTCAGGCGAGCGCACTTATGGATCGGCGCCTCGAGGATTCCGAGAGTCGGGCCCGGAGGAATAACGTCCGCATCATCGGAGTGCCCGAGGGCCGGGAGGAAGCGGCGGCGGATCTATTTGTGGAGGACCTGATTGCTACCCATCTCCAGCCTCGGGGCCTGAGTACATTTTTTGCTGTGGAGAGGGCCCACAGTGTTCCCGGGGGAAGGCCGAAGGTCGGAGCCCCTCCGCGACCTCTCATTGCCCGGATTTTTAACTTTCGGGACAGAGACGCTATCCTGCAAGCTTCCAGACTACATGGGCCGGTTAAGTTGGACAATATGGAGGTGAACTTTTACCCTGACTTCACCCAGGCGGTCCAGAAGCAAAGACTGAGCTTCCTCGGCGTTAAACGCTGACTCCGGGACCTGAACTTAAAGTACGCCATGCTCTTTCCGGCCAAGCTGCGAGTGGAGGTGGATGGTCGCACGCACTTTTTTGATCGTCCCGAAGCGGTAGGGGACTGGCTGGACACTCTGTCTGGGGATCGTGATCGAGATGGCGGGGGGGGGGCGGCGGGAGGAGGCGGCCCACTGGCTCGGGACTGAGGGGTCAATACTGGGCCTCACTCAGGACGAATATGATGCTACTTTCGATCGAGCGTCTGTCTTTGTACATTCCCCTCCTATGGAGGTTGTGTGGGGTCTTGAAGGAGTACTCTTTCCTCCTCTAGGGGATCTAGCTAGTTTCTTTCATAGGGGCGACAGGCACACTGCAAGTTGGGGGGGCTGTTCGGGCTCATGCAGGGGTGCAGGGTGGGGGGAGTTTTGTTGGTATGGGTGGGTTGGGGTGGGGTGTTGTTCGTTTCCACCACAAGGCAAACGTATCTTTGTGTTATCTCTACAGTGCTCTCTGGGGGACGAGTGATGACTTCTGTTAATGATGGGGGGTAGGGGACTGAGTTTGTTGTCCTGGAACGTTAATGGACTGGGGGACAGGATAAAACGAGGTGTGGTCCTGCAGTTTTTGAAGCGAATTTCGCCCGATATAGTTTTTCTGCAGGAGACGCACCTCATTGGCAATTCCTTTTGCGCTATGAATCGACGGGGCTACCGCCTTGTGGCCCATGCGGGCTTCACGTCCGGCTCCAGGGGTGTGGGCATTATGGTTAAAAACTCGCTCCCGTTGGAGATTGATGAGGTGCGCCATGATGATAGGGGACGTTACACGGTTTTGGTGGGCAGATCGGAGGGCAGAGTGATCGTTTTTGTGTCAGTATATGTCCCACCGGGGCTGCAGACGACCACCTTTGCGGACCTGGGGCACCTCCTTCTTGGCCTTCCGGAGGGGATTCTAGTGGTGGGGGGGATTTTAATGCTGTTGTTTCCGGAACTGTGGATCGTCACCCCCCCTAGGGATCTCCCCCGGGCCCAAGAGTGGTTATCTGGCCTCTTGGATACCCTGGGGTTGGTGGATTGTTGGCGTCTAAAACATCCCACGCAGCTACAGTACACCTTCCATTCAGGGGCCCATGGTAGTCTCTCACGGCTAGATTATGTCCTGGTCCCTGCGGCTTATGTAGGGAGGGTGGGAGAAGTGCGCCATTTGGCACGGGGTATTTCGGACCACTCTCCGCTCTTGTTGCACTTTGATGTTTTGCCGAGGGGAGAGGGTAGAGTGGCCCCGATCAATCCCTGGTACCTGCGTGACCCCACCATTCGCGCAGAACTGATTAAATCCCTTAAGCGCTATTTTGATGAGAATGTGGGATCTGTGTTTTCGGCGGTTTCACTGTGGGAGGCATTTAAGACAGTACTCCGAGGAGAAGCCCTGTCCCTTATTTCCCACTCCCGGAGGCGCGAGCGGGAGGAGGTGACCCGTGTTGAAGCTGAGATAACCGAGTTGGAGGGGGATCTAGAACGTGGGGTGACGGAGGATAAATTACATGTGCTCCAACTCAAGCAAGCGGCCTATAAGGCCCTCGTCACGGAGGCGGCCAGGGGCCTCAGTAGGGAGCAACAGGGGAGACTGTATGATGTGGGTGATAAGGTTGGTAAATTGATTGCGTGGCTGGATAAAAAAGAGAGAGCGAGTCGTGTTGTCCCGTTGATTGAGAAAATGAATGGTGTATGTGTCACTGAACCGGAGGAAATTGTCTCCTGCTTTGTGGACTATTTCCGTGGGGTATATTCTCCAGTGTCTTCCCGCTCTGAAGGGAAATTCCCATGCCCTGCTCAGAGATATCGCGCTGCCTTCTCTTTCTGAGGAGGACAGAGTGTTGTTGGACGCCGCTCCAACCTCCGAAGAAATTGCCCTCGCCATACGCTCGGTCGCTTCCGGCAAGGCCATGGGTCCTAATGGTCTTCCCATCGAGTTGTATAAGCTGCGACCGGATACGCTGGCGCCGCATCTCCGTGCTATGTTCCTTGCGGCCCACTCGGTGGGTTCCCTCCCGCTAGACCAGCGTCTGGCTACCATCGTGGTTATCCACAAGGAGGGGAGGCCTCGGGACCGGGTCACATCCTATCGACCCATTTCGTTATTGAATGCGGAGCCCAAAATCCTCGCCAAGGTTCTGGCCAATCGGCTGGTCGGCGTGGTGTGTGACTTGGTCCACCAGGACCAGTCCGGATTTATCCCCCATCGTAACACAGCGCTTAACTTGCGGCGTTTGCATGGGGTGCTCGCACGTGTCCCGTTCATGCGGGAGCCGGCCATCTTGGCATCCTTGGACGCCACTATGGCGTTTGACACACTTGAATGGCCATATATTTGGGCGACGCTCGCGAAATTTGGGTTTGGCCCAGGGTTTATCAGCTGGGTTAAATTGTTGTACTCTGGCCCACTGGCGCAGGTGGTTGTGAACGGTAGAGTGTCGGCTCCGTTTGAGTTGGGCAGGGGCACGCGGCAGGGCTGCCCATTATCGCCGCTTCTTTTTGCGCTTGCCTTGGAGCCCCTGGCGGAGTGGTTGCGGTGGGAACCTTCTATTCGTGGTCTCCGCTGGACCCCCGAGTATGAGGACCGCGTGTCTCTATATGCTGACGATATTCTCCTGTACCTGGCTTCCCCACGTAAATCACTGATAGTCCTGGTTGATGTATTGCACTCATTTGGTCGCAACTCCGGTCTCGTCATCACCTGGGCTAAATCGTGCGTGTATGTTCACACTGGGGAGGCTCCTATCCTTCCGCGGGGCTGTCCTATCCAGATCGCCCCGCAGGGATTTAGGTACCTGGGTATCTTCATCACCCTAGACGCGGAGGCCCGGTATGATCGAAACCTGCTGCCCCCCCTCCAGCGCCTGAAGGAGGATGTCGTGCGTTGGCGGCGTTTGCCGCTCTCGCCGCTCGGCCGGGCGGCATTGTTTAAGATGATGTCGCTGCCGCGTTTCCTGTACGCTCTGCAGAATACAATGGCCCTCGTCCCGGCGCGCTACTTCCGCGAGGTGGAGAGCTTACAACGCCGCCTGTTCTGGGACGGGAGACCGCGTATCGCCCTGGCGAAGCTGACGCTCCCGTGGTATGACGGGGGGGTTGCCCTCCCGGATATTAAACGGTATTATTGGGCCTCCCAGCTGGCTGCGATTAACCACGGCCTATACGGGCCCGCCCTAAACCCGGCCTTTGAAATGGATAAGATGCTACTGCCGGGTGGTGACTATAATCGAGCGCTCTACTCCAGCTCGCTCGACGCACGTCTTACGGGCCCCACGCGTGTCATGGTAAGAGTGTGGCACGCGGCTAATGCAGCGATGGGGTGGAAGGATCGTTTGACCCGGGCGTCACCACTGTACGCATCTGAGCAGTTGGGCTCCCTGTGGACCTCGAAGGGCTTCGAGAAGTGGGACATGATAGGCATTAGCAGGGTGGGGGATCTCTGGACGAGGGGGGGATTCAAAACGTTCGGGATGTTGCAGACGGAATTCCAGTTGCAAGACAGGGAGTACTTTCGGTATATGCAGATCCGTCATGCACTATGCTCCGCCTTCCCGGACGTTGCCTCCATCCCGGAGTACTCCCCTCTGGAAGATAGAGTGCTGGATGGACATGACCCGGAAAGCACGATCTCGTTAATCTATAAAAAACTGATCAATGACCGCGTGGGATTGCTGCTTGATCTTCGCGAGGCTTGGGTTGCCGATGGATTGGAGCTGGACGACGAGGACTGGGTCTCTGCGGTGGCCTCCCCGAAAGAGGTGGCCATACCGGCCCGCCTTCGCTTCGTCCAGCTCAAGATACTCCATAGGGTCTACATAACGGGGCCAAGGCTATTGCGAATGGGCTATGCTGTGGACGGGTTGTGTAAGCGTGGGTGTGGTTCTTTGGGGACCTTTCTTCATATTTTGTGGGAATGCCCAGAGGTGGAGCGATTCTGGCGTGGTGTGCATGAGGTCCTGCGGGTGGTTACGCGTGTGCCGCTGCTGCCCGAAGCGAGGAGATGCCTGTTGAACGTGTGGGAACCAACCGACTATTCGGCGCCACAGACGTGGTGGGTGACTCTGGGATATATGGTGGCCAAGCGCGATATTGCTCAACTGTGGGGTTCCCAGAGGCCCCCGACTGTTTCGGCCTGGAAGGAAAATATGGACTGGTGCATGTTTCGGGAAAAGGTGGTGTATGTAGCGAGAGGTAAGCCTGGGACATGGGTGAAAGTGTGGGGTCCCTGGAACGCCTACCGTGGTGGAATCTGCGCCCCCCCGTTATTGCCCGATCCATCGCCTGCCCCGTCCCCTTAGCCGGTTTAGCTCTCCGGTACCGGGCACTGAGTTCACCCAGTCCCTGTTCTGACCTTCTCCCCCCCCTTGATACTCCTATGGTTTGGTAGGGTCCCCCTTCTAGGGGAGCACATGCTGCAGTTTTCGATCGTGGGTTGCCTTGTGGTTGGATTTTGTTTGTTGTTATTTCTGTTTAAAAGAAACCGTCATGTGGGGTCCGTATGGTGTGGCCATCAACGCGGCTGACTCCTGTATGTTTCCCTTTGCCGCTGTCTGCGCTCCACTGTGTGTATCTTATGCTCCTCTTGTTTGCTAGCGGCCGGCCTGAAGGTTGTAGGCCCATCTTTGTATATTCTTTGAATTTTGTAATAAACGGTTTCACAAAAAAAAAAAAAAAAAAAATCATGACATCTTGCTGACCAGATTGGAAGAAGTTGGGGTGTCTGGGATTGTTCTTGAATGGTTTCGATCTTACCTCTCGGATAGGTGTCAAGCGGTTTCCCTTCCGCCGCATCAGTCCAAGTTTTCTGATGTCCACCATGGCGTTCCACAGGGGTCAGCGATAAGCCCCATTCTTTTTTTTTTATTTTTTTTAAATGTTATTGTTTTAATGCAAGCCAGTTACAATACAAACAGAATGATAGTGGGTCGGAAGACAAATACCAACATACAATAAATAATAGAGCGGAGTATACATACAACTTATATTTAACACCTAATCTCAAATCGGAGTTTAGAAAACACAAAGCATTATAAAAAAAATTTTTTAGAAAAGGACCAGGAATTAGCCCACTTCCCCCTGAATCCATTGCAGGACTGGCGCCCAGATTTTCATTCCTATATCCTTTTTTTTAATCCCTTTTGGTCTATAGATAGCATGTTCCAAGTTATACATTGCTAATAAGCGTGCCCTCCAGGTGCGAAAAGATGGTGGTTCAGGACTAATCCAATCTTGAGTGATACAACCCCGAAAAATTGCCATAGAGATAAATACCAAGTTTCTGTTATATTCGTTCGGTAACTCAAAAGACACTCCTGCCAATACTAATTCTGCTGTTATTGTTATTGCCAATCCAAATAATACAGTAAGAAAGGATTGAATTTCATGTAACAGAGGTATTAATAGTGGGCAGCTATAAAACATATGAACTGCATCAGCAGCAAATAGCCCACATCTACTACATGCAGTTCCAGCTGTAGACCCCCATTTTGAAATTTTTGCAGGGGTATAATATAGGTCAAAAATAGCCATATAGTGCTGAGTACGCAGTCTACCCGTCAACAAAACAGAATTAGCAAGCGAAATAGATATCTGAATCATATTATTATCACAGTCTATCTTCTCCGCCCATCTCTGTTGGATAACCAACATATCATCAGGACAAGATGATAATAATAAGTTATAATAGAAACCAATCCTTTTTTTCGTGTGTAAAGCATCAATAATAGGAATCTCGACAAGTCCAGAACTAACCAGAAAGGTCATATTCTTGAGAAAGCTATACACCTGGAGATACTTGAAATAATCAACGTTTGTAAGATTAAACTTAAATTGAAGTTCTGAAAATGTTATAATATGATTATTATGCCATAAATCACCTAGAGTGTTAATGCCGCTATTTCGCCATCTCGTCATTGTATAATCTCTAAAAATGGGAGGGAAAATATGTGATGACGTCAAGGGGATATATCTCGAAATTTTTTGAATCCCTACATGGCGCCGGATTAGGTTCCAAACAAAGAAGGTGGCTTTTAATATCTTAAATTTTGTTTTTTTATAATAACTAGGTTCTATATTTCTTAACAAACATCCACGCGCCGCAACTCCCAAGGAAAACTCATAAATTGACTGAGCATTGGATTCTAGCATTTGAGCCTTCGCTCCAATTAACTGGGGAGAAATGAACTGTAAAACAGATGCTAAATAATAGAACAAAAAGTATGGTGTGCTCCACCCACCCCTATCCTTAGGAACAATCATCTTCTTATAAGCTCTACGTTGACGTTTGTAACCCCACAGGAATCTAGCTGCCATTCTCTCAAGTTCTTTAAAAAAAGTAAGAGGTAATTCTAGAGGCACAGATCTAAATAGGTATAGAAATTTAGGGAGAATTAGCATTTTCAACACATTATTCCTCCCATATAAAGACAAATGCAAATGATTAATACGCTCCAACGTAGAGTTAGCCTTTTTTAGAACTGATTTATAATTGAGTTCCGGGATAGCAGAGACTGGAGTAGTGATCTTAATACCCAAATATGTTGCCACAGGGACGATATTGAACTGAGCCGAGGAATGAGACGGGGGATTCTGCCCCACCAAAAGAATTTGCGTTTTGGACATATTGAGTTTATACCCAGAGAATACACCGAACTTGGTTGCCAATTCTTCCACCTTTGGGATACCTCTTACAATATCTGTAGTGATCACCACCACGTCATCAGCATAAGCTAGAGCTCTATAATTTACTCCCGCAACCAAAACTGGGGATATATCCTCAGTTTGATTCAGCTCTTTAAGAAAAAGATCAATATAAATGGCAAAAAGTAATGGTGAGGCTGGACAGCCCTGTCTAGTCCCTCGATAAATAGGAAACAGGGCAGACGAGTTTGCCCCAATTTTAATACAGGGCATAGGGGATTTATACAAGGCTTTCAAGGCCAAGATCATAGTAGGACCAAACCCCTTCAAAGAGAGCATATCCCAAAGATAGGGCCAGGCCACCCTGTCGAATGCTTTTTCAGCATCCAACAGGGTGATTGCTATAGATGTATTGGTGCCCTGCGCCCAGTCCATGAGAGCAATAACCCTGCGGACATGATCCGAAGTATCCCGCTCAGGTACAAACCCATGTTGCCACCTGGAGACTATGGTAGAAATTATCCCTGATATTCTTGATGCTAAGATTTTTTAAAAGACTTTGCTATCTGAATTAATTAACGATATTGGTCTATATGAGCCCCATTCTTTTTAACGTTTATATGCGACCCCTGGTTGAAATTATAAAAACGCATGGTGTGAGACTTGTGAACTATGCCGATGACACACAAATCTTTTTCTCTTTAGAGGGTAATCATTCCATTCCATTGACAGCCACTGGCTGAGAGTAAATTCTCTTCAGTTTAATTCAGGCAAAACTGAGGTTCTTTACTGTACCACCGGGAGGATTCCCCCTCCTTTTCCTGGAAATCTTTGGCCCTCTCTATCTACACCTACTCTGTTGCCGGCTAAAGCTGTACGCAATTTGGGAGTCATGCTCGACGCCACTCTAACTTTGGAGATGCACGTTCAATAAGGTGGTAGGGACTTGTTTTTCTTTGATTAAAGCTCTGAAGAAATTTTTTCCATTACTACCAGAGGCGGCCAGAGCATTGGTCACTGGTGGCATTATCCTCAGTAGACTAGACTACTGTAACGCTCTACTACTGGACGCCCCCAAATTTTTGATTGAACGCCTCCAGAGAGTACAAACTATGGCGGCCAAACTGGCGCTGATGAAACCGCGGCGTTCATCAGGTTCGCTGGCCCTCGCAGAGCTTCATTGGTTACCGTTAACGCAGAGGATCCAATTTAAGTCCTTATGCTTGTTTTTCAAGGCCTTGCACGGACTAGGACCCATACCCCTTCAAGAGATTTTCACGTGGTATACACCTACCAAGTGTCTTCGTTCTGCTACTGCTTACTTGGTGAAAGTTCCAAAGGTTCAGAAAGCCAAGTCAGGGGGTAGGGTTTTGCTGCAGCTAAGTTCTTGAACGGCCTTCCCCTGGAACTCAGACAATCTTATGACCTTTTGCAGTTCAGGAGAAAACTCAAGACATGGCTGTTTCCTAGAGCTTATTAACTTTCCTTACTGCTCTATTTGTTCCATTCCCGTTCCCTCCAAGCCACTTGTCAGTGTATCATGTACTGTAGCGCCGAGATACCCGTTGGGTGATCGTTGCGCTTTACAAATACCGCATACAATACAATACAATACATGGGGGGCCGGGCGCTGGTATACAGATGGACGCCAAGGAGCAGGGCTCGCAGAGAGGGGCACTAGACCCCCGCTGTATACACATGGGGGGCCGGGCGCTGGCATACAGATGGACGCCAAGGAGCAGGGCTCGCAGAGAGGGGCACTTGACCCCCGCTGTATGCACATGGGGGGCCGGGCGCTGGCATACAGATGGACGCCAAGGAGCAGGGCTCGCAGACAGGGGCACTTGACCCCGCTGTATGCACATGGGGGGGCCAGGCGCTGGCATACAGATGGACGCCAAGGAGCAGGGCTCGCAGAGAGGGGCACTAGACCCCCGCTGTATGCACATGGGGGGGCCGGGCGCTGGCATACAGATGAACGCCAAGGAGCATGGCTCGCAGAGAGGGGCACTAGACCCCCGCTGTATGCACATGGGGGGGCCGGGCGCTGGCATACAGATGGACGCCAAGGAGCAGGGCTCGCAGAGAGGGGCACTAGATCCCCGCTGTATGCACATGGGGGGCCGGGCGCTGGCATACAGATGGACGCCAAGGAGCAGGGCTCGCAGAGAGGGGCACTAGATCCCCGCTGTATGCACATGGGGGGCCGGGCGCTTGCATACAGATGGACGCCAAGAAGCAGGGCTCGCAGAGAGGGGCACTAGACCCCCGCTGTATGCACATGGGGGGCTGGGCGCTGGCATACAGATGGACGCCAAGGAGCAGGGCTCGCAGAGAGGGGCACTAGACCCCCGCTGTTTGCACATGGGGGGCCGGGCGCTGGCATACAGTTGGACGCCAAGGAGCAGGGCTCGCAGAGAGGGGCACTAGACCCCCGCTGTATGCACATGGGGGGCCGGGCGCTGGCATACAGATGGACGCCAAGGAGCAGGGCTCACAGAGAGGGGCACTAGACCCCCACTGTATGCACATGGGGGGCCGGGCGCTGGCATACAGATGGACGCCAAGGAGCAGGGCTCGCAGAGAGGGGCACTAGACCCCCGCTGTATGCACATGGGGGCCGGGCGCTGGCATACAGATGGACGCCAAGGAGCAGGGCTCGCAGAGAGGGGCACTGGACCCCGCTGTATGCACATGGGGGGCCGGGCGCTGGCATACAGATGGACGCCAAGGAGCAGGGCTCGCAAAGAGGGGCACTAGAGCCCCGCTGTATGCACATGGGGGGGCCGGGCTGTGGTAAATAATTTAATTACCGGTACTTAATTTGATGCGGAACATTAATAAGAATAGCTCAGTAAAATAAGAGGCAGAATCCGTGATATTAGAGGTTCGGAACGGGCTTTATTCCTATACAAAGGAACATAATTCGAATTATGGGCCTTCTATTCCATCACCACGAAAGTTCAGGAAGGAAGGAACATATATTATTGACAGTTAAGCGGTTTTATAGAAAATGCATTACAGTGAAACAGGTGCAAGAGGCGTGACAGCTGATAACTCAGAATAAACTGTACATACGTAACTAAACATGGGTGTAACTAAAATACGTCATTTAAACATGATGTTACAAGTGGGTGGATCCATAAAAGAATCCTGCAATGTCAGCAGAAATATGTGGCAGAGATGCGCGCGCAGCTGCATGACGTGTGATTGACGTGCAACTAGAGGGGAGAGAGGGACTTGACATTTAGCTCTACATGTGGAGACAGAAGTCTGGGGTTATGTCAACCTAATTCCAAATCATATCTAATATCCTATGTTTAAAGAACTGTGTTATCCAAAAGGAAAGGTCTCTTAGGATAGAATCTTATTCTATACTGACTATACTGACTGTTAGTGCGTGTACAAGCGTCTAAGTGTCTACACTAGATGCGAGGGGGTAGGAATATTCCATGGTAACAGGGTTTATGAATTACTTGCATGAGGGCAGCGAGGCCTGGCCCTTTGCGCGGTAGCTGGAGGAATGTTTACCTAAACTACTAGACAGGAATGCATCGGATGAGGGGCGAAGGAGATAATCTCGAAGGTGAAATACAGTTTTTGGCAGGCGACGGGCTGGATCAGGCACCGTTAGCCGCGCAGGGAGTAAGACAAAGTTCATGGTCACAGATGCAGGCTCAGACTGGAGCTTTCAGAGGCAGAAGGCAAGAAAAGGCTTGGTGACAGAACCAGGGCCTACTCGCCTGGACTGTAAAATGGGATAAATGAACCATATAAAGCCGGTGGCCTTTCATACTTAGGAATAGAATATCCAGCCCATTCATGGCGGATCTGAAAGAGGACATGTTGACGGTGGACGCACATGTGTTTGCGTCTTCATAACTGGAACTGGAGGGAACATACATGTACTTGTGATTTATACATGAAACCGTTGGGGTCCAAGATAGGGGACATAACCGACCATAAAAATCCATATTTCCACATTCCCTCCTTGTCCCCTACTGGCCCTTAGGAGATATCAATCTTCATCAATCCATCGATCTGTTCATATAACATCATTTGTTCTTCTTTCTTCCGGGATCTCAAACGAAAACTTGGATGTGGGATACACGAGGTGGCACACAGACCACAAATCGCTGGCCCACATTGTAGACATAAGCAGCAACTAAATAGTATGAGAAAGCCAATACCTAGGAAGGAGAGCATTCTCCATCCCCAGGCTGACAACACGCCCCAGAACCAACCGGACCAAGTCCAGGTGCCTGGACTCTGGTGTATCTGGCTTACAATCTTATGAAGGCGGGTTATGGCTTTATATACTGACGGCGAATTTTCTGGTATGAAAATGCAACAACTTGATCCGATGACCCTACAAGCTCCGCCCCTATCGGCCAGGATGACGTCAAGGACAAGACGATTTTGAAGCACAACAATCCGCATAGCAGACTGCTCTTCTGTTAAATTGCCTAAGGCGGAAATAGTTTCGTTCACTACTGCTTCAAGGGTTCTGGTTAATCTACGTATCAGCTTACTATTAGTGACTGTACCTATATAGGGAAAGAAACCTTTATTGAAATCTGTGTATTTTTCCCATGCCGTTTCAGTGTAATCGACAATTGGGAGATCTCTCTGCTGTCTATTGTGTACTAAATGAGTATTTCTATGATAATCAGGAGGAGCTAGGAAAACAGGTGGCAGAAGGAATGCTATGTAACAAGTACCATCCCAATCTAAAGGTAAACGTATATATGCAGTCTGACCACATATGAAGTAGGAATGACGGGAAGCTCTAAATGTGGACTTGCCTTGATCACTGAATTTTATCACAGTGGTGCATCTACTATGGCCCATATGTATGGAACCATTCTTTCTTACACACAATTCACCTTTAACTGGAAATACTGACATAGCGGGCAAAATTGGTGCAGCTTCGGATTCAACATTCAGGATCATGAGATTAAGCGTGAAATTACCTAATCCGTATACTTCATTTTCTAGATCAGTTCCTGTTCTTTTGGGGAGTCCCTCCTTGTTAGGGTAGCAGACTTTAAGCAAAACTAAGTTCAGGTTTCCCCATACCCAGTGGTCTTGATAAACTGCGGAATCCGAATCTAGGGAATTGATCAAACTAAACCATGCTCCACAGGAGCCATTGTGTGTGAACGGATAGGAAAAGAGGGGCAAAATTCCCTTATAGTTCTGATAGGGAGGGAGTCGGCCACATATCCAACAATTTGTAGCATTGCTAGTCTGATGGGAATGATGTAACATACTAATAAAAGTGTTATTGCGCAGCGCAAATCTATAGGATAACTCATGCGGGGGTAATTCACTAAAAGAATGTTCAGCAGTAACATTGTAAACATGTTTAGAAATAGGATAATATAGGTGCAACAATATACTTGCAGCGATTATTAAAAGATTTAAGAAAAACAAAATTAATAACGTCACTGTGCAATGACTACGCAGTGATTTACAGTACGCATGTCTTTTCAACTGTATCTTTCGGTTTCTTTCTCTAGTCAGGTCTAGGGGATACATGTCAGAGACAAATTCGACCGATTCACCTTGGAGAGGACTTAAACAATCAAATTGTCTGACTTTTTAGACCGTAATTTTAGTTTGTATAGTTCCTTATCATTCAGTTCAACCAAAGGAAGCTTTGAGTCAATCGGTGAAGACACGCAAGGTGTATCATTTACATCAGACGGTAGTCCATGAAATTTCTTGATATGACTTGAATGTATCCAACCTTTGCGACCTTCGATCTTCACGGCTGTCCTCGTGGTGAGTAGTACAAGTTGAGGCGATTTCCACCTAGGATCCAGCTGAGTCTTCCGGTCAAAATTACGCACTAACACCAGGTCCCCAGGAACTACGTCATGGGGTTTCACCTCGGTGTTGTCGGGAAAGGCTGCAGCTACCTGTGAACGACAAGATTGTAGTGCAGACATCAAGGAAGCCAGGTAATCTGTCAGCATATTACAGTCAACATCAGTTATTTTGCGTGGTATAGGCGTCCCCCACATATTTGGTGGTCTACCGAAGATCACCTCATACGGGGATAGCCCTGTTCGAGAATGTGCTACCATTCTCATGTAAAAGAGCGCAACTGGTAAGGCTACTACCCAATCAACACCTTTCTCTCTACATATTTTGGACAATCTAATTTTCAGAGTTTGATTATGTCGTTCCACGAGACCTGCTGCCTCGGGGTGTCGGACACAGTGAAATCTCCATTGATAGCCTAACAAAAGTGAAACGTGTTTCATTAGTTCGGATGAGAACGGCTGGCCGTTATCTGAGTAGACAACACGTGGTAAACCGTACCGTGGGAAGAATTCTCGAACCAACTGTTTGGCAGTAGTCGGGGCAGTGTAATCTGAAACCGGGTATGCTTCTGTCCAACGGGAAAGAGCACAGACAACTACGAGAACATATTTGAATCCTCGACATCGTTCCATCTGGATATAATCCATCTGGAGGACTTCAAAAGGGTGATCAGGAGGCTGAAATCCACCCTGTTCTACGGGAATGCTTTTACCTGGGTTAAACTGACAACAGATCATACAGGTACGAACTTTTTGTTTAGCTGCTGCTCGTAAATGTTTGTTGAACCAAATGTGTTGAATGCTGTCTAGCATAGCCTTTTCTCCTAGGTGCGCTGGACTATGTATAGTGTTAATGATGACTTGGACCATTGAGTCGGGAAGAAACCATATAGATTTTTCATTCGTCATCCATCCTTGATTCGTTTGGATCCCTCCTAATTCAGTCCATTTCTTTATTTCATCTGGTGTAGCATGTGTCTGTATGTCAATTACATCAAGGGCGGGATCCTTAACCGTCATGCAATGTGTTGGTGTCAGAACTATTGTCTTTGTCATGTCAGACATGTGAGTTTGAGCAGTCTGTTTAGCTGTTCTGTCAGCTAGATCATTGCCTTGGGAAATGATATCAGTAACTTTTGTGTGAGCTTTACATTTCATAATTGATATTGCAGTGGGTAGATGTATTGCATCTAATAAGGCATGAATGAGGGGTCCGTGCTGAATGTGGGCACCGTGAGAAGTTAAATAACCTCTCTCTCGCCACAGCACGCCGAAGTCATGTACAACTCCGAATGCATAACGTGAATCAGTGTATATGTTGACTTTCTTATTTGTGGCTTGAATACAGGCTTGTGTCAGAGCGATGAGCTCTGCTGCTTGAGCTGACAAAGTATTTATGCAATTTGTTTCAATGACTTCAGTGTCTGTTGTGACTGCATACGCGGCCACTAGCTCTCCTGTACTTGTTCTCATACATGAACCATCTACATACAACGTCAGGTCTGGGTCTGACAATGGGACGTCTGTCAAGTCTTGTCTGGGTTTCGTCGTGATAGTAATAACTTCAATACAATCATGTGCTAGTGGGTCTGTTCCGTCTACTGGTAACAGTGTGGCAGGATTTAACGTATTACAACGTCTGATTTCTATGTGTGGCTGAAACAATGTTAATTCGTAACCGGTGAGTCTTGCTATAGTCAAGTGTTGTGTTTGCGTTCGGTTCAAGAGAACCTCTACTGCGTGTGGTACTTGTACTGTCAATTGATGTCCTAACACTATAGCATCGCTTTGTCTGATTGCTAAAGCTGTCGCTGCCACTGATTTCAGGCACGCAGGCAGAGCCTGAGCTACGGGATGTAATGTACTAGAGAAATAAGCACATGGTTTGTGTGATCCTGCTTGTTCCTGTGTGAGTACTGACAAGGCAGTACCTTCGCGTTCTGTAACAAAGAGTGTAAACTGTTTACTGTAACATGGTGTTGCTAGGACAGGTGCTTGACATAAAGCTTTCTTTAGGTTTTCAAAAGCTTGTGTATGTTCTTGAGTCCAAGGGAGGACAGTCGATGTGGCTGCCTCCTGTGTTGTCAACTGAATGAGTGGTTTTGCTAGAAATGCATACTGGGGGATCCACTGCCTACAATATGAAGTGAGGCCTATAAAAGCCCGTACCTCCTTTTGTGTCTTGGGCATTGGCATGTTAGCAATTAACTGGATGCGATCTGACGTAAGCTGCCTTCCCTCCTTGGACAGCGAGTGCCCAAGGTAAACAACTCGCTGGACACAGAATTGCAGCTTAGAAGGGGACACCTTGTGCCCCTTTTCGGCCAAAAATTGTAAAACCGTCAGTGAGGCTTTTTCACATTCAGGTTCGCTTCTAGCGGTGATCAGCAGATCATCGACATATTGAAGCAGGGCAGTGTTGACTGGCATGTGGATACTGTCAAGTTCTCGTTTCAGTGCTTGGCTATAGATGCTGGGGCTTTCTGTGAATCCTTGAGGTGCGCGTGTGAATTTAAAGCTTCGTCCATTTAAACTAAATCCGAACAAGTATTGGCTTTCCGGATCTATTGGGACGCTGAAAAAGGCATTCTTGAGATCAATTACAGTGAAAAACGTTGCTTCTGAATCAATAGCTGTCAGTAATGAAGAGATATCTGGGACCACAGGGTATTGTGGTACAATGCATTTATTTAATTCGCGCAGATCAATAACTAATCGATATACTGGTGGAGCTGTTGGATCAGTTCGTTTAAGAATCGGAATTATCGGGGAATTACATACATTGGAATCGGTTTCCACAACCACTCCTTGGGTAATAAGCTCGTCAATGATTTGCAGTAAAGCCACTACAGCATCTGGGGGTAACTTGTATTGTCGCATTCGTGGTAGTACCACTCCTGTCTTTAGTGTGACTCGATATGGTGTAATGTTCATGCAACCAACATCTGTAGGGCCCTGTGCCCATAAATGTGTGGGTAAAGTCTGCAGTCGGTGATCCATGTCTCGGGACACATAGTGCCCTTTGAAATCACGCAAAAACAATCTTACTCCTTCCGGAGAACAACATATTATAGCTCCTAGAGCTTTCAATGTTTTTATACCTAACAGGTTTTCTGGACATGATTTAGTAAGTAATAAATCTGTAGTTCGTGTCAAGGGACCAATCGTAAGTGGAAGAGGCTGTGATACTTCGTTAATGATAGGTTTTCCTGAAAAACCAAGGGAAATATTCTGTGAGCCTGAGAGGGGTGCCCCTGGAACTTCACTACGTTTTATGGTTGTTCGGCTTGCCCCTGTATCAAGTAAAAATTTTCTATCTTGGCCTAATAGTTCACTGTGTACATAAGGTCCTTCTTGATCCACAGGGACCTCGATAAGGGGTAAGCCAACTTCCCTCTCTAGGCTGTTTCATGAGTATCGTTGATAATCAGGGTAGTCATACTGTGCGGTCTGGTACATCTGTCGTGTCGTTGTTGGTGTGGCAGCAATAGGCTGCGGTGGTGGTGCTGGCATAGACTGCTGCGGAGCTGGCATGGCCTGTGCATGCTGCGGGGCTCCTTGTTGGTTCTGATCCTGTCTAAGTGGCCGTGGTCTTTCTTTTGTATTACCTATGGCGATATTATGTTTTAAAACGGGACAATCGTGTACATAATGACCTGGCTGTTTACAATAGTTGCATGTCCCTTTTACAGAACCTGCTGAAACACTGGACTGTGTCATACCCTTTTTATGACCGTCAGCTGGAACTGTCTGGGAAACTAGCATTTTCATTTTCGTGTCTTTCATGCGTCTTTGTTCATGTTCTTGTTCCTCTCTAATTCTATTGTGATGGTACTGTAGCATTTGTAACATTTGTGACGGAGTGTTACCTTGCCAGGTACTCTCGAATTTCAATACTCTATTCTTAACTTGGGGCAAGGCATTTTCAACTAATTTTGTCACGAACAGATGTGGATACGATTCGCTACTTGCTTTTATTCCACTATTTATACCAAAACATTTTTCGAATCGGGCATAAAAATCACTAGTGTCTTCATCTTGCTTTTGTTTACAGGCTGAGATTGCACCCCAGTCTTCCTTTTTCGTAGTCAATAAACGTGGCAGTACCTGTACTAATAAACCTGGTAGTATTTTGGTCTTTTCCCCAAGCCCTAAACCTGGACCTCGAGCTGTTTCTTCGTTTTCTAATGCTGTCCAATCTATCTTTTGGTCTCCCACCTCCCAATCCTTTTCTTTGAGTTTTTCATAAATGCCCGCAGGCATTAATACCTTTAGTATTTTCATAATGTCGGGATAGGTATACTCTCCCATGAGCAACATGTCTTTAATTTCACGGTGGAAACCCGCTGGGTCTTTGTCATGACTGGGTACCACTTTCTTCATTTCTAATAGTTCCATTTTAGATATGGGTGTGTATACAAACACACGTTTAAACTGATTGTCATCACCTTTTATCGGGTGCACTTCGCGTAAGGGATTCTGTCTATCCATATAATACGTCGTTCTTTCCTTGATAGGCAGTGAGACATGTTCGGGGCATACAAAAAGAATGTACTGCTTTCTGGATGCTAGTATTTCTCTAATTAACTCAGTACCTGAACCTCTCCATTTATTCGTGAGTAATTCAGTCAATATATCAGGTAAGGGACTAGGATCGGAGTGTTGGCTTTTATATAATATAAGGAGTTGTTGAATCATGTAGATACCAGCTAAACGCTGTTCATCTGGGGTGAGGTTCAAAAACGTGTGCGCTAGTGTATCATCACTATATTTTCCGGGACTGTCAACCCAGTGAACGGCTGACCTGGCTAATTCTTGTTCGTCCATAGAATCGAGTATATGATAACCCCTTCGTTCTCGGAGTAATTTGTCAGCGGCTTGGAACGAATGTTCGGGGGACCTTATATTTATTATAGGGTTTTGGAAATTTCTGTTATTATCTGGACGTATCGGATCAGTAAAGCATCTAGTATTATTACAAGATCTTCCTCTACCTACATAGGCCATTGTTTCTAACTGTCCTGTGGGTAGTTCTAATTCTTCCTCCTCCTCGTTTTGTTCAGGCTGGTCTACCGCCAATCTTTCTTCGTGTATTCGTTCTACTTCTTTGCGGATCTTTCGGCACATAGCTACTATACTTAATAGTCTATCATGTCTCCCCTCTGATATATTCCGACTCCATGTGGTAAGAATTCGCATTTCTTCCGGATTTACCCCTGGTCGGTCTTGATTTCTGATCACACAATTTATGAGGAAACGTAACAGTTCCCCCTGTATCTCCACTTTCTGGTACTCCATGGCTCTATTAATACTTTCAGAATCTCGCCCTGACTGGACAAAGTGATATATATTTTCTAAATGTGTAGTCATTCCTGGTAGCCTCCCTAAATATATTGCAGCTCGTCGGATACGTAATGATGCCAGCAGCATTTCGTCCTCTTTGCCGGGCACAGGGTCATATCTACAATCTACTAGAAGTTCCTTAAGCATGTCGGGAGTTACTAGTTTGGGCGTACGTTGGTGGGCTAATTCTTGAAAGGAAAGTTTATTTACTCTGGGTGGCGTGGAAAAAATGTTTGTTGTACCTCCTGTAGCACCGCCTGGGGTGCTGGATGTGAAAGGATTCGTTGAACGTGATATAGCAACCATAGGTGTGGGTATAGCTGTAGAAACAGATGTGCTTGCCGGAACTTGTGTCGGAGTTTGTTGTTGCGGAGGTACAGACGGAGGGTCTTGGCGTTGAACCCCCTCGGCAGGCGGTCTATGTGGTGCAGTATTAGCATACTCGGGAGCTGCGTCGTCTAAATAAGAGGAAAGGAAAACATCTTCTGCGGTTCTGGGATGCCCTTTGGGATGTGCTTTTATCGGAAACAATGGAGGTGGCAAGTCTTTTGGTATCTCCGGAGTAGCCTTAGGTAACCCTTCGGCCAGAAGAGGATACATACCATTCATAAGGGCATTTCTTTGTCTGTCTACTTGTTCTGATTTTGCTCGGGTACCTTCTTCAATTAATAGATTTTCTCGAACTTTATTTGACTTCTCCTTACTTTTCTCTTCCTGTCTGAGTGCTTTTTCTGTACGTCTATACGATTCTTTACGCCATAATTCAATGGCATCTTTCTGTGATTGTCTAGCTTTCTTTTTCCATAATTCTTCCTCTACTTTCATGATGCAATCTGCATCCCAGGTCCCAGCTGCGGGCCACCTCTGACTTTCTGGTAATTCCTTGGTGTAGTCTACCCATAAATCAAGAAATAATATGGCGTCCAGGCCATGTTTATGATACATGAAGTACCCTGGAGTGTCCCTAGGAGGAATGGGAACGGCTTCTTCGAGTACCCCTTTTCTAGTTTTGATCTGTCTTAATTTCGAAAAGAGCGGCATATTGAGAACTGATCTGAGACCTAATTTTGAACACGTTTAATACAACAAAACACAATAATGAACAGTCATTCACACCACAATATGCTGAACGTATTTAAAACATTTAACATTTAACATTTAATGAACAACAATGATGGCCATTTAGGGAACTAGTCACTAAGCATAATACTCGGCACTGACTAGGTATTCTGAATTATATACTAGACATACTAGATATACTGCTGAACAGTACAGATACACTGCTGAAACAGTGCAGACCGGATTTGTGTACCCAAACCCGTCTTGACCGGCACAACCTATGTGCACGTCAGAACGCCTCCCCGGCAATGGTACTCACCGGGTAGCTCGGAACGGAAGGCCTCGGAACTGAACTTGAAACTGGACCGTACTGGATTCGACTCGACTGGACTCGGAACTTCGGAACTTCGGAACCTGGTGGGCCTCTGTATACCTCGGATCTTGCTCTCTCAGCTAGGCTCTGGTCGGGATACTTCGCACTTCTCACCGCCTCGTCTGGGTGTTGATCGCAGCCTCAGTTACCCCCGCTCGGCAGGAGGGAGATACAGGAAATCCTGTGGGTACGCGTTGTTGTCCGTCCAGCTGTGGCAGGAGACCGGGCCTGCAACGCACCTCCGGCGCGTGAGATGAGAAAGTGTCCCTGTTCGGGCGCCATATATGTGGTAAATAATTTAATTACCGGTACTTAATTTGATGCGGAACATTAATAAGAATAGCTCAGTAAAATAAGAGGCAGAATCCGTGATATTAGAGGTTCGGAACGGGCTTTATTCCTATACAAAGGAACATAATTCGAATTATGGGCCTTCTATTCCATCACCACGAAAGTTCAGGAAGGAAGGAACATATATTATTGACAGTTAAGCGGTTTTATAGAAAATGCATTACAGTGAAACAGATGCAAGAGGCGTGACAGCTGATAACTCAGAATAAACTGTACATACGTAACTAAACATGGGTGTAACTAAAATACGTCATTTAAACATGATGTTACAAGTGGGTGGATCCATAAAAGAATCCTGCAATGTCAGCAGAAATATGTGGCAGAGATGCGCGCGCAGCTGCATGACGTGTGATTGACGTGCAACTAGAGGGGAGAGAGGGACTTGACATTTAGCTCTACATGTGGAGACAGAAGTCTGGGGTTATGTCAACCTAATTCCAAATCATATCTAATATCCTATGTTTAAAGAACTGTGTTATCCAAAAGGAAAGGTCTCTTAGGATAGAATCTTATTCTATACTGACTATACTGACTGTTAGTGCGTGTACAAGCGTCTAAGTGTCTACACTAGATGCGAGGGGGTAGGAATATTCCATGGTAACAGGGTTTATGAATTACTTGCATGAGGGCAGCGAGGCCTGGCCCTTTGCGCGGTAGCTGGAGGAATGTTTACCTAAACTACTAGACAGGAATGCATCGGATGAGGGGCGAAGGAGATAATCTCGAAGGTGAAATACAGTTTTTGGCAGGCGACGGGCTGGATCAGGCACCGTTAGCCGCGCAGGGAGTAAGACAAAGTTCATGGTCACAGATGCAGGCTCAGACTGGAGCTTTCAGAGGCAGAAGGCAAGAAAAGGCTTGGTGACAGAACCAGGGCCTACTCGCCTGGACTGTAAATGGGATAAGTGAACCATATAAAGCCGGTGGCCTTTCATACTTAGGAATAGAATATCCAGCCCATTCATGGCGGATCTGAAAGAGGACATGTTGACGGTGGACGCACATGTGTTTGCGTCTTCATAACTGGAACTGGAGGGAACATACATGTACTTGTGATTTATACATGAAACCGTTGGGGTCCAAGATAGGGGACATAACCGACCATAAAAATCCATATTTCCACAGGGCACTGGCATACAGATGGACGCCAAGGAGCAGGGCTCGCAGAGTGGGGCACTAGAGCCCCGCTGTGTGCACATGGGGGGGCCGGGCACTGGCATACAGATGGACGCCAAGGAGCAGGGCTCGCAGAGAGGGGCACTAGACCCCTCCTGTATGCAAATGGGGGGGGCAGGCGCTGGCATACAGATGGACGCCAAGGAGCAGGGCTCGCAGAGAGGGGCACTAGACCCCCGCTGTATGCACATGGGGACTCGGCGCTGGCATACAGATGGTGCATCAGTCGTGGTAGGGCGGCATCTCTACACATACTTCATCATTCGCGGCAATCAGAGAAGGCACATAAGTTCTTGCATTCGATCAATGCCATTTGCACGAGGGTCACAAACAGGGAGCAGAGTGACAAGGAGCATTTACACACAGGCTCGAAAACCCACGGCACCTTCCTTTGACGAAGAGCAAAGACACATGGACCCTACCCCTACGGATATCAAGACCAACACCAAGAGAAGCACCAGTCATAGGGGTGTCAAGGGTCAGGCTGGGTGGCCCTCACAGCCCTCCAGTCTTGCAAGTCCAATCGAACTCTTCATACCAATGCAATAAATCAACGGAACTGAAGAAAGGCCAACATGATTTCATGACTAGAAAGTGAGCCCTGAAATGAAGAGATTCGGGAGGGCTGTTTATGAAAAGGTGACAGTCATCTTATTTTTCCACTAACAGTATTCCTTTGCATGAGTCAGGGAGACGCTTGGCTGCAATAAGCATTAATTACTCTGTGAGAAGCTGGAGAGATGCTGAGCAGCATGACAAACTGTCACTAAGATTAGAAGTGTGTGTGGAGAGCAGCAGTTCAGTGAAAGGAAGATGGAGGGTATCAAAGGTGTGAGACCCAACAGTAAACTCCCATATGGAAGTCACCCTTAGCCTCTCTGACCTCAGATGGGCTCCAAGGAGCGCTGGCATTGGTAGAAGGATGGGGCATCGGCCGGTAGGGCATTCTTTGAGAAGATGGGAGGGGAGCTCGGCAGACTCGGAAGTAGGGGAAACAGCGTTGAGCTGAAAACTCAAGATGCAGACTCCCTCATTGGGGTACAGACCCAAAGGGGTTCACTGCAACAACAAATGCACTACAGTGCACAAGGTCGAGTCATTTACACAACCCTGCCCCCAGTCCAAGTAACACAAATGGAGCAATGTTTGGTAAAGACATGTTTACGCACCGACGTTGTCACACATGATGGGTGAGCACAGCTCTTCTGTGCTCACCTGAATGCCCCTTTTGACCTGACCAGTTTCCACAAGGTCTAGCAGACTCATCCCCACAGGCCACCCAGGCCTTCTCCCGGATCGGTGGTAATGCACCCACCTCCTTTTGCACACTTACTGGCCTTAGTGGCGGGCACTGACCTCGTGTCACCTAATATCCCACGCCCGCCCAGTGTCTGCCGCATTCCAATGACACCAGACAGGTTTCCAGCCCCCAGCAACTTTTAGGCAACAATACAAAATTTCAAGAGAACTCTGGTGACTAATGGACCTGCTGGGGGTCTATTGAGTTTTCACTAGTGGAAGTTTTGGCTTATAAAGTAGCGCAGAGGGTTAATGTGCCTGCTGCAGAGCACGTGCACCATGCAGATCACAGAAATGCTTATGATGTAAATAGTTCAGTGGGTTACTGCTTTTGTCAGAGAGATCCATTTATTAGTTGCAATGTATACATTACAATCTTAATATTGAACAGCGAACTATTAATCCTCATTAGAGAGCTGTGTGGAAACTCCAAGGTAGAGGTTAGAGTTGATTTCTCACAGTTTTTCATTATCCTAATAATGCAAAAATGGTTCATTTGAGTAGAAATCAATTCTTATTAGTAAAGACAATCCCCAGCCACAATGGTACATTTAACATTCTGAGTTTGCGTTTTTCACAATCAAGCACTCAAACTATACCCAGTATGAATGCCCACGACTCCTTTCCTACACCTCTTATGTAATATTCGCTATACACGGATTTATACACTTGGGATTCATTGTTTCTGTGTGATGTAAAGTGCTCTGACGCCCTACAATGGTAAGAGTAGCGCTATAAAACAAAACAAAACAAAACCATGTAAGAGAGTGGTAATAGGGCTTTGAGGGTCACTGTTAAAGGGTGGTAAATCGCACTTGTTTAAATTGCTTGATTTTGCTCGCAAAAAAGTGTCACTCATAGTCGCAAATGTCACTCATAATTACACCGAAATTATGAAAATGTCACACATAGCGATCTGAAACCTTGGCAGCTATGACACTGACTCACTTACTTTTTTTGCGAGTGGAGCAGCAATTCGATTTCGTCCGCCTCATGGCCGCAACGACTCCTGGGGCAAAAGCCGGCCTCCTGGGCATGATTCAGACGGACTCTCAGTCTGAGCAGTAGATGAGGGTTCCAGCGGCTACGGGTGGTCGCAGCGGCGGGGATCTGCCTTTTTATTTAATTTCAATTGAATTATTGACCTCAGAGCTGCGCACTGCCATTACCAGTGCAGCCTTCCCCCCACAACCATTCGCGCGAGAGTGACGCCGCTCTCACCAACGCCATCTATCAGGAATGCCACGCTGAGCGGGTAATATTTATTTATTTATAAGGTTTATATAGCGCGAACGTGACCCACAAGGGTATCAGAGTGCTTTACAGTATACAGTTATAAAACATAAAGATATGAGATAGTATAAGACATTTGGTATTCAACATTACGTACAAAACAGGTATATAATAAATGGGTAGCATAGGTGACCCGTAGATGACACCTGATGATCCCAGAGGGCAACAGAACATTCCACTATATACAGTTATTGAACATTGAACATTAGGTGGTGGTGGTAATAAACATTCATATAATATTCCAACCACAAGAGGTAGGCAGTGATAAGAGGTTCGTATAGGTGACTCGATGTGTGCCTAGAATCGAGCCTTAGTATACCATTGTTGCATTGTAGCTGCTCTGGGACTAGAGCTGCAGAGCACCTCCGCCCGCCCCTGAGCCTGCCGAGAACAGCGCACAGAGCGCACTGCTGAATTCAGCGTATGTCTAAGTCTGCATTGGTTATTGGTGCATGATTAGCTTACGGCTTGACAGCCAAGGAGGCGCTATTCATTTATGCGTGACTTTCCATTTCAGTGCGGTGATGCGGACCACCATACTGAAATGCGTTAGTCTAACGCCTGGTGCGTGATACTTGGCGGGGCTGCCCCCTTTCGAACAAAAACCCAGACACCAGTCGTTGCTACAGCATTTAACTTGAACACAAAGGCAAATCTCTGCTACACGCAGACGCACGCCTGCCACGTGACATGGCGTCACGTGCGACACCTTCACTAGTCTGGTCTTATTACCCAAGCTCCTGATGCAATTGGTAAGTGTGGTCATAAAAAACCTAAGCATTCTAAGTGCCGCTGGCTGAACACTTGAGACGCGCTGAGAGCACCACCCATGCATGGGCATCCAGCCAATCACAGATTAGGAAATATTTCGTCACTGAGATGGAGGTGAATCATTCTAAAGAAATACACAGTTTTGAATGTTAAAGAGTCCAGCATATGCACTGAACTTTCTAAGTCAAACAACAGCACACCTCCCCCCTCCCCCCACCCCCGAAAGCCCTGAAGGTCAACGCTACTGGTGGCAAACATGCAAGAGACTTTAACATCATTTGTTTTGAGTTCTTTATTTCTAAAGCACTAAAGCAGTGCTGGCAGGAAATACAGCCACCCTGTCCCCAGCAACCAAACAGCCCCCACCAACAGGGAAACCAACCCCCACCCTGCCAGCCCACTGCGAGCACGCCAGGTGCCCAACAGAGCCATTCCTGGACTGGCTGGAAAAAACGGACGGCTCCGGATATAAAGATCCCTGAAAGAGAGTTGGAGGCAGAGATCAGAACGGAACTGGGATACTGAAACGGTAGAGGGAGGAATGGTTTTATTTGTGCATTTCTCATGTGTTCATTGATTCCCTGAAACCCCCGCCTCTCCTCCAGATAGTCTTGGCAAAATACAGGCAACCACAATATCTGTTATACATTACCCAAGGCACAAATTAAAATGAGATTCAAGTTTTTTTTTTAAACATACCATTTAAAAAGTCTCGTAGTTAAATATTTGTGACTGTGCATTCAAACAAACAGTAACTGTGTAAAATCCATGCCCAAGTGAAGCATAATAGGCAACGCCTCTGCCATGTCTCAACGCCTCTGCCATGTCTCAACGCCTCCGCCATGTCTCAACGCCTCTGCCATGTCTCAACGCCTCTGCCATGTCTCAACGCCTCTGCCATGTCTCAACGCCTCTGCCATGTCTCAACGCCTCTGCCATGTCTCAACGCCTCTGCCATGTCTCAATGCCTCTGCCATGTCTCAACGCCTCTGCCATGTCTCAACGCCTCTGCCATGTCTCAACGCCTCTGCCATGTCTCAACGCCTCTGCCATGTCTCAACGCCTCTGCCATGTCTCAACGCCTCTGCCATGTCTCAACGCCTCTGCCATGTCTCAACGCCTTCCCTGCACGTCCCTCACATGCCTATAATAACCCTCCTGATTTGAAATTCATATAGTTGACTTCCTGTCCCAATGGGACTTGAGACAACATTGACTTTATCTCATCTTTGTCATTTGACACATCAGATACAATTTCTTGAGATGTTGATAATGAGTTTTGTTTTATTAAGTTAAATATTTTAAAGTTGTGTAAAGAGAGAAACACTCACAAGTCTTTTGGAGAGATATATATTAAAATGTTAAAGTAGAAGAAATTCAGTAGTATAATAGAAAATAATATATGCAAAGCAGTAAAAAAAAATGTTTAAATCCACAATAGCAAGATCAAAGAAATAAATGAAATTAAGGTGTTTTACATTGATATACTTTATGGTTTTTGCAAGAAGAGACAACACTCCCCGAGACCGTGTACATAAGGGTTTAGGTTTAGCCAACCTGTGCGCATCTTGGCACCGGACATCTCTGCTTCACAGCCCTGTAGCCGCCACTAAGGCCTTCCGTTTGATGTCGAATAACTCAGAGTAGATGTTGTGAGGGACTTACAATTCAAGCAGGCCCTTGGGATCAGAAGTGGGCAGGAACAGGAAGAGACCACAGATGGCACAACATTGGGGTCGAGTACCCAGGCCAAACGTCTGCAGAACACCCTTGCAGGAGAAGGTGGAAATTGACACGGCTGGCATGGGAACCTAGGAGTATACAGGATAGCCTGCTAAAAACAACTCTCCATAGTCCAACCTGCCCACCACTCCGACAGTATCACTTTAAGAATGTTTGAGCCCGAGCAAAACATTTTGCCCCTCCCCACCCCTTCTTTGGAAGAACTTTGAATGTATAGCCTATTCTCAGCTAAGTCTAGGACTTGTGATGTCAATATTCAATCATGGAATAAAACAGACACAGGGCACACAAAACAAATGAACCCTCAAGCAGTCTGGCATCTTGAAGCCAATTAAGGCTTCATTTGTCTGTGATGGCTGTGTGTCTTTGAAAGGTCTGCCCTTGGCCAAAAAGGTCATGTCTCAGTGTAGCCACCTTCATCTTCTTAGAATGTTCAGTGCATTTGGTGGAAATTTTTCTACAAAACAAGTTGGTGGCCTTCAGGAAGAATGTGCACATTGGCCTCTTGTGCATTGATCATAAGACGAAGGGTTACACATGGTCTAGAATCACTGGGTTTTGTATATTTCTGTCTTTCCTGTATGTTATTAAGGCTGCTGCAGAGCGCCGCGAGACAGTAAGAGTTTGCAGAAGAACTAAGATGAAGCTGTATCCTGACAATCAGAGGGACAACAGTGAGAGGGGTATGTGCTGCGTTAATACGTCTCCCTGGTTCCTCTTGTAGCTCTACTGGTGCTCACTGAACAGCCCTGAAGGAGCCTGTACTTGGGTTATAGGCGTGCATCTCTGTTAACTCTAGGTCATTCAAACTCTCCTTTCCTGCTAACCGGAAGGCTCTATTTGAGGTCATTTGTTGCAATATTCTGCCCTCTTGTGTCCAGTTTAGGTGCTGCTCTAAGGCACCTGCCTACAGTGGCCTTAATGTAGCCCCGCCCGACCGCCCCTAGAAGCATGAGATTGGAGCATGCTCATATGAGGGATAAGTTCGGTCTCATAGTCCTGTGAGTGCAAACGCCTTGTCCTGGAGTCTTGCCTATGCACAAGTGCTGCAACCAGCCTTTGTGATGGGCGTGTGGCCAACAGTGCCAGTCCAGAGATAGAGTTACTTGAACAAGCCAGCCCTCCCCATCCTTCCACGTCCTGTTGAAAGAAGACCTCACGGTGACCCCTAAAATACAGTATAAGGATTGTGCTGAATAGTGTTCCTTTTGCACTAACAGGAATGGTGAAGGCAGGTGTCACCATGTTTGGGGAGGCCTCTGGAGCTCTCAGCTTGATTAAGTACAGTGCATACCTTCACTCACAGTGTTTGCCTGGAGCAGGGAAGAGAATATTTTTCTGAGTACTCGCTTTAGCTGCATTTTCGAGTTCAAATGTTTGAAGTATGAGAACTAAACAGGATGGACTGGAAATACCTCCAGTGGTGGCCTCCAGACATCATGGGACTGTCACAGACCTGTCACTGCGCCTCCTGTGACTGTCCTCAACGCAGATGCCCCCAAACCATGCGCGTGACACGTGAAAAGTGAGGCTGCGGCCTACAGTGCACATCACACATCTCAGTGTGACCTCTGCGTTTTACTATATACCATGTAGAATCCTGAGACACGAGCTATACCCCTTACACCCTCCATGTACAACCACTAGTGTCTTGTCGCAAACATCCACCAGGTCCTAAGGCCTCGATTACCAGTGCCTCGTAACAGGGCACGGAGACGCAAACTCATGGCTGTGAATAAGGAATCTGAGCTGCTCCCCCTGACTGGCCCTTTGGTACCCCCGGCACTGCTCAGAAATAGAATGCACTTTCTGTAGTTTCCACCTGTGCCCTTACCTTAGCCTCCTACCAGCAAACTGGAGGCTTCTGTGGGGGCTAAGGGGGGGACTAGCGTTCAACCATGTGGTTTTATCAGGGGTCAAAGGCTGCAACATGCCATGTCCAGTACTCCCATCATTTTGGTGAATTGTCTTGCATGAGTAAGTGTTGCATCTTAATGCGTCCTACTCGGCGTTCCAAGTCCCTGCTGCTCCGCCAGGGTGTGAGGTCCTCTAGAGTGTAGCGTGCTTGTTGGATTGGGGTGTCAGTTGGAGGTATGGGCTGAGCAGCCAGATGCTGCTTCTGGTGGGGCTGAGCGATCTACTTACCTAATTGTAACAAAGATCTAATAAAGCTTCTTACAACCTACACAATGAGTACTGGACTTCCTAACTTTACAACAGTAGCTATCATTGCACAAGGAGCAAGTGCACATTGGAGCAGAGGTTGGCGAGGTGCTGAAACTTCAAGCCGGGCTTCAGCCAGATGCTTGGCTCTGGCTCGACTCGAGGACTCTTGGAACCTCGAGCCCAACACGAGCCGAGCTTTCACACGAGGCCATGTGGCTTAGTGGTTTCAATGCCGGCCCCGTAACATGGGGAGCCAGGTTCCAATCCTGGCTTTGGTTCTACATCCTGTGAATCCTGCCAAATCTGCCTGAGTCATAAAAAAAAGTCTTACCGAATCTGTTTCTGTTGTGAAATGCTCGTCTATCCGTAGGTAAGGCTCGCGCTCTGTGAAACTGCCAACAATAAATGTGGATTCTGCCATCACCCATGCTCTAATCCCATCCTCTAAGAATTAAAGATAATGCATGAACCTCTGTTGTCAGAAAGAGATCCACATTTAGTGCCTGAATTGCACAGCATGAACCTGGAAAACCTGGCATTAATTCTGCCTTCCTTGCTTGACAAAATTGTGTGATCCTGATCCTAGGCAAATACCTTGCCACTGAGCCTTCTTTATTTCAATATCACATATCAGAACATTTTCAAACACGCAAGTCCAGGACGTGCACTGTACAAAAACCTCTCTTGTGTTTCATTTAATAACCTATACTATTGATCTGTGAATAATAATAAACGAGGCCGCATATAGGATAGACATGACAACTGACTTGCTTCTTAGTTCAGTAATGGAATTGACATCACAGGGGGCCTGGATGTGTCTCAGTTTCTGTTTAGAAATTATCACTTTTGATAAATACCTCTCCACACAGAGACATATTTTTATGTAGTGCTTCTGCATGATAAAGAAATGTGCGTTTTTGAATTTTTAAGACACCTGACCATACTCTACCATGATGTTTGTTGATGATTTTCAGGGCTCGGCTAATGCACTGGCTCCTAAAACCAGAGCCAACCCCTAGCTTGGCTCTGGCTTAGCTCTCCATGTTAAATTGTTGGCCCGCCCACCTCTAAATTGGAACATACAGGGCCAGCTCAAAATTGGAACATAAAGGGCCAGCTACAGGGCAGTGCGACCGCCCCTGCTGCCGCGCTCCTAGCCTCCAGCAATTTTCAGGCAACCACAAAAATGTCAAGATAACTCCGTGATTAATGTTCATCCTGGAGGAAGATCTGAGTTTTGTCTGGTGGAAGTTTTGACTCATCATAAGTTACCCCACTGAATGAATATGCCTGCTGCAAAGATCGTGTATAATGCAGATCACAGAGTGCCTATAATGTAAATAGGTAGGTCGGTGGGTTACTGCTTTTCTAAGAGAAATCCTTTTGTTACTTCCAATTTATAAAGTAAAATGCTAATCTAGAACAATGTATTATTAACTGTGATCAAAGAACGGCCTGCAAACTGCAAGGTAAAGATTAGAGCATAGATTCATGTTGCAAAAAGGGTTCATTTTGGTAGAAATTGATTCTTATTATTAAAGAGAAGTTCCAACTATGGTGTTCCTTTTTCTTTAATTCTGAGTTTGTGCTTCTCCAGACCAGACACTCAAACTATACTTCCTACGAGTATGGATGGCATGTACACCTTCTAGTCCTCTGTCTTATGTAACATTTCCTATAGACTGATTTACACATGTATGATTGATTGTCTCTGTGTAATGTGTGTGTGATGCAAAGTGCTCTGACACCCTGCACTGGTATGAGTGGCGCTATAGAACTAATTAAATGCATCTGAAAGAGAGGGGTCATGGAGACTTGAGGGGCACTGTTAAAAGGTAGTGGTGAGCGAATCCGCAGTGGAGGTGGTCTCTACCTCCACCGTGGATGGGGGGTGCCAACAAACATTGTTTCTCCGGGTGCCACCAGCTCTACAGCCGGCCCAGGGATCAGATATTCTGCAATGAGACCCAACACAAAAACCAGGAGCCCTTATCCACAAAATGTGCCCTACAAACAATTCTGTATTAATTAATCCATGTTCAAAAGCAACATGACCTATAGCAGCAGAAACGGCTGAGCTACCAATCAGGAGTGTTACTACCTATTCCTGGCAAATAGCCAGGTCTTAAGGTTCTTCCTGAAATCCAACAGGGAGTCCGCTTCGCTAAGGTTTTTGGGTATCTCATGCCAAAGACATGCTGCTGCTGGGCCGAAGGCCCTGCCTCCCATCCTGGCCAGTTTTACTCTAGCGATAGACACCAGGCTTTGACTAGTGTACCGGGGGAGTCTTTTGGGCTCATACCAGGAGAATCTCTCTCACAGGGGTACCGGACCTGTGTTATGTAATGCTCTGTAAACCATACAAAGAGACTTAAAGCTGATTCTGTCTTTGATGGGCAGCCAATGAAGGTCCCTCAACGCCAAGGCAGCGGAGGAGCCACGCTGTCTATTTAGAGCTAAGTTGGCTGCTATAGACTGGACTCTTTGCAACCCCTGCAGGATGTATTGAGGGGCACCCAAATACAGGGAGTTGCAATAGTCCAGTCTGCTCAGGATTATACTTCTAACCACCAGGGGTCTAGCCTCACTGGGTAGAAGGGGAAGAATTTGCCGAAGAGCTCTCAACAAGGCAAAACAGATGCTGATTGTTTTGTTGGCCTGAGATTGCATCTGAAGGTCCTCATCCACCATGACCCCCAGGTTGCGAACCGTTTTTGCTGCCACTATGGGATCATCCTCTGGTCTGAGCCTGAATTCGCCCAGCAGGGGTTTAGGCACTCTCGCTGCAGAATAATGCAACAACTCTGTCTTCCCACCATTAAACTGCAAAGAGTTGGCCCTCAACCAATCCAAAACCTGACCCATACACGCCTGAAAGGTGTTAATAGGCAGTGCCTGCTTCCCTTCCAGGGAAAACAACAGTTGGGTATCATCGGCGTAATTGACCACGTCGATCCCATAAGATTTTATAATAGGGATCAGAGGGCATAGATAAACATTAAAAAGGATCGGACTGATTGCCGAGCCCTGGGGCACTCCATAGCGGACCGGAGACCAGGTGGAGGCAAATGGCGCCATGGAAACCGCCTGTTGTCGATTTGGCAAATAGTATTGTAGCCATTTCAGAGCACAGCCCTTCACCCCCAGTCTCTCCAGCCTCGCTACCAGTACCGCGTGGCTAACTGTGTCGAATGCGGACGACATATCCAGTAACACCAACACCGAGGTGTCACCGTTGTCGGCTCGCATTCGAAGTTTATACAACACAGTTGTCAAAGCAGTTTCCGTCCCATGCCCAGGCCGAAATCCAAATTGGTCCCTGTCCAGAAGATGGTTTTCTTCCAGATAACATGACAAGGTCTTACTAACCATCTTTTCCAAGATCTTGATAGGAAACGGCAGAAGGGATATGGGTTGAAAGTTGGCTGGAATTGTTGGGTCCAGAGATGGCTTCTTCAGCAGGGGGGCAACCACTGCCTGCTTCCAACCCTCAGGGACTGCTCCTTCACTCAGGGATTGGCAGCATATTTGGCGCAACCATGGAAATAGGTCAGGGCCATGCTCCTTCCAGATCTTATGAGGGAGAGGGTCAAGGGGCGACCCAGAGGATATCTCCTGGGCAAAACTGTTAAAAAGATCTTCAGTAAGGGGTTGGAAGTACTCGAGGGATATATCAGTCCTGACTTCCTCATCGGTCAACCAGGTACTAGTGATAACCTAGTCAAACCTCCCCACAATTTTAGCAACCTTGTCATCGAAGAAGGTGGCAACTTCATCACAGAGTTTTTGTGATGCCTGAACTCTGTTGGCCAGGCATCCGGGGTTGCAGAGGTCCCTCACGATATTAAAGAGAGCCTTTGTCCCATTGGGTGCCTGTAAAATGGAGCTGGCATAAAATTGTGATTTGCCCCCACTAATGGCCTGTTTATATTGTGCCAGTGATACTTTCAGTGCTTTTTTATCTGTTTCTGAATAAAATCTGCGCCACCTTCTCTCGGCCTGTCGGTGAACAGAGCGTAGCGACCTCAGCTCCTCGCTGAACCAAGGGGCCGAGGGTATTCTCCTAACCTTAAACTTTTTCCTAGGGACACATCCATCAAGGATATTGATGACAAAGTTGCTATATCTATTGTAATTCTCATCTACTGACTCAGCCAGATTAAAAAGAGTCTGTTTTCGGAAGAGAGGGACTGGGCTATCTTTTGAAAGTGTCGCCCAGTCTCTCCCTCCCCCACCAATAGGTAGTTTGAATTTTCCTATCCAATGTGGTCCTAGGTATAGTCATCCTGAAATGTATGAGAAGATGATCGGTCCAGCTTAGAGGTGATATGTTAAGTACTTCCGTCTCCGACTGATTGGCAAACACAAGATCGAGCATATGCCCTCCCTGGTGGGTTGGCTATTAAATAAGCTGGTATAATCCAAGATTCTCACAGGTTTGGCTCAGAGCTAATTCTGATAATAATTTCATGCAGTAAGCCACAAGTGAGTGTATCTTGACTCTGGAACTGTTTTATCATGCCCAGGATGAAAGACCATGGGGTTTGCTTGCAGTTCCATTTCTTTGGATGTGCTGAAGCAATCGCTGTTTGACAAATGTTCTCCTTCGACGAATACACAAGCATTGGCAAAGGCAATAGGGCTGACTTTAGTGTGCTAATGCGTCTTAATAGAGGGGTGCACAATGCACAAAGACTGTTTGCGAAATATGCACTGAGATAAGTCTCTATGACACAAAGATGAAAATACTTCACACGTTTGTAAACTTGGCTTGTCCTGTCATCCCATGTCAGATGTGAGTAGTTGATTCAGTCATTTTTCTTTTCCCATTGCATTCAGTCTTGATATGTTCATTGCAAGCACACAACTATCTATGCCAGAAAACAAAGAAAAGAAACTAGGACTGGAGAACTCAACATTGCATCACTTTCCCCTTGCAATAGTCTTGCTCCCACTGGAGGCATGCAGAAGGCACACATTGGCAAACGTCAAGCAGAAAAGCCACACATTGGCACACAGATTCTTGGCAACTCGTCTGACACATTGGCGACTCCTGAGTGCAGGTGAGTCGCTCTAATCCAGGTCACAAATTCATGCAAAAACTAGCTCGGTGTGAACATGAGTTGTTGGATTAATATATTGATATAGTATTAATATGTATTTCTCCTGCTGAGTAGTTTTTACTAATTTTGGTCATTATTTTGTCCTCATTTGTCCATCCTCTGCCGCTCTTCACTCACTCACATTTGTTTTAGTGCCATGAAACCTTTAAGGTGAACATGTGCTCTATAAATAGAAATAACATAACATATTTAAGCTACACATTTTTACATCACTAACATAGCAGTTCACTGTTCGAACCAGCAACAAATCATTCATATTCACAGCATATACGTAATGTACTTACTGCGGTTTACTACTTCACTCCCTCTGTATTGCAGGTTCTGTAAGGGTTATAGGGACTACGTAAAACTTAAAGCGCCCTATTTATAGTTTGGCAGACTTAATGTAGAGGGACATAAGCCACCTTTGTAATGTTAGAGGGACATACACCACCTTTGTAATGGTAGAGGGACATAAGCCACCTATGTAATGGTCGAGGGACATAAACCACCTTTGTAATGGTAGAGGGACATACACCACCTTTGTAATGGTAGAGGGACATACACCACCTTTATAATGGTAGAGAGACATAAGCCACCTTTGTAATGGTAGAGGGACATACACCACCTTTGTAATGGTAGAGGGACATAAGCCACCTTTGTAATGGTAGAGGGACATACACCACCTTTGTAATGGTAGAGGGACATAAGCCACCTTTGTAATGGTCGAGGGACATAAACCACCTTTGTAATGGTAGAGAGACATAAGCCACCTTTGTAATGGTAGAGGGACATACACCACCTTTGTAATGGTAGAGGGACATAAGCCACCTTTGTAATGTTAGAGGGACATACACCACCTTTGTAATGGTAGAGGGACATAAGCCACCTATGTAATGGTCGAGGGACATAAACCACCTTTGTAATGGTAGAGGGACATACACCACCTTTGTAATGGTAGAGGGACATACACCACCTTTATAATGGTAGAGAGACATAAGCCACCTTTGTAATGGTAGAGGGACATACACCACCTTTGTAATGGTAGAGGGACATACACCACCTTTATAATGGTAGAGAGACATAAGCCACCTTTGCAATGGTAGAGAGACATAAGCCAACTTTGTAATGGTCGAGGGACATAAACCACCTTTGTAATGGTAGAGAGACATAAGCCACCTTTGTAATGGTAGAGGGACATACACCACCTTTGTAATGGTAGAGGGACATAAGCCACCTTTGTAATGGTAGAGAGACATAAGCCACCTTTGTAATGGTAGAGGGACATACAGCACCTTTGTAATGGTAGAGGGACATACACCACCTTTATAATGGTAGAGAGACATACACCACCTTTGTAATGGTCGAGGGACATAAGCCACCTTTGTAATGGTCGAGGGACATAAACCACCTTTGTAATGGTAGAGAGACATAAGCCACCTTTGTAATGGTAGAGGGACATAAACCACCTTTGTAATGGTCGAGGGACATAAACCACCTTTGTAATGGTAGAGAGACATAAGCCACCTTTGTAATGGTAGAGGGACATAAACCACCTTTGTAATGGTCGAGGGACATAAACCACCTTTGTAATGTTAGAGGGACATAAACCACCTTTGTAATGGTAGAGGGACATACACCACCTTTATAATGGTAGAGAGACATAAGCCACCTTTATAATGGTAGAGAGACATAAGCCACCTTTATAATGGTAGAGAGACATAAGCCACCTTTGTAATGGTAGAGAGACATAAGCCAACTTTGTAATGGTCGAGGGACATAAACCACCTTTGTAATGGTAGAGGGACATAAGCCACCTTTGTAATGGTAGAGGGACATAAACCACCTTTGTAATGGTCGAGGGACATAAGCCACCTTTGTAATGGTAGAGGGACATAAACCACCTTTGTAATGGTCGAGGGACATAAACCACCTTTGTAATGGTAGAGAGACATAAGCCACCTTTGTAATGGTAGAGGGACATAAACCACCTTTGTAATGGTCGAGGGACATAAACCACCTTTGTAATGTTAGAGGGACATAAACCACCTTTGTAATGGTAGAGGGACATACACCACCTTTATAATGGTAGAGAGACATAAGCCACCTTTATAATGGTAGAGAGACATAAGCCACCTTTGTAATGGTAGAGGGACATACACCACCTTTGTAATGGTAGAGGGACATACACCACCTTTGTAATGGTAGAGGGACATAAGCCACCTTTGTAATGGTAGAGGGACATACACCACCTTTGTAATGGTAGAGGGACATAAGCCACCTTTGTAATGGTAGAGGGACATAAGCCACCTTTGTAATGTTAGAGGGACATAAACCACCTTTGTAATGGTAGAGAGACATACACCACCTTTGTAATGGTAGAGGGACATACACCACCTTTATAATGGTAGAGAGACATAAGCCACCTTTGTAATGGTAGAGGGACATACACCACCTTTGTAATGGTAGAGGGACATACACCACCTTTATAATGGTAGAGAGACATAAGCCACCTTTGTAATGGTAGAGAGACATAAGCCACCTTTGTAATGGTAGAGGGACATACACCACCTTTGTAATGGTAGAGGGACATAAGCCACCTTTGTAATGGTAGAGGGACATACACCACCTTTGTAATGGTAGAGGGACATAAACCACCTTTGTAATGGTCGAGGGACATAAACCACCTTTGTAATGGTAGAGAGACAAAAGCCACCTTTGTAATGGTCGAGGGACATAAACCACCTTTGTAATGGTCGAGGGACATAAACCACCTTTGTAATGGTAGAGGGACATAAACCACCTTTGTAATGGTAGAGGGACATACACCACCTTTGTAATGGTAGAGAGACATAAACCACCTTTGTAATGGTCGACGGACATAAAGCACCTTTGTAATGGTAGAGGGACAGCCACCTTTGTAATGGTCGACGGACATAAAGCACCTTTGTAATGGTAGAGGGACATACACCACCTTTGTAATGGTCGAGCGACATAAGCCACCTTTGTAATGTTAGAGGGACATAAACCACCTTTGTAATGGTCGAGGGACATAAACCACCTTTGTAATGTTAGAGGGACATAAACCACCTTTGTAATGTTAGAGGGTCATACACCAGACCAATAACAGTGATAGGAACACAATCCCATGTTTAATGGTGGAGGAACATAAAGCAGCCTTCAGAACTGTAATAGGGAGAGGAACATAAATCACTTTTGTGATGGTGGTGGAACATATTCACAATCATAATGGTGGAGAAAAATAAATCAATCTGTTAATAGGGAGAGAAACATAAAATACATTTCTAAAGGTGGAGGAACATAAAGCACCTTTGCAGTGGTGGAGGAACATAGACCAGCTTTGTATTAGTGAGAAGAACATGAGACACAGTTGTAATGGAGGAGGAACACACACCACTGTTGTACTGGTGGACAAAGACAAACCACCTATTTTAATAGTGTAGGAACACGAGCCACCATTTTAATGTTGGACAAACGAAAAACCTCCATTGTAATGGTGAAGGAGCACAAACCACTAATGTAATAGTGGACGAACACAAACCACCATTGTACTGGTGGATGAACACAAACCACCGTTGTAATGGTGGACAATCGCAAACCTCCATTGTATTGGTGAAAGAACCTAAATCAGTCTTGTAAAAGTGAAAAGAACATATATAAGCTTTGTAGTGGTGAAGGAGCACAAGTCACTTTTGTAATACAGGGAGGAGGATAAAGCATCTTTGTAATGCGAGAGAAACATAAACAGGCTGTGTAATGATGGGGGTACATACCACAATAATAAAGGTGAAGATGTATAAACCTTCTTCGTAAATATTTTGAGCAAACATAAACTGGCTTTGTGACAGTGGGGTGTGGGAGAGAAAACTCAGATTTATGATGGCAATGGGAACATTAACTACTTTTACAACAAAGTCGACCGTACGGAATACAATTATCCTTGAGCAGGGACCTCAAATGACTCCTTCCTAAAGCCTTCTCTAAGTAAAAACAACAATAAAGCTGTTAAATACAAGTGGACGGGCTCTAACAGTTGCACAAAGACAACAGAATTATCTGATGCATGAACAAATGATCTCTAAAAGGAAGTTTAATTTTGGGAAAATCAGATTCACATTTCAATAATGACCTCTTGATAATGCAGGAGGGAAAACCAAGGAAAACTGAGGCTATCCATGATTGCGACCTACAGCCTTCACGCCTCTTTGGGACCAACAGATGCGGATAATCAAGTCATGAATTATACAAGATTGATGGAGTCAGGTGAAAGAACACAGGTAAGATAAAATAAAATGTTTTCCTGGTCAGGAGCCTGTCTTCTTCACCAGAGCGCTTTGGATTTAACATCAGAAGCTTAAGGCTATCCACCAAAAACCTGCTGGCCAACCAGCAGGTGAAGAACATTTGTTTTTCAGGTGTCATCCTACTCTTTCAAGGTTCTCTTTGTCAAGCTTCCTCATTCTGCATCTCTGCCTCACTCCTGAAAGTCTGAAGTTCAGAAGAGTGACGGAGACCCTCTGCACCGTCTGCATGTGGCCCAGAGACGTAAAACAAGCCGCGCTTTTTTCAGACTGAGAGACTCATCCTCTGAGCGCTGCAGTAAAGGTAGATCGGCAAAAACAAATCATCTGAGCAACACAGTTAAATGAGAAAAATGGAACTTAGCCGGGTTAATAATAAGTCTTCTTCTCCAGAGTTGGAAGCGATACTGTAAACACACCCTGGACTTTCACCTCCTTCCTCCTATTTTGTAAATGTTTTGGGCATTTTCCAGTGTTACAAGTGTCCAAGAATTCCACAATGAAAGACACTCTCTATATTGGACAAGAAAACAACAAGGGCAAAGAGCACATGAGTAACTAAATGAAAGAATACAATGGTTCCTTGGAATAATAGATGAACATAATTTAATACTTTGGAGACCAACAAATTATCGAAAATGCCAATGAATAATTAAACAATGAATTTTATATTGCTCAGAGTCAGAAGACATTATTTAGAGCCCAAGCAGTTAACAATTATTGGTCTCCACTGGTTTGTCCAGTTGGTCCGGTAAGACCCCAACTTTAGTATGACTCATTTATATTTATTGTCACCATTGTCTTTTGCTGGTTCTGATTTTTTCTTGCCCCTCTATTTTTAGGAACACTGCCTTTTCCGCGAGTACCTCTGGTGTGATTTCCCATATGGCCCTTTTCCACTTCACCCATTTGCCCACTTTCTTTTCATAATTGCCCCTTTACCTAGGCTTTGAGGTTGGGACCTAGCAGTCCTTTTTAGGTCTCGCTGAGTCAGCGCGCATGCGATGCTCGGAGAGACTTTAGTAGGTGAGTTTTCAAAGTGCTGCTGGCTGGCGACAAGCTTGCGTTCACGCGAGCATGCACGTGCAAACCGCCAGCCTTCAGCACCAGTGCTCCTTGCCTCTGCCCCTCCCCCGTAAGCTGTGCTCACGCAGTGCAAGAGCCTCCTCCCCAAAATCCACATTTTTGCGCAGTCATTGCACAAGCGCTTCTATATATGCCTACCAGTCAGTCACACACCTAGTGCCCCACCGTCTTTACACGCAGTTAGAAGCTATTTGCAAATCCCTCTTCATTGTTCAACTTGCCATGAGAGTATACATTTTGCCACTTCTCACTGATGAACCACTGCTCCCTGCTTTTTCAGAGCACTGTAGAGTGCACCAACTCTACGGTCTCTGCGTATACTTTGTAATTTGAAGACCGTATGCACTTCATCGGCACTGACACACTGCCCTGTCTGTGCCGCTGGAATTGTGTTTACCGTAATCACGTAGAAGTACACTAGGTATATTCAGTGCACCTATCTTGCTCCGACTGCCCCCTGAATATGGCTTAAACTGCATGTGCGCATACACATTTGTAGTTCTTATGTTACCATACTATGATGGAGATTACACAAACTGCACGCACATTTGCTCTTCTTACACTCCCTGTGCTATCTGCTGTTCGCACTAGAGCTGGGGAGCCAACAAATTAACAGGTGTCTCGTAGGCTCTAACAATGTAAACAAGCATTGGCATAGCCAATAGGTCTCACCTTTGGGACCTTATAAGTGTTTAGCCATGCAACAGTTGATGTTCTTGCACCAAGGATATTGTGCTGCATAACTAAATACTTATAAGGTTCCAAAAGCGAGACCTATTGACTATGCCAATGTTTGTTTTATAGGTATTCAAACCCATTGCTTACATTCTATCCAGGTAAGTGATCCTCCCCCCACGCCCCCCCTCATGAGCAGCAGCTCCTCATGTTTTATTTTCTGTTAAATATTTGCATTTTGTCAGTACCATTTGCTTCCTTCCACATCTCATTTGGACCTCTACACATTTCTTGTGTCCTGAAGATGACTTGTTAAATTATCAAGGGTCGAAACGCCATTTGAAGCACTGCATGTGAACCAAGGATAAAGGAATTTGTAATATTGAATATTGCTGTATTATTTCTGTTAGGATGAACAGCTTGCGTTATTCCGTATGTGCTTGTTAAGTTCACATGCATAACCTCCTAAAACTGTCTGAACCAGTTTTGAGCTCTGTGCGCCTTTCTGTCTCATATGTATCTGTTGATCTGCCTCTTGTACTTTTATTTAATTTCTAAAAAACTGTTTGTTGCTTTTTTCCTGGACTGTCGGCACTATGCCCCATTAAAATTGTGTTTATATTGAAATCCATGATTTAATTTGTTGACATTTTTAATCTCTTGTTGGGCTGCAAAGCATCACATTAAAGTGCATTGATAATTCTAGAATGTACTTGACAATGTACAAGACTCCACTTATGACCTATTTCACTCCACCCACACTAGCACAGGATACAGGTGGTTATAGCCACACTATTCAGAGATCATGGATGAATGAATACTTACAGAAGAGGCGGGCGCTGGACACAGCGTTAAAGTCACCAATAGGAATAAGAGCTTCATCTTTGCCTGTGGGAGAGAGGAAGGGCATTAGTTTCTTGGCTCTGCATCTTTCTATCAACAAGCAGGCAGTGTACTTGTCTAGGGCGTTGTGTTTGCGGAAGTCAGCAAAAGTTTGCTTCAGGCCACTTTTCCGCACTGTTTACCAAATATAATGAAACATGAGCTGTTCTACTTGTTAGTAACACAGCTATTTTTAGAAAGCATTTAATTGCAGATTAACTACGATTAAAATCATGAACATCTTAACTCTGCAAACAGAATAGGATTTGGCAATCAGACACAGTTGTTAAACTCTTTGTAGTAAGGCTGTTATTCCAAAGAACATGTTTCACCAAAGTGCGGTCGAAGCACGTAATCGACCTATTTATTTTAATAACATAGATTAGCGCCTGGATACCCTCGTGGGTGATAAGTAACGCTCTACAAATCTACTGGTAGATTGATTGAGCTGTGCCACAGAACGACAGCATGGTCCTTAAGATTCTGTTGGAAGTGTGGGCGCTCCAGTAAGTTCATCAGTGCTGGGATGCTTCATTCCCTGTCAGTGGTGCTGGGACAAATTCCCTGAGTTTGGGTGCTGCCATCAAAGTTACATCTCTGAACTCAAAGGGAATGTGAACAAGCATTTTCAATGCAATAGGTCTCGCATTATTAAAGTTTGAGCTGTTGGCATTGCTAATAATAATGCAACACCAATAGCAGCTCAAAGATTCAATAATGTGAGACCTATTGCATTGCAATTGTTTTTTTTTTGTTTTTTTTATACAGCACGAACTTGAGTGAAAGGTGTGTATTTATGTTGAATTGAGTACAGTGTAATTATGTGTCTTGCTATTATGTGGCACAGAGTGGTATTGTGTGGAGTGTATTTATCTTGCATTAAGTAGAGAGTAATTATGTGACGTGCAATTATGTAGTACTGAGTGGTATGTGGAGTATATTTATGTTGTATTGAATACAGTGTAATTATGTGATGTGTAATCACACAACCGCACCCAACCACAAAACCACACACACACAACCACACCCACAACCACACACACAACCACAACCACACACAACCACGCACACACACAACCACACTCACAACCACACACAACCACAAACACAACACACACACACACACAACCACACACACAACCACACACACAACCACAACCACACACACAACCACACACACACAACCACACACATACAACCACACACACACTCAACTACACACACACAACCACACACACACACAACCACACACACACAACCACACACACACACACAATCACACACACACAACCACACACATAACCACAAACACAACACACACACAACCACACACACACAACCACACACACACAACCACACATAACCACACACACAACCACACACACCACACACACACAACCACACACACAACCTCAACCACACAACCACACCCAACCACACAACCACACACACAACCACACACACACAACCACACACACAAACCCATACACAACCGCACACACACACAACCACACAACCACACACAACCACAAACAAACACACACACAACTACACACACACAGAAAGACACACACACAACCACACACACACACACAACCACACACAACCACACAACCACACACCCACACACACAACCACAAACACAACACACACACAACCACACACACAACCACACACAACCACCCAACCACTCACACACAACCACACACACAACCACAAGCACACACACACAACCAACCACACACACAACCACACACACAACCACACACACACAGCCACCCACACAACCACACACACACACAAACACACACACACACACACACAAGCACACACAACTTAAGGGAATCGGGTAACGGAAAGAGAAAGAACTCTATCCAAATTCACACGTTTTCAGTCCAGTCAGAAAGTATGACTTAGCCCCAATGAGTCCTTGTTTTGTAGCTAAGCAGATACAGTCAATTATTTCAGTAAGCCTGAAGCGACATTAGAAAAAGAGAAGTATAGTGCAATTATTAGGCATGCATTGTTTACCTTGTAACCGCGTAAATATTTGCAGCGCATTTTCATTTTTTTTACCTTGTAGCCGCCTTCATTTATTTTACCTTGTAACCGCGTAAATATTTGCCGCGCATTTTCATTTACTTTGCCTTGTAACCGCCTTCACTTATTTTACCTTGTAACCGCGTAAAGATTAGCCACGCATTCCTCCCAATTAAGCAACAAACTGTATTGCAGCCGCAGAGCCACAAGTAAAGTGATCGCAAAACTGAAAGCAAAGCCACAAGTAAAGCGATTGCGAAACCGAAAGCAATCGCTTTTGGAAGCAGAGATAGCCGCCAATAAAGCACGCCACAGACAGCTATATGCTTTCAATTATCGCGCCCGTGTCTGGGCACGATAATTGAAACCAGATAGGCTTTAGTGCGCGTAACAGACACCAATAGGCCGTGGGCGGAGCGATGCGCCCGCCTTTGGCCTATTGCGTGCTCTGTCTAAAAAATACAGCCACTAAAAGCCCAATAATAAAAGCCAACAGAAAAAACACATGCACGAGCGTGCACGATTCCAGGGTCCATTTCTGAACCCTGGACAAAAGGACTCTCGCTGAGTTAGCACTGCTCCGCAGTGCAACGCTAGGCGCGAGACCTAAAAATGGTATGTAGCCGGCGGTCCATTTTGGAGCACACTGTTGCAAATATATCACTAAAGTATTGTTGTCAGCATACTGTCATTTACAGGCAGCACATTTTCTATTGAATTGGAAACAAAATTCACACTGACCTGCAATTTTACTGATAAAGCTATATAGCGCAGAGACATGTGGAAATCGCCAAATATTTATCATTTTCACATAACCAAGTTAAGTGACTTGATTTTATCCTATTAAAATCTTGGTTTTCATCATACTTTAGAATTACAAAAATGTGCTTCTCTGGTACTTTCCTAACTGCTGTTTTAAGAAATATTTTTACAGTTCATTTACAGATATTTAAATGTTGCTGTGTCTTGAAAAAAAAATTGCCATCCAATACCCTTCTGTTCACTCTCCCTGAACACTTGAAAGATTGTCATATAGTTCACTTTACTAAATTCTCTGACTTTGCAGTCAGAGAAAGAAAAGTAAACACCAATCCCCATGTTTAAAGAATAAACAGCAATTTGTCAGAAGATGTAGCCTGACATTTGACCTTTGTCTTTGAACGCATAGCATGTAACAAGATAAAAACAAGCTTTAAAGGCATCTTTATTGCTCATTCACCTTCTGAACTCCAGCTGGTTTATTTTGGGGTGCTGCAGCACCTTCCGCACCCCTACTTCCAGCACCTTTGTTCACTGTGGGTGAACTGCCCAATAGTATCTGAAGCCCCAAGTCTTTCTAATAGATAAAGCGTGCCAATAGAAATATCCCTACTGCCTTCTTTACCTTGGAGACCAGGGGTAGCATGGGATATGCCACAAGCACGACAGAGCAAGTCAGAGGCAGCAGCAGTTGCCCTGGTGACCCCTAATTGATATCCATATAACCAAGTGTGCATCTCCTGATCACAGTGAGGAATCTAGATGATAATTACGCCAAAGACATCAGACAGTTATGCCACAAATTAAGACAAGCTAAAATAAACAAAAACGTGTTGGGAGGAATGCTTGAATTAATCTCTGCCACAGATAATTATTCTGGGCTGCATCCCAGCCCATTGTTATCTTGCACACCATGCCACCTCAGTTCGGACCCAGCTATATGTAAATCAGCCTTAACTCAGCTCCAATGGGAACAGTCTAACACGAACTGCCAGGCCGGGTCATGCCTGAACCGGAACACATTCCATCTATCCCTTTGTTTTGGATGCCACAAATGAAGACAAACCACACCATGGCCCAGTTACTTGGTCTAGTAGCCCTTCCTAAAGGGCAGGGAACAGGAACCTACATAATTATCGTTAAAAGTGGACAAGTCCCATGCCAAGGCAACTGGAGCCCGCTTCTTGCTACCCATCATTAACCCTACATCAAGTCTTGACCCAACTGGATTTACGATAATTTATTGAGGGTTGTGTTCCCTAATGTTTTGCAAACTCACGCCCATCATTTGCCCTGATCAAGGGCCCAGATGTTTGTCGTGTATGTGCTATAGGGGCCCAATATAAATTCTGAATTGTAGTTGGGCCTAGCCGTCACTATTGGCAAGATGTCCCCACAGTTATCCCCTTGGAAGGTAAGTGCTTAGTAGCACTATATTCAATAGCACCTTAGTTTCTTTGCATTTTGTGACTTGTTAATCTGGTGGTATTGTGTAACATAATACAAAAGACTCCATAAAGACATTTGGAAACAAGCATTGGCAAAGGCAATAGTTCTCGCCTACTGGACTTATTGCCTGTGCGAATCTCTTTTAGCCATGCTGTTCAGCATCAAGGCTGCTTTGGAGCACTGCTATTTTTAAGAAATAATTTTAAAAAAGCACGATGATGCGACTGCCTCCTTATTTTATGGGCTTGTGCATGCTTTCAACACACATGCGGACTCCTACAAAATAATGGGGGCACTTTATTTTCTTCTTAGTTACTGATCCCTAGATAGATTGGTAAATACAAAAAAAGTAGCGTTGAAGTACCGTTAAAAAGAAAAAAGAATATTTAAAAGGATGACCGGAATGCAGGAGCATGTTGAGGTAGTGGGTGGGGGAGAAGCAACTTGGTGGGAGAAGTGAGAATGAACACAAGCAAAGGAGAGCAATGTAAACCATGTGGTAGAAGCACACAGATGCGAGAGAGAGAAATAGCAACATGAGTGCAGGGGGTGGCGGAGAAAACCTTGGGCAAGAGAGACTAACATGGGTGAAGAAAACTACACGGATAGCTGGAAAACACACGCACTCTCATGGAGTTTCTAAACAAAAAGAAAAGCCTACTTCCTAAAAGCATGCAGTGGAAAGAGATGATGAAGAGGCTATGCTCCATGGGGGGGACAAACACAAGATTAACAAACTGAGACACCAATAAAAAGAAGACAAATGAGATAGCAAAGCCAACCAATTGTAAGCATTGGGAAGGCTGCAAGCCCTTCTCTGTTCTTGGTAAGCTCCAATATGCCTTTTCGTAACCAGACAAGTTGCGCTGTCTGGTAGGCTCGGCCTAGAAAAGGAAATTCACGGTGCAAGTCTTTAATATCCTTTAATGGGTTTGTTATCTATGCAACATATGAGTATTTTCCATACTGTGTTTAACAGCAGGTTTTCCTCCAGGTTTTCTCAGCATGCGCAATCTGATTCTGAGAATCCCTGAAAATGCCGCAACCCATGCTAAACATAGGTTCACGTCTATGGTTTGTAGTTGTACCCACTTTCTGGTATGTTTATCCAAAGTTATTTTCCCATTATAAGCGGCCCTCTTAGGGACTATTAGGGCTATCATAGCAGAACAAGGCGTGTTAGCATGCTTCTTTTATTTGACACAGCTGCTAATTTCCCTAAGCATTCTGGTGCTTGTATTGTTCAATTTTCTCAGTTTAATATATTTAAGTGGACGGGGCCACAGTGCACACATAGGGGCTTCTTCACAAAGGAAAATATACATGTGAGTAGATCTACACATTTAAATTTACTCTTACACTTTGTAGTAAATGTATTGCTTTTGGCTTTTTACCATTTCCAAGTGTAAATTCACTAGAAAGTATAGACTTGCATGTCTCCATCCCCTCAAACAGGTGGAGAAAAATTACGAATCTAAAGTTACTACAACCAAAAGGACCCATAACAGTAGTAGCCAGACCTGGAGTACGCCCAGCACCGTACATGGCCGAAACTCGGTACTGCAACACCTTCCATATAAAATGATGGAGGCAGGCACTTAAAATAGCACCGTAGAGCAAATAATGTTAAAATAAACTTAATTCAGTTTGAGTTTTGTTAGAATATATCTACATCTAGTTTAATGGTAACAAATTACATATAACGTTTTGTAATTTCTCATAGGTAATAAGAAAATAAAAGCATTTTACTTTTGGTGACATATTTAAATAAATCTTTAAAAATAAATGTTTATTTAATTTATTTAAATTAATTAAATATTTAATTCAAATGTAAGACAATGGTGTTAAGTTACTACTAGTAACTTCACAAATGTAGGTGGAGTTCTTTGACACCGGGGTGGAGATCTCCCTATGGTAAAGTATAGGGACATTTTTTTTAATGTATTACATTTTCACAAAAATAGTAAACAATATTATGTTAAATACTAATGTAAAATAGTTTTATATATTTCTTTTATTTATTTTGAAAAAAATCCCATGTACCCTAAAATGTATATATTTACTTATTATGTATCAAACATTACAAAAGGTTATGTATAGGATTCACTTAAATTAATTAATCAATTTTTAAATTTAAACTCGTGGCTTTATGGATTGCATTTTGTAGAAATTAAGCAGTACTGCTGTAGCCCTGCTGTATGTACTGCAAAATGCAGTTAGTGGAATTGTTAAGCTGGTGTCAATACGTTTTTGCAGTTCAAGTACTGCCTTGTAAGTACTAGAACGCTTTTCAGAGAATAAAACAACAGAGGCCAGATAATAGAAATAGTACCGCTAATGAGGAAATGTGCGCCAACATTTGCATCACTCGGCACAATTAAAACATTTGCACCAAGTGATCAGTGCAAAATGACCTACCAGCCAATTACTGCAAACAGTGTATTTTTAAATGCCAGCACGAACCTTTTCTATGTTACGGAAAATACATGGCGATGGTGAATTATGTGTTTTCTATTAACACTCTTTTAGGGGGATTTCAGTTGTGTGCAAAATGGATGTAAATTCTCTCTGTATGCAGGCTAGACCAGCTGTTCACGTTGTAATGCCAGATTTACAGGTGTTTTTAATACATGGATTTGTGTTAATTATGCCAAACTGAGTTTATCATTTTCAGCCAATTTAGTAAAACCCCAAAGTCCCTTAGACTATCCATACACAAAGGACACTTGAAACCTCCTCCCTTCAGAGTACACTTGAGACAGACGGTGGAAGAGTCCTTCCAACCCAGCCAGAGGGCAAACAGGCAGTCCCAAGGGACGTACCTCTCGTTCATCTGCTGCTGCTGACTCCAAGGGGTGAATGTCCTGGGTCTATTACTCTCTCTCTCTCTCATAGTCCACCATCAGCCTGCTGGATAGCCCTGTGTGCAGTGCTTCATTTCTGAGCTGCCTCCTTCCTGGCCTAGTGCCTATGGGACATATCAGCAACAACCGGCGATAATTATCGCTGAGCGCACTTAGCGCTAGGATAATTATTGTCGGCTAGCGTGGATTTTTATCGCTGAGATAGCGTGCTATCAGCAACGCTTATCTCAAAAGCGATAAAAATCCTAGCGCTAACTGCCAAACGTGTGATTATTGCTGGAAACCCAGCAATAATCCCACGAAGTTTGGCGATAGCTTGCTGATAGGGCCTCACATACTTAGCCATGATATCCACCTTCCATAGGATATCATGGCTAAGTCAGTTTCAAAGCAGGTGTAAGGAAGGTAGCGATAACCTCTGTTATCGCAACTTTTCCTGTCGCTATGCTGCTTTGCGTGAGGCTTGATAATTAGGAGAAATGTCGCTAAGCGACATTTCTCCCGTTATCCTGGGGAGGAATGCCCACTTCGCATCTCATTAGAGATGCAAAGATGGGCGTTAAGGGAAATGGAGATAAGGCATGTTTTCACGCGATAGTGTGACCGCTTTTTGTCCGAAAACAGACGCAAAAGCGTCGATAATTTTTTACCGCCTGCTTGTTGATATGCCCCAACGTCTATTACTGCATACTGTGAACTGTGACCTCGAATCTGGGGAACTGGGTTGGAGTCTATGACGCTGAACATCCTGTGATTCTGGGCAAATCACTTAATCTCCCAGTGCCTAACAAAAATGAATGTGTCCTCATTTAATGCAACTGGTGCTAAGTAAAGCGCTCTGATACCCGATTCGGGTCAAGTTCGCGCTATATAAAACTCTGTTAAAAAAAATATATAGATATACCATATAATGTGCAATACTGTTGTCGATTAACCTCTGCACAAACCTGTCTGTTATTGATTTCCACTGGAGTGACAACTGTAACAGGGCTTTGCCTCAAATATTCGAGTGTGGTGCCCTGCCCACCCTACAAAGCTCTACACCTTCTTCCCTCTGCAGCCCAAGCATCTTTATACTGCGTATTCTACTTGTCCAAGACTACAACTAACCTTGTTAGATGCAATTATGCCTATATTTAGGCTTGCCGTTAGCCAAGACCTTTTGAGTTTCATAAAATAGTATAATTTGCTTCCACAAACATTCTGCCAGCTGACTTCATCTATTGGTCCATCAGTGTGTCATTCAGATGTGTGTTCCGCCCCCAGGAGCATACAGCATTGAGCAGTGTACAAAAAGAAGAAAGAGTACCTGCCAACGGATAGATCGCAATAAGGCCCTAAACCAGGGTCCAGATACTTAGAGACCACAACCAATAGGCAAACCAGGACAAAATAGGATAGAATAGAGACAAACAAACAAAGTCTAAATGAATTAACGTATTTTAGAAAAAAGTCTTTTTATTTTATTTCATCATAGTTTTTTTTGTGTAGATGTGGAGATCATTTTTTTAAATTGTAAAAAGTCAAACAAAGTAAATTAGAAAAAGTAATGACACAGAATATCAAGATAATACAATTTCAATATAGCGAGTTGCTAACAGTCCCACAAGCGCTCCTTCAGACAACCACACATTCATACTATCACGTATCCGACAACAACATCAAACAACATGTAACATTGATGCATATTCATAAAAACATATAACAAGTTGAAATAATCGTTTAACAACTGGAATTTAAAGGGGTGGACTTAGATTATCGCATTTCCGGCTACTGTAAACGTGCTCATCGGTGCCTTTTAGCCGCATGGACTTTTCTAAGTCCACCCCTTTAAATTCCAGTTGTTAAACGATTATTTCAACTTGTTATATGTTTTTATGAATATGCATCAATGTTACATGTTGTTTGATGTTGTTGTCGGATACGTGATAGTATGAATGTGTGGTTGTCTGAAGGAGCGCTTGTGGGACTGTTAGCAACTCGCTATATTGAAATTGTATTATCTTGATATTCTGTGTCATTACTTTTTCTAATTTACTTTGTTTGACTTTTTACAATTTAAAAAAATGATCTCCACATCTACACAAAAAAACTATGATGAAATAAAATAAAAATACTTTTTTCTAAAATACGTTAATTCATTTAGACTTTGTTTGTTTGTCTCTATTATATCCTATTTTGTCCTGGTTTGCCTATTGGTTGTGGTGTCTAAGTATCTGGACCCTGGTTTAGGGCCTTATTGCGATCTATCCGTTGGCAGGTACTCTTTCTTCTTTTTGTACTTTGATGATTCCCCTGGTAGTCCTGCCCGCATTATTTGTCAGGGGTCCCCCTTCTTAGTGGAAGCATTGAGCAGTGTGTCAGCCCACTTCAGCCACTGGCTTGCCTCTCCGTGAGTGACGTCATTATGTTCTTGCAGACTGTGCGTGCACACACACATGCCGGCACGCACGCACGCACACACACACACACACACACCTCCCCCCCCCCTTCCCCCCACTAATTTGTACAGTTTTACAAAAAACAACCACAAACACTACCGGAGCCAAAGGTTCGCAGCCAGCGCCGCAGCTGTGGGCCTTGCCAATGCTTGTTCTACTGTGATACTGGAGAGTGCTTTGAAATCCTTTCGTGTTTGGTCAGTGCTCTAGAAAACTGTCCAATAAATGAACGCCTGGGAAAAGGGGTTCACCCAGGAACGTGTAAAACGTACAAGCAATAGCAACGTGGTTTGGGGAATGTATAAAATGTACTGTGTCCTGTCCCAATCAATGAAGAGATTTTCAAAAAACAATGAACGCCCTTTGCTAAGCTCCTTTGGCGCGTCACGGTGGTTGTAAAGGTCCCGTACTTACCTGTAATATTTATTTACAGAAGGAGGTCATTACCTTCCAAAGTAAACCAGGGTGCAAGGAAGTGGGGGCCAGGAGGAAACTGGGGGAGATTGCCCTCGCTGCTAAATCGCCTCACCTCCCCGAGTTGTGCACACGATCTAAACAGAAACATATCATGCACATACTATAATAATTTTAAAGGTAACACTACTTTGGAAAAGCAGTCACAAGCCGGGTACCGAACTGGTGAACTCCAGGGTACGCGCTCCTCTCTGCTACAGGAGCTGAACGCACTGTGCTATCACGTGAAACCTCCAGCGCCCCTTGACAGGGCTGATGAGCGCTGACACGAGCTGTCGACACACTCAGTATTACGCCTCTTTCAACATCAGCTACAGGTCAACATTTTTTAAAGAAGCTGTTGACAGTCATGAAAGATAATTATGTTAGATTTCACAGTGAGGCTGGCCAGAATACTTGAACTGTCGACATGAATTTGAGGTAAATAGACGACGCCCTGCAGTAAATGCAACAGTGAAAGCAAAATGGCTATTTTTCTAACCCCCCGACCCCATCCCTTAACACACGATGTTGCAAATGGGGGTAATAGTTGTAGTGAACCACCAGGCCACTACCCTACTGTTAGAAATGGGATTTCTGGCTGGCTAAGGCGTGCGCCAATGCCAGGCAGAAACCACCACTCTAGTCAGGGCAAGGAAGTTACACGCCAAAGATAACCCCTGCTCACCCCCTTGGTAGCTTGGCACGAGCAGTCAGGCTTATCCCGGAGGCAATGTGTAAAGCATTTGCGCACGCACACAGCGACAACATCCCAGGCCCACCACAAAAGAAACTCCACACTAGGTTATATAAAAATAGCCTTTGTATTATCATAACACATTAGAATGGTAATCACACAATATACACTGTGCCAACTGGCACTGGGCCATATTTACAAGGGATTATGTACACATGACAGAGCCACATGGACCACTGTCAGAACCATCACAAAGTGAACTTAGTAAATGTAGAATTTAGCATAAACATAGAACACAACCAGGACTACTGGTAATCACTGCACTTAGCATCAGCCTGTGACATAAACTACATTATGCACAGTATCACATTAGGCGCCAAACGCATTGTACGCCAACCTCATCAACATAGCCACATTATGCAATTCTCTGACAACTCTAAACACATTAGACCCTAACCTCCTAAGTATAACTACATTAGGGAATAACTCTCACTAGCATTATCCATTATATATGCGAACCAACCTCATAATCATAACGCACATTTAGAGGTATCAACACAGGGTGCGTAAATCATCCTAAATGAATAACATTTCCTAGCACCCCACTCACGTTAGAAGTCTTCTGCATTAGACACTAACATCTTAATCATAGCTCACAGTAGGCATAATCACATGAACATAAATCACATTTGGGCCTGGCGCCCTACACAACTCCCAGTCCCCCCCTGGCCAACTGGCCATTTCAAACAGGGCTCAAATGCCCTAGGTCCCAAGAGTCAGGGTTGCTGCCTAGGCAGCGAAAGTCAAGGGTGAGCCACTGCGCCAACCTAAATGTGGCAGCTGCTCACTACTTGCTGGGCAGCTGGGAAAGTGTGGGGTAAAGGAGCGCATCTGACTCCTGACTTCACAAGACCCCAAAAGAACGGTGCGCCTAAACGATGCAGCTGCCCACTACTTGCTGGGCAGCTGTAAATACTCAAATGCGGCATGGGCTTTCATTAGCCCTTAAAACAAAAGGGGCCAAACGTTGGAGCCACCCGGGCTCTAAAAATCATCTGCTCCTCTGGAGCGCACTGGCTCCGTAAATAAATATGGCCCGAGCGTTGGAGCCACCTGGGGCTCTAGAATAATAATGTCCCCCTGGAGCGCGCGGGCTCCTGAACATGAACAACTATACACCACTAAAGAAGAACTGGCCCTAAACACTGGGGCGCGCACTGGCATTTTAAATAAATGAACTATGCCCCGAGGTTGGAGCAACATCGGGGGAAAATCATGGGCCCCTCTGTGCCCTAAGGATCATGAGGCCAACGTTGGAGCAGCCCTCTGCAAAGGGGGGCTGCTCTGGAGAGAGGCACAGGCGCGGTGCCTGGCTTCCCCCAACCAGCTCCACTCACCGGCTCTCCTGGCGACTCCTACCCAGCGCAGAGGGGCAGGCACCGACAATGTGCCCCGCACCCCCTCCGCATCAGCTCCTCCGGCGGGACTCGGGGCTTCTCCCTCGCAGCATGCACTGGAGAGCCCCCACTCCTCCGGGACTCTCTCTCTCTCAGTGCATGGCGGGGGCAGCCTTTTCTTGACTTCTGCACCTCAGCAGCGATCCCTTCTCACTCGTGGGGCTTCCCTCCTCCTTCGTGGAAGCCCCGCCCCCGGGAAGCAGAGCCTTGTTCCTCTTCCGGGTCGCGCTGGGCAGCGGCCCGGACAGATTTCTCTGGCGGCTCGGGCCGCGGCACTGGAACGCGGGGTGGGCACCTGCCATGAAATAGCGGCATAAGCGAAGTGGGCACCCGCGAAACACAGTAAACTGCAGGGTGGGCCCCCGCGATGGGTAACATCCATTTTGCGGCATCTACAGCAGGGTGGGCACCCGCTTTCCATTAATTACAGCGTGCGGCCATAACGCGGCCACATTATCAAGAACGCGGGGTAGGCACCCGCTCCAACAGCATCACTGGGGGAATCCCTCACACTGGGATTCCCTCGGAAAAAGGGGCAGAAGCACAGCGCAGCGCAGCCCAAGCTCCTGGCAGAGGTTCTGCAAAGAGGAACCAAAGAATAAAAAAAAAACGCTCTCCCTTAGGACCAGGAAAGCACCTTGCTGCAAGGAAAATAAAGCACTCCCAGGGCGCTAGGACCTCATCAAGCCTTGGCAAACTAAAAGGAAAATCACAAGGGTCCAAGAAGTCCTGGGCATCAAAGATGGAGCAAAACAGCTCCCAGCAAGGGAAAGTCCTCCAGGCAACCAGGGGCAGGGCATGGCCCAGGGAGGCAAGCCTTCCCCTGAGCCCCAGCAGCAGCACGCCCCTGGGAGATTCAAGTCCAGAACAAGAACATTTTCATGGGGTCACAGCCCCCTCTTTTATACTACATTTTCCTTTGTCTCAACAACTGTAGGGCAAGGGGAGAACCAGATACAACTGGTTCAGGAGCACTTTGTTTTGCCCAGCTCCCCTCTCTATTCACAGGACAGGCCAGGGACATCAGACGCACCCCAGGAGGTGGAGCCAGCATTGTGAAGGGAAGGCCCAGCCCTTTTCAGGTCCCAGGTGCAACTCCTCCCTCCTATCTACATGCAGATCTCTCCATTCACCACCGGGCAGACTCACCCTGGCTCCTGGAATTCCCCAGCCCTCTCAGCTCCTGTCAATCACAAGCCAGACAGGCAATTCACATTACACAGCACACAGACGTGCCAACTTCTAGAAGTGGCACTTCTCCACCAGTCACCATAAATCTGCGCACACCATTGCGCAGCATTTATTCTCACGAGTTCGCACATACCAAACTCGCCCCTGCACTCCTCTCACATCAGGAACTACCATGGACACACATATCCCCCATGCATTCCTATGGGAGGGCAGGCCAGTCACACTACATGTAACACAGAGCGCACGCACTTTACACTGGGACACAGTGCTAAAGTGCCTAGAGGCCTAAAACTACTAACACTACATAGGGAAAAAGGCCAGGATAAATGCAAAAAGTTTAGGGCTGAACCTGCCAAAAGGGCCAGGTCCAACACCTACAATGTATCAGCATGCACCCTAGTGGTTGGGCACAGATCCGAGGGAATAAATAAAGGTGCAACGACTGCTTGTGGTCAGAGCACGTCACATTATAGTGGCGGCTGGTGTGCTTGCGCCGTGCGCTGCGTGTTTGGCCAAGCACATGAGTTTCACATGCGAGGGTGGCGCCCTCTATAATATTGTCAAGCCTGAGAGAAGCTCACGTGTCAGATTTGCACTGTGTACACGCGCAGGACCAGGGATACGCCACTAACATGTCATGGTCCTCACCCCATGCCCCACCCATTATGGTAAGCTTTGCGAAGATGTGCTCTTGTATGACTTCCTGAAGATAGAAGCAATTGTACGACTGAATAGCGACACACATAATGTCAGGGTACAAAAATATCAAGTCAGAAAAAACAAGGGCCCCCCTACTCACAATGAACCAGGGTATACGATACAGCAAAAAACAAGGGTTCTTGTGGACAATGTATGGATAGAGGCATACTAGCATTCACGTTCTGGAAATGTAATGTCATAGGAAGAAACATACTGCACAAGCCAAATACTGTTTTATCAGAATAATTGTTGGATTTTTTTTTAACAAACAATATAGTCCCAAGTGACCACCAACAACTTGTGTCCAATTATAATGGATAGAAAGGTTTCTTAATACATGAAAAAGACCTTATAACGATATTTATACAAAGGCCTCTATACTATTTGTTACAGAGAGGACCGGTCAAGGTTCATTTCAAAATAAGCCGACGACGTTTCGACCCCAGAAACACAAATGAGGGGTCTCATCAGGACCTAAGGATATGGGACACCTGAAACGGGACGGATAAGAAATAAAAGAAGATGTCAGCAGAGAGAACAGAAGAAAATAGAGTAGGCTTAAAAGAAAGTAATGCCGTAGTCCACATACCAGATTTGATAGGGGCGACCTCACCATAAAAGTGACATTAAATGGGGATGTGGTACTTACATGGGCACACCGGGCACTTGTATTATAGAGAAGAATGATGTGAAGTATATGAATGCTATTATGCCTCTTTATTGATTACCCATACATTGTCCACAAGAACCATTGTTCTTTGCTATATATAAAAACATCAAGGACAGAATATCAAAAGGTAAGTGAATATAGTGAAGCAAGATTTGCTATTCTTAACACCACATCTACGTATCTTGAAGATATATGTACAGCACAGCTACATACATGAGGAGTGAGGAATAAAAAGTCTATTCTTGCTTACGTTTCAATATTTATTTTAACTGATGTGTCCCCAATATTGTGTCCCTTCGATAGTCTGCTGTCGATATTCAGGGGGCGCCGAGATGGACTCTTCAGGAGACCAGCATGGCATTGACCAGGAGCAGATCTACACAAACCTCTGAGCTAAGGTTCTTCTTCCCAGTCTTGTGGATTGTCAGACGTTAATATGACCTATGACCTGTTATCCCTGCTTCCCATTCGGGTTATCATGAAAAGGTTATCTGCTATTTTATTCATTTATGAAAGCTTTTGTTGGTTCCTCGATGATTTCGAATTGCTTGTAAACACAATAAGTGGATAAAAGCTAAGTTCATTAATGTTTGCTGTTTCAAGTATTCAACAGTATGAAGGGAAACCTGCAAATGTGTCTTGTCACATGTACAGTCCATATTAATTTTTACGTAATGGACGCATGGATTCTCACACTGTGACCTGATGTTTAGTTCGGGAGCTGACATTGACAGTTCTCGCGTTTCTTCAAGGAAAGACTGTATAAAATCATGCATTTCAGTCATCCAGGAGAGGACATTTCAATTTCAAGGAACATTGTTATGTTATAAGCATTTATAGAGCTCACGTACACCGAACGGTGTCTTGGCGCTAGAATAACAGAACCACCACACAACACTCTCAGCATTAGTCGTATGCCTGTTTGAATAGCCATGTTTTTAAGAGCTGTCTAAATCTGATGGAACAGCGTGTCATCCTCATTTTTAATATCAGAGAGTTCCATATTCGGGGAGGGGAGTACGGAAAACCTACAGCCACTGAGTCTCTTCTTCTTAAATGAGGGAATGGTCAGGAGATTCAGATGAGAGGATCTTAAATTGCGAGTGGGTGCGTATTTTTGGAAACGTGCCGAAATGAACGCTGGGCTGTTGCCATGTAGAGATTTAAAAATGATGTGGCCGCTCTTGAATACTGCACGCTGTGATACCAGTAGCCAATGCCGTTCCTTCATCAGGGGAGTGATGGGACGTTTTCTAGGTTTATGAAAGATCAGCCTGGCTTCCTGGTTCTGTGTCCGTTGTGGCCTGCGGTTGAGTCCCTCAGGGAGGCCCAGGTAAAGAGAGTTTACGTGATCTAGCCTAGAGATCACTAATGCAATCATTACCTGGACGAGGGCTTCAAAAGTAAGAAGTTGACCTATTTACGTATTTTATGCAATTGCAGGAAGCAAGTTGATATTACGGCCCATACTTGGGGTTTCATGGACAAGCTGCGGGCCAGAAATTCAGATTCAACAAGTCAAGCTTGGTGCTGGTAATGACAATTTCAGTCTTGTCGGAATTCAGTTTGAGCTGATTACTATTCATCCAGTCTCGGATGAATAGTGGTGTGTTTTGAAAGGGAGCTTTACATTTCGGCGCCTTGTCGATAGCCAAGAATAATTGCATATCGTCTGCGTAGATGTAAATCTTCACCTTCATCTTTACCAGAGCATACTCCAGGATCGTATGTATAGATCGAAGAGGTGGGGGAAGAAAAAGGCAGTCTACAAGAGAGTTGAGCCTTAGGGGAGCTGAAAGGGGGTAGGCAGACCAACTGACAATGCTCTTTCTGAAATTAGGTGATCCAATCTAGCGCTGAGCCCTGTAGGACTGCGGCTTCAACACGGTCAATCAGAAGTTCATGGTTGACCATGTCGAAAGCCACCGAAAGGTCAAGAAGTACCAGCGCCTGAGGATTTCCCCTGTCTGCTTCTTTTCTCATGTCATCCATGACTGGAAGGATAGCTGCTTCAGTAGAGTGAGCTGGTCGGAGGCCTACGTGATGTGGGTCGAGGTAATGCGTGTCCTCTAGGAAGGAATATAGGCAACTGGCCGTATGAGCCTTCAGAACCTTAGCTAAGTATGGTAGCAATGATATGAGGCAATAGTTTTTCCACACGTGTGGGTCATCCCCGACTTTCTTTAATAGCAGAAGCACTTTTGCCTCCTTAAAGGAGCTGGGGACCAACCCTTGACTGAGGGAGTTATTGAGAAGGGATAAGGTGGGGTCCGGAAAGAGAGAGAAATCATCTGTTAGGATCTTAGGAGGACATATATCATTCAGGGATCCTAACTTTACTTTAGTTAGCAGGTCCAAGAAGCGCACCCTGCTGATAGCGGGCCATTCAGACAATGTAGAAGGGCTCCTCTCTTTGATTGGGGTTACTGCAGTGGGAGGGCTAACAAGAATGCTGTCTTTGATTATTTTGATATTAATAAAGAAAAGGTTGAGAGCATCGCTCAGAGTCTGTGTAGGCGGGATCGTTGTAGTCAAGATTGAATAATTCAGTAACGAGTCCAAAGATTCCTTTAGATTTGTTAGTTGAATTTATAATTGTATCTGAGAAAAATACAGATTTAGATCTGGATGATGGATTTTTTATATTTTTTAAGATGAAATAGATAAACTTCCTTTATTCTGGGCACATAATCCCTTTGCCAACTGCGTTCAGTTCGATGAAGTTGAAGTGTAGCTGCTCTTAACTCTTCAGGTAATCATTTAGATCTCTGTGAATGTATGACATTGTTCTGCATTCTGTCCATCAACTGTTGTTTTTGCATTTGTCACCCCGAGGGGGGAGGGTATGCCCAGACGTGGGTCCCGTGCTCTCCATGCCACTGGACTCAAGCTATCCTGGCTGAAGAGGGGTGAAACCCCGAAACCGGTCCTGGGGATGCTTGTTTCTATTCCAGGGAGGACCTGGTCTGGCAGTTCGGGCTGGGCTGTTCCCATGAGGCACAGGGTCAAGACTGATTTGCATATGGCTGGGTTCAAACTGGAAATGGCATGGTGAGCAAAAAAATGATGGATTTAGGCCCAGCTCTCTGTACTGGGGTGAATGTATGACATTGTCCTGCATTCTGTCCATCAACTGTTGTTTTTGCATTTATACGCATCATGTTATCTAGTTAGTCAGCTAAGCACCATGTCCAAAAACTCTGAACAACGGTTCTATGAAGGGTGCTCTTGCCATCGCTCACCTAAGGAGAGAAATGATGGGAGTAAAAAAATACAATTCTAGCAAATCTGCAAAAATGTAATTGCGGGCTCTTGTTGGCCCTTAAAAAAATATTGGGCGTTTGCTGCCTGTTTATAGCTCCTATATTCACCTGTGCTGTTGTTTTGCTAATCTTTTTACTATAATTACCTTGTATCCCTTATGTTCTAGGTCATCGTTGAACAAAGTCTTGTAAAGTGTAACAGTGGTTGTCTTCGACGCCTCAAAACATAGCATTGCATCCCACATATATATTCTCTGCACAGCCTCTCGCACGTCTCAGGTAGGTTTCATACTGAGCCATCATTGTGAACTGCACTCACAGGAGAGTGTGACCCACAGGCAACACAGAGTTTTTTCTCATTGTTTTCTGGATTCTGATAAAGTACTCTATGTCTACCCTGAAGAAGGGCAGAAGTTGCCCGGAATGCTTTGGGATACAAGGAGAAGACTGGAAAGAGTGTCCCAACCAAAAGCATGCAACCATGACTAAATTATTATTTTTTAGGCTATGGCACATTGTTTAAATGAAGGATTTTTCAGTAATGATAACGCAGATTATCAACTTTTATAGGTTATTGTAGGTTATTTTGAAACAAGGACAGTTTCAGAGAGTATACAAAAGGTGGTGCAAAAAGAGAGTGACACGGCCTCGAGTCTAGGGACTGCATGTTAGATATAGACTGTGAACTTCGGAGATCAGAGGAACTTACCGCCGCCCACAAATGGATTGAATGCTGATTGTTAAGAGGACAGGAGTGATTAAACTTAGCCAAGTGCTAAGCAGTGATTTGCCCGCATTACAAAAATGTAGACTTAAAAATCTAATCGAAGAAATAAAGATTAAAAAAACATAGACAGTACAATACAATCTAGTCGGAAATCTCAACCTGTTAAAAATCACAAACTCCATCTGAACTCCCTCTCCAGCTATTGCTGGAATGGGGTAAGATAGTAATCTAACTACTTCTAACACAATGAAAATTAACACAAGGAAAAGGGTCGTGAGTAACTTGGAAGACACAAGAATGCCACAAATCCCAATCTCTACCACTCCATTGATGTGAAGGAAGGGGTCTTTTGGTGAATGGATGCCACGTGAGTACCACATCAGCTCATGCTCTCAAATTTTATTGCACATGAAGAACTGGGTCGTCTGAGAACTGGATCCCACAAAACAGCCTATCCTATGAAGTTCCACTGGACGGGAAAGAGTGGGTCACCTGGACTTTGGACGGCACAAGAACACACTCAACAGCCAATCCTCTCATATACCATTGTATAGGAAGGAGTGAGTCACCTGAGAATTGGATGCCACAAGAAAACAGACAGTCCATCCTATCACATTTCACGAGTGGATCACCTGGGGATTGGACAACACAAGAGCACCCAACAGTCTACCCTATCACAATCCACTGGATGTTGAGACATGGGTCACCTGGGGATTGGATGTCACAAGAGCACCCGGCAATCTATTCTATCACAATCCATTGGATGGGAAGACATGGGTCACATGGGGATTGGATGCCACAAGAAGAACAGTCCATCCTATCACATTTGAGGAGTTGATCACCTAGGGATTGGACAGCACAAGAGAACCGGACAGTCTACCCTATCACAATCCACTGGATGCTGAGACATGGGTCACCTGGGGATTGGGTGTCACAAGAACAACCAACAGTCTATCCTCTCATATTCCATTGGATGCAATGGAATGAGTCACCATACATAGAGCGTTGCAGTAAATGTGGCGCAGCCTGCCCTCGCACAATCCACTGGATGTGAGAAAGGTTGTGGATCCAGAACTTAGGCACCACAGCAACGTCCTGCTAGTCACCCACCCTGTGACTGATGTGATGAGAGGCTTCATAAAGGCTTAGGAACCACCGAAATGGGACATTAACTTGCCTTTTATCATTACCAGAGATTGAATAGCTGGAGAGACACAGGAACGCTACAGCTACTAATCCATCCACATGCCTTTAAATATGAGGGACTCTAAAGTATACAGTGATGGGTGGAATGCTCAAATTAATCTCAGCCACTGGTAATTACTCAGGCCGCATCCCAGTCCATTGTTATTTTGCACACCATTCCACCTCAGCTCTGATCCAGCCGTATGCAAATCAGTATTGACCCTGCTCCAATGGGAACAGCCCAGCCTAAACTTAGGGAGGCCCTGGCCTGGCAGTTCGTTCTAGACTGTTCTCATTGGAGCAGGGTCAAGACTGATTTGCATATGGCTGGTTCCAAACTGAGGTGGCATGGTGTGAAAAATAACAATGGACTGGGATGCTGCCCAAGTAATTACCAATGTTTGAGATTAATTAAAGCATTCGATCCATCACTTTTCTGTATACTTTGGTGTTGAATATGTGGGCACAGTGAACCATCCTTCGATATAGAAGAGCTTCCTCTGGGGCACTAGAGAACCAGAGATGTCACATCAGCACCACCACTGAACATGAAGGAAGGTTCATATGGTACTAGGAAGTCACAGTGAGACTTTAGTCACCTACTCTCTCACATTTCTTTACCTGCGAGTGCGGTTTCATCCGGCCTTAGGAAGTCACAAACACATCACAGTGGCCGCCAACCAACAGGGAGGTTAATTAGTGAGAGGCGAGGTAGCGGGCCACAGAAGCTCACCCTCCCACATTCCAATGTGTGTGAGAGCGAGGACTCCTCACGACTTGTCTGAGACATTGAAGACAAGCTGTATGAATGACAAGCTGTGATGATGGTTGTGAGACATCCCATCAGGGGTAACAAGCGCTATATAAATGCAAACCGTTTCCCTCTTCTCTCCTTCCGCTTTCCTTCTCAATCCAAATAACTGACTAATATCCACCACTCAAATTACTATCATATTTCACTATACTAATTCACCACTAATCCTTTATAGGTTCCGGAGTAGCGTGCTACTCGCCGAAAAAAGCGCTGAAAGACGCCATCAGGGTTAACAAGCCCTTATATAAATGCAAACTTTTTTCCCTCTTCTATCCGTCCGCTATCCTTCTGAATTCAAATAACTGACTAACCAATCCACCACTCAAATTACTTTCATATTTCACTATACTAATTCAACACTAATCCTTTATGGGCTCCGGAGTAGCGTGTTATTTGGCGAAAAAGGACTTTGATTCCTCGTCAGGGGTAGTAAGCGCTATATAAATGCAATTACAATACAATACAATACATTGAAGACAAGCTGCGATGATGGTTGTGAGACATTGAAGACAAGCTGCGATGATGGTTGTGAGACATTGAAGACAAGCTGCAATGATGGGTGTGAGACATTGAAGACAAGCTGCGATGATGGCTGTGAGACATTGAAGACAAGCTGCGATGATGGCTGTGAGACATTGAGACAAGCGGCGATGATGGCTGTGAGATATTGAAGAGCAGCTGTGTTGATGACAAGCTGTGATGATGATTGTGAGACACTGAAGCCAAGCTTTGAGGATGGTTGTGAGACATTAAAGGCAAGCCGCGGTGATGGTTGTGAGACATTAAAGACAAGCTATAATGATGGGTGTGAGACATTGAAGACAAGCTGCGATGATGGCTGTGAGATATGGAGACAAGCTGCGATGAAGGTTGTGAGACAATGAAGACAAGCTGCGATGATGGTGGTGAGACATTGAAGACAAGCTGCGATGATGGTTGTGAGACATTGAAGACAAGCTGCAATGATGGTTGTGAGACATTGAAGACAAGCTGCGATGATGGTTGTGAGACAATGAAGACAAGCTGCGATAATGGTTCTGAGACAATGAAGACAAGCTGTGATGATGGTTGTGAGACAATGAAGACAACCTGCAATGATGGTTGTGAGACATTGAAGACAAGCTGCGATGATGGTTGTGAGACATTGAAGACAAGCTGTGCTGATGGTTGTGAGACATTCAAAACAAGCTACAATGATGAGTGTGAGACATTGAAGACAAGCTGCGATGATGGTTGTGAGACATTGAAGACAAGCTGCAATGATGGTTGTGAGACATTGAAGACAAGCTGCGATGATGGTTGTGAGACAATGAAGACAAGCTGCGATAATGGTTCTGAGACAATGAAGACAAGCTGTGATGATGGTTGTGAGACAATGAAGACAAGCTGCAATGATGGTTGTGAGACATTGAAGACAAGCTGCGATGATGGTTGCGAGCCATGGAGACAAGCTGTGATGATGGTTGTGAGACATTGAAGACAAGCTGCGATGATGGTTGCGAGCCATGGAGATAAGCTGCATGATGGTTGTGAGACATTAAAGACAAGCTGCCATGATGGTTGCCAGACATTGACGACAGCTGCGATGATGGTTGAAGAGAAGCTGCGATGATGGTTGTGAGACAGTGAGGACAAGCGGAGATGATGGTTGAGAGACATTGAAGACAAGCTGCGATGATGGTTGTGAGACATGGAGACAAGCTGCAATGATGGTTGTGAGACAATGAAGACAAGCTGCGATGATGGCTGAGAGACATTGAAGACAAGCTGCGATGATGGCTGAGAGACATTGAAGACAAGCTGCGATGATGGCTGAGAGACATTGAAGACAAGCAGCGATGATGGTTGTGAGACATTGAGACAATTGGCGAAGATGGTTACAACCTCAAGAGCATATATTTCACTTTCCCCCTATGTTTTAAAGCTCCTTTAGGTTGGAAAACTGAAGACATGAGATTGTTGATAATTACAAGAAAATTCGAGTTCCCCTTTAAGATGTTTGTAGAGAGAACATATTCCACCTATTCGCACGATTTTTAGACACTTTGTTCATCTATTTAAGATTTCCGTAGCGCTGGCAATGGTACAAAGACCCTGGCAATCCAGGTAAATATGAAATAACATTTTAATGGCCCGCTTCAGTGTGTGAGAAAGAAAGTCTGACCAGAAACCCAGCCGACACGTATCTACGGACCCGCCCACCATCCCCAGCGCCTGCCTCCGGCTCCGACTGAAACGCGTCGAGGGCAGGACTGTGCTTGCTCTTGACAAGCAGCGAGAGGGGAGCATCTCCAGCAGCGGCGCTGGCTCGGGCCTAGAAGAAATTATCAAAGCCAGTCTGAGGGTGAGCATCAAACCCCCCCTCAGGAGCAGGCCTTACACACGAGGCCCCTCGGAAGGTTTCAATCAATGTGACCGCGTGCTCTGCCCTGAAGAAGCCTCGGGTAACACTCTAAGACACGGCCACCTGCTCCTTCAAGGCACTATTATTCAATCAAATATTGCATCAGCCAAATGGACATAGGAAGTAGCCAAGTTGGTGCCACATATTAATGAAACAATCGAGTTGGCACTAAGGGTGAGTGTACGCCACCCCCATGTCATACTCCGATAATTCTCCATTTGTTTAGGTGCCTTTTTAGCATCTGTGTTGCCAACCTGGCAAGGAGCGTCAGCGCCAAAGAGACCTGTTTCAAGCACTACGGCCTAATCACATTACCCCAATACTCCCTACACTAGATACCCACTTCTGGGCCTCAGGTCGTGCCCTGAGCCTAACCACCCCACACCAGGTCAGTATGGATACCTACGGACCTGAACGTTTTATCTACAAATCAGGTGCCTTGGTCTAATTAGTTCCATCGAAGCACAACAAGACTACAACACCCAGAATGCATTAGGCGGTCCCAGCAAAAATGCAGGACAGTAGAGGGGTGGATTTACTATTATTTAACTCAACACAACGCAGCAAGGAAACTTGCTGCCCTGCAATGTGTGAAAGGGAGAGGGCAGAAATGCTCCGCATTTCCAAAGATATGGAGCATTCCGGCCCTCTCCTTGCGCTGGTGCAGGGTGTACTGCCTACTGCCACAGCAGGCATCTTTGCACCATCATGCAAGGGTGTTTGTTTTTTTGTGCAGGAAGGGGGGCCTTTCTGCACATAAACGGTTCTTAAAGGCATATTCCTCTTTCTATGTATGCTACAGAATGCATTACACATGGAACGAGGAATAAACAACTTCTGTTGGGTAGACGCACCATTTTGATACAAACTCAGGTTTACAAGTCTTTGTAAATCTAGGTTGCATCAAAACACGAGTGGATCCATGGGAACGCCCATGCTCCACCCATGTAGTGCCTATGCAATCCAAAGTAATGCAAGGCAGTGCTGTGAGCTGTGGTGTATTACTTTGAATTTATTAAAGCATGCAAAGTGGCTTTGTATGGCTTAGTAAATCCCAGTTAAGGACTTTCATTGCCTTATGATTACTCGCATCACACAAGGCCAACGCAAGTCCTTTGTAAACCTGCCGCCGTGTCCATAATATACTGGGAGGAGGTCACACTAGCCTGGGAGGAATATGGCGGGTGGTAAGGTAAGGAAACAAACCGTGAGCATCCAGCAGCATGCCCTGGGGCACGTCTGACGAGATCTGCCCATCTATGTTCCTGGCCATCATGCAAATGTACAGGGCCAGAAACTGTAGAGAAAAGGGATGGCTGATAAGACCCGTTGCCCACCTCTATCTCTGTAACTTAAAACAAGCATTGGCAAAGCCAATAGGCCTCACCTATGCTAGAGCTATTGGCTTTGCCAATGTGTTTTTAGCCAAGTTGTGCACCAGCATGGCTTCTGTTCAGCGTGGCGAAAGGTTAGTGGCATAGAGGAGTGTGGCATGCAGTGGAATGAATTGTCATAGAGTGGAGTGGCACAGACTGGAGTGGAGTGGCATAGAGTAGTGTGGAGTGATATAGAGTGGTGTGAAGTGGTGTAGAGTGGCAGCGAGTGTCGTGGAGTGGAGTGTTGTGGAGTTGGGTTGAGTGGAGTGGTGTGGTGTGGCGTGGAGTGGCATAGAGTGTCTTGGAGTGTCATGGAGGGAGTAGAGTGTTGGAGCGGCATATAGTGGCATGGTGTAGAGAAAGTTGAGTAGAGTAGAGCATCGTAGAACAGAGTGGATTAGATTGTTGTAGAGTGGAGTGGAGTGGACCAGAGTGGAGCAGAGTGTTGTAGAATGGAGTGGCATAGAGTAGTGTCGAATAGTGGAGTGGATTAGAGTGTTGTAGAGTGTGGTAGAGTAGACTGCCACAGAGTGGAGAATATTGTCGTAAAATGGAGTGGCGGAGAGTGGAATGGCATAGATTGTCATAGAGTGAAGTGGCATAGAGTGGAGTAGAGTAACGTGGCATGGGGTGGCATAGAGGGAGTGTGTATACTGGAGCAGAGTGTTGCAGAGTGGCATAGTGGGGAGTAGGGAGTTGTAGAGCGGAGTAGCATAGGGTAGATAGAGTGCTGTTGAGTGAAGTGGAGTCTCATGGAGTGGCATAGAGTGGAGAGGCATAGATTGAAGTGTTGTAGAGGGAGTAAAGTGATGTAGAAAAGAGTGGCATAGAGTGAAGTGCCATGGAGTGGAGTGAAGTGGGGTAGCGTAGAGTGGAGTATAGTGTCATAGAGTGGTGTCCCATGGAGTGGAGTAGAGTGTTGTAGAGTGGAGTAGAGTGGAGGTAGAGGGGCTTAGAGTGGAGGGGCGTAGAGTGGAATATAGTGATGTAGATTTGAGACACGTAGAGTACAGTGGCATGTCATAGAGTGGCGTGGCGTAGAGTGGAGTAGGGTGCAGTGGCATGATGTGGCATGGCGTAGAGTGAGGGTTGTAGAGTGGAGTGGCATAGGGTTGAGTGCCGTGGAGGGACATGGAGTGGAGTGACATGCAGTGAAGTGGCATGGAGCTGAGTGTAGTAGAGTGGTGTGTCGTAGTATGTCATAGAATGGCTTAGAGTAGATCGGAGTGGAGTAGAGTGTTGTAGAGTGGGATAGACTGCCGGGGCATAGAGTGGAGTAGAGTGTTGTGGAGTGGTGTAGAGTGGAGTGTCGTAGTGTTGAGTATGCATGGTGTGGAGTGCACTGGCATTACAGACAGCACATTTTCAATTGAAAGGACCATTACATTTGTTCAGCCATACTGTTTTTCGGCTAAAAATATACAGCGCACAAGCAATAATGTGTGGAAACAGCATCACTTAGGGCCTAATGACGAGTCTGGCGGTCCTTGGACTGGCAGACTCTTGATGGCGCGGCGATGGCGGATCCAGCCACCATCACACCAGCAGTCCGACCGCCCGAATACGACTCGGGCAGTCGAACCGCCCTGGGACCGCTGGTCTGCCAGGGAACCTCCGTTCTCTGGTGTAGGAGCGGTGGTCAGAGGCCACAATACGCTTGGTGGGACCGCCACGGTTCCACCAAGCATATTATGTGTTTCCTCTCTGCCAGGGTTTTCATGGCAGTTCCACCACCATAAAAGCCCTGGCGAAGAGGAAACAAAGAGGGCCCTACAGGCCCCCCTGTGCCTGAAGCATATGTGGATGCACACAGGGGGGATAACATGTGTCCCTGTGTGCATGCACATAGGTTCCTGCATGGCATGGACTTCCAAGTCCATGCCGTGCAGGAACCTTGTAGTGCAGTCCCATTGCGGTGCCTTTTCTAATGGCACCACTGCCTTTAAATGAGGCACTGTGATGCGGCTCGCCTGCCAGAGTGCTCAAAAGTCGTAATCTGGCGGCCGGCGCAAGCTTTGGCGAAGCTGTGGTTTGCAGTGCCGCGCCACCACTTTGCCAGAAACTCATAATTAGGCCCAAAGTGTATTGATTTTGTATTAAAATATTTGTCTTGTTACCACCACACTTCAGAATTCCAAATAATTGTGCTTCATTTGTGCTTTCCTGTTACTGATATATTCTGAAATATATGCACAGTTAATTTACAGACATCTACATTGTGTTGTGTGCTAAAAAAGTCGTTCTTTTCACAACTTCAGTGGCCAGCAAGATTGTCACATAAATCCTCTCACTTTGAGGTCAGAGAAAGAAAAGTAAACACAGCTCCCTTTGAAGACTTCCTCATAACCAAATAAATTTGTGAAGGAGGATTGGAGCTAGAATCCGGCCACTCTAGAGATTACTGATAACGTAAAAGGGCGATGGACAAAGGGGAGATTCGGAAAATGCGCTGAGGAGAAGATGATGGGCACAGAAAGGAAACTAAACAATCTGAAAGAGAGAGTTTAGAGCAGAGCAGCAGAGCTATCTCTCTGGAGACCAGTCAGCTCAAGTTCAGCAAGGGAGTGTGAGGCCATACATGACATTGAAGAGGACTTGCGGCCCCGCAGTTAAAGTATAAAACAATGAAATCCAAATGTAATTAAGCCGGGGAAGTGACAAATAAGTCTGCCAAGCTACGCAGAGTGGGTTACCTTGCGCTGTTCGCACTGATTTTTAGCGCAGGGTATTTGTCCTGCGCTGTAAAATCCCACACAGTGCAAGAGGACGCTGCTTCTTTCTGCCGTTCGAGGAGAATTTCCACTCGGGCAGCAGCTTCCGCAACGCAAACAGAAGATTTCTCAACGCAAGCGGTAGCCACCATCTGCCACCGCCCGCGTTGAGAAATCTTGCTGGGAAGTGGTCTAGCGTTGGATTTGCCTCGCTTACCAACTTACCGTTGGCGAACTCGAGCGAGGAAAAAACTCCGTAGCAGAGTTTTTCAGAAGTCCGCGAGCACCACAGAGCACGGAGTGCGAAAAACTCTTCAAAATCCACAAACCGAGTGGAGTTCACCGCCCAGGCCTAGTTGTAATCCCAGCACCTCTACTTCAATAAAATGGTGTGATTTTAGGCAGCCATTTTAGCTCCGCATCAGAAATATTATTGGTGGATTAGTATCATTTATGTGTGAAAACGAGTTCATTGCACAAGTATATCCGTCTCCTGATACACAAAGTCAGATTGAATTATTCATCCCGGAAATTCACCTCCACGAAACATATAAAATGTCCATCTAGTAAATGGGGGAGGGGAGTTTGGGGGGGGGGTAGATCACAGGAGGTTAGAGACATGGAAGCATACACCCCCAGTAATTCCTCTTTTCACAGGGCACCACCCAAAAATCTCTGGCTGTCATAATGAGGTCTCAAGTCACACACTCCTTCTCACTAACGCATGTCTAAAGTTACCCCTGATCAAACAAATGTAAGAGGTGCAGTAAGTGTGATCTGCGCATCCAAGTCAAGTCAAGTCAAAAAAAGGTATTGTTTCAGTTCATTAAAACCATAACAATACAATTACTAAAACAGAAGGCTGCAATAAAAATGTTGTTTCCTAAAAGTCATAAAAATCTTTCAACTAGTATTACATATATAGAAATATCATTGTTAAAAAAAAATGCAGACATTTTCAACGTGCGTAGTTTACAAGTAGTGAATCTGGAGCGTTGATTGACACCTAGACCGCTATATAAAATTGAAGTGTGTTCTAGTGTTGTTCCGCCTTGCGTTCAGAAGTACGATCTGCCTCTGAGCAGTCCGTCTTATTTGAAGTTAGCGAGCAAGGCACAGGATTCCTTTTTAATGCTTGTGCGTGAACAGAGAGGAACTTTATTAATTGGCAGTTCAATGAAGTGTCTGTTGGTTCCAAAGCCACTATGATTGCCGATATGCATGTTCTTATGCCTCTAATGTTCATGGCGTGTTTTAATAAAGTGGCTCGTGCTTGTGGTAATTTAGGACAAAAGCAGACAATGTGCGCATCCTTATTTCTGCACAGTGTGTTGAGAAGAGAAATCTCTCATGTTAAGACAAATAAAAGAAAAAGTAGCCTTGAAAGTATGAAACAAACCTAGCACAAAGTTTGCAGATGTTCATTCCGCAAGGGAGACAATCTGCAAATGAGGGCCTTGGACACCGAGACGTAGACTAGACCATCACAATTTTCGCTGATACAAGTCTTGTTAGGTTTTGTTTTAGAAAAAGACTTAAATCCCTGTAAACCAGGTATAATCCCCCCTCTGGAGGGATTGCTGTGGCTCCTGATCACCCTCTTCTCCTTCCATCCGATTTATTTGGGAACGCTTCAAAAACAAATTGTCGGGATCTTTTTTTGGAAAGAATGTATACAGCATCTCCAAATTGCATACATAATACAGCTTTAAAATATACCCATAGAATAACCACACGCGCAAAGAAAAATATTAGATTTCTTGCCATTTTTGAGTTTGAGTGTGCGGTGAGTCCATGGCTCAGACTTGCTCAGCAAACCTCACACAAAGGCCGCAGATTTTCAGCTGTACAGAGTCCCACAAGTTTAGGCCAAAGTAAGACATAATCCAGAGAAACCACAAAACTCACAGTTTTCTTTGGCCTGTGCCGCTTGATTAAGTGCTCTAAAGAAAAGACTCTCTAAAACAGTTATAAGCCCATGTCAGATTTTATTTAAGGACAGTGGATTGGTTCAGATGTGAGTTTTTGGTTCTGTTTGAAAGGCAGCTGGGGGAGAAGCCAGACTAACAGGCCAAGATTCACTTAGGGTTGCGCACGTGCGCTGCCGCACAGTTTTGCACTGAGGAGTAGCGCAGCGAGGATGCCATGGGCCAGTGCTTGATTTGTAAAAACAATAAGTGTCAGGGCCCTCATCAGCTTGCACCACACATTGCCTCTGCCGGAGATGCCAATAACAGCCTCAACACGCTACTTATCATCACACTCTTAAAAGTGGGGCAATTCCAGGCCCCCAAATGCATAAAAAAAGGTCCTGGTGGTAGGTATTAGTCTTTTTGTTTTGCATATTGAATTAATCAACAGCTGTTGTCCTCATCTTCAAATTCGACTGACCTTGCCACCATGTGCAGACTGTCATAAGTGCCGGTGCTCACAATTCATTAAGTGCCGAGCACCGGAAACCACCATCTCAAATTAGGCACTGCCACCCAGGGGTCCTGGTGCAAGCAAGGAAAATGTCTCCTTTGGCTGCTCTTGGGGTAGTAAAATGCAGCAATGATCAGGGTTCAATGGGGCCCCTAGGGCCCGGGCCCTGGTGCCACTGCACCGCACAGGCTTTTATAATGGTTAGTAAATGGATGCCATTCTTTCCATAGCTTTCACCACCCACCTCATGAAATAACCCTCTTAGCCTGGACCTGGTCCTCCTGACGCTCCCTCGGCAGTGGCAAGAAGCTGCATATTACTCGGATGTGTGCACCGAGTATGCAGCGCTGTTTACTCGTGCACGTTCCAAAAAAGAGTATTAAAGGGGAACCCACGCTCAAGGGATCAAATCTGAGCACTGAGGCAGAATCTCCTTGAGTAGGTCTTGTGAGTGTCCAGTGCTTAATTTGTAAACAAAATGAGTGTCAGGGCTCTCGTCGGGAGCCCACTGCAGCTTGAACCACACATTGCTCCTGCCATGCAACCAATGATAGTAACAACACAACTACTAACCATCACACTCCTACAAGAGTGACAATTCGCACTATTCCAGGCCCCCAAAGCTGCAAGAATGGCTTGAACGGCAGGTAATAATAATTTTTGATGTACATTGAATTAATAACTAACTGTTAATGTGGTTATCTCTCAATTAGCCAGTCAGCGCCACCGTGTGGCAGACTGCCACAAGCACGGGTGTTGACAAATAAGTACCGGTGCAGAGCACCGGAAACCACCGGCTCAAATTAGGCACTGGTGTGAACCCATTTATTGCCCTCTGTGCAGTTGTTGTAATATGGTATCTGTGAAACAGTGTGCATTATTACTGAATTTAGTTTGGCTGCACTATGATGGTAGCATGAAATGCAGCTATAAATGTATGAACGTAGGTTTAATAATACAATTATCACCAGTAACATGTTATGTTAGGCCACATTTATTTTCACTGGAATGGCAAAAATAATCTATATGAATTATGCCCAAACACAAGACAACAGAAAAAAACTTTTCATTGGTAATAGCATTGGCCCTTCTGAAGAATCTGCTTGAAATTTGGCGAACTATCCGTTCATGTAAGTTTGATTCTGCAAAACCACAGACAAAATGCATTTGAAATGTCTAGAACGCTAGCCCGATAGACCAAATCTGGAATAAACATTCCTGAAATCAAATCGGTGTTGTGTCTTGGAAGGTTGCATGCAGGCTGTTTCAAAGAACGTTTCAGAGGGGCATAAAGGTGCCTTTTTGGACAGTGAGAAAGCAAAACCTCATTGTCCGACGTTTATGCCCTCTGGGCGCTTTAGGGTGTGAAGCTGAAGGGAATGCTCTGTGCCCAGCTGGCACTATGGGAAGATGTACTAGGAAGAGGATGTGTCTAAATGTTCAGTGGGCGTGGCCGCAGCATGTCAGGCTCAGGGGACATTGGAGGCGGGGGTACTGGACATGGGACAAGGGGAGTGGCCACACGAACTGGCTTCAAAATATGCATTGAACAGAAAGCCACTGGGAATGGCCAGATGTACTCCCCAGCATGCCCCGGGCATTGGGACTGGAGGCAGAGATAGACTGAAGTCATGGCTTTCATCTGAAAATTTGGGTTTGGGAGCATGAGGACTAGAATCTTTACCCGTTATCTGATGGGCACAGCCGAAGACCATGTCTTGTGGGCTCTGGTAACAGAACACCTCTTGACTTTGCCAATGCTTAGTGAAGTCAATTCCAATTGCAACACAAAAGTGAACTAAAGCAAAGAGAGTGTACAATGTTAACAAATCCCAAGTTTTTGTTTACGTAAATTTAAATGTAAATGTATAGACAGTAACATATTGCTAATAGCATTAGCAAATCAAATAGATCCACAGATGAGACATATTGGCTTTGCCAATGGTTGTTTCCATATGTGTCCACTGTGAAGACAACGTTATGTTGGTAGTAGTAATGTAGCCTCCAAACTACAAGTAATGCCTGCAGGCTAGGCCTTGGTAGCGTGTGTAACTCCACCAGACTTCATTGTGTTTTAGATGTCATCACTGAAGCCACAAACAATTGATCATTTGTCCATCTATTGGCTGACAGTGGAAATGCAGCCTTGATCCTTGCTGTATCCCTGGTGAGGACATCTGTAGGGTCTAGGTGGTACTGCAGCCTGTCCAGTACAATTAATATCCTTGAGGATATGTATTGCGGGTCAGTGGGGTGCAAGTGAGTGTTACTGCAACAGCCTCTCGTCGCGATATAGTCCTTACAAGGACATCTGAATTAATAGTTGCAGTCTATGCTTAGAGCTGCATTATAAGCAGTGATTGAATCAGTGATGACTAAGGTGAGGAGATACGTCAAGTCACCAGCGGTGTCACCAATGACATCAGATATTGACATTTTGAGTGACGTCATGGCCAGTGCACTGAAGGAGTTATGGTTGTGTAGCTCACCAGAAGTGGTTAATTGTATGGGGCTTTAGGTTTCCGATTATTACCAGAATGTATGATTCATCCATTCAGCGCCCAGACACCCCTAGGGGGGACAGTGCTGCACTTTACAAATGCGGATTGATTGATTAATCCACAGAGGTGCCATCATGTCAGTGCCAAAGTCCCCAGTGACAGAACATCTCTGTTCAAGGAGCTTCAGAGTTTTGTTCTGGTCACTAACGCCACACAGAGGCCCACACCTCACTCCATGGAGTTTAGGAACCATCCCAGCACGTAAACAAACTGCCCCATAGCCCCTCTTTATCTGATAGGAGGCGACACTTGGCTTTACTACTTAGTACAAGCAGCCCACAGATGTTTTCCGCTGGATGCGTGGAACCTCACACTGAATCCTTCTTGTAACCAGTGACGCGTCGATGCACATTAGCAGAGAGTGACATGGCCTGCCCTCCATCTTCGTACGTCACAAGAGCCTGTCAGAGTTTGCCCCTTACATTTCGTCCTTGATGTCGAGGGAAGTAGCACCAACTCTGGTCTTGTTGTGGTGTTAACACAAGTATTCCCCCCTCATCTCTTGCCCTCCTCATCTGGTATCGTGTTTCATGTACAACTGACCCCACCCCAGCGGTGGCACTAGCGACTTTCTCTTTAAGTGTTGGTCGAGATCATACGTTTTGTGGGAAATACAATACACAGTCCTTGCTCCACAGTGACGTGGGAGTAATTAGATGACCTCTGTGCGCTTTGGTTCGGTCTTTCAATCTTCACTGTGAAAATTGTATTGTTTGTAGATGAAAGTACTTTTTGCATTCATATGAGATGAAAGTGTCTCTGAAACTTGAGTATTTTGTCTCAGTGTTTAACAGAGGAAGAAAGGAAAGGAGGGAGGAAGGAAGGAAGGGAGGTAGGGAGGGAGGAAGGAAGGAAGAAAGGAGGGAGGGAGGGAGGAAGGAAGGAAGAAAGGAGGGAGGGAGGGAGGGAGGAAGGAAGGCAGGAAAGAATGAAGGAAGGGAGAGAAGGAAGGACGGAAGGAAAGAATGAAGGAAGGGAAGGAAGGAAGGGAGGTAGGGAGGGAGGAAGGAAGGAAGAAAGGAGGGAGGGAGGGAGGAAGGAAGGCAGGAAAGAAGGGAGGGGGGATGGGAGGGAGGAAGGAAGAAAGGAAAGAATGAAGGAAGGGAGTGAAGGAAGGAAGGACGGAAGGAAGGAGAGAGGGGAAGGAAGCCGAGCTGGAGATGCAGCACAGGCAATGTAAATTGTTTTATATATTTATTTATTTACTTAACTCCGTACCTCCATATGCCGGAGTTTTACTACCTAACACCCTGCCCCTCCCCTCCCCCGCCTCACCGCCCCGCAGCACTCCCTCGGCGAGCCGCCCCTGAACAAAATGCTCACGGCTGTGTGGAGAGCAAGCATTTTTTTGTGGAAGCAGACTTGTGCTACATCAAAACATGTGAACATGTGGGCGAAGCCAAAGTCCCTCTGTCGATTCTCACACAATTGTCTGGCGACAGCTGCGAAAGAGATAAAAGGATAGAGGGGCACCACTGGACGCACAAGGCTGAGCCTTCCATCTCTACCACCTAAAACAATCACATGCAAAAAGTAAAGACTGGTACTGAAAACGTGTGTCCTTGTGGCATGTTTATTAATCTCATTTGTCATTTATTGTATTAGATTTTGTTTGCTGGTTGTTACCCATAACCAGATGGAGGGGATTGTCGCATTTTGATGGCGTAGTGCAAAGAGATGTGGAGGATAAGTACACGATGATGGTGCCTACACTGAATGAATGCTTAATAAACAATGCATAAACACAATGGCCCTGATTATGAGTTTCCAGTACTGTGGGAACAGTAACATTGCAAGCAATTTTACTATTATTGCACAGTAATTTTACACTATCACTATGCAATAATAAGAAAACCCAATGAAATGGAGAATTACTACACTGGGCTGATTTTTATATCATAAAACTGCACAGAAGTTGCCATTCCATGGGATTTTAGCGCATACAATTACCACAGGCATCATTGCTTCAGTTCAAAATAAAAACATATTTCCCATCTGTGGCTAGTAAGGCAAAACTGCATATTTTTAGGTCTCGCCTAGGCAGCGCTTGGGCTGTCTCTTTGAGGCATGCTGTATTAAGGATAAGTGCAGAAAGCTCTGCCTACTTCCCGCCCATCTTTTTAATTGGCTCCTGTCCCTGTCCTTTGTAAATGGTGGCTTTTCATTGGTCATTAGGCTTTGTAGTCCCTCCTTGGTACCTGCCCTGTCTCTTTTTGTAACCTCACATGAGGACACCCCCTATTACATGTGTTGTTACACCCTAGGTTTTAATTACAGCCTCAAGGCATTATTTTCTTAAAGGCCTTCAGACAGGACACTCACTTGGTCCCAAACAAGGTTGGCAGTGGTTACTTTACTCGCTAGCACATCTCACATTTATATTAGACCTTCTATAAATTTCCCGTCATCAGCTCCACATAGAGTACAACCTAATCTGGAATTAATATAATAATTATTTTGTCACATTTCAAAGCTACTAATTGTATATATTGGATGTACTGTGGTTCTGTCTTGCATGCAATGCATTAGGGATAGGGTGGGTTTACCATATCTTCAAAGTTTATGATGCTCACTAGGGACCTCTAGGCGCAGCTTGCGGTACTGCACTTACACATCTCACATTTATATTAGACGTTCTATAAATTTCCCTTCATCAGCTCCACATAGAGTACAACCTAATGGAATTAAAATAATAATTGGTTTGTCACATTTCAAAGCTATCAATTGCATATATGGACATAGCTATTTGAATGTACTTGTGGTACTGTCTTGCATGCAATAATGCAATGCATTATGGTAGTACCATATGTGACCAAAAGTTTGATGCTCACTAGGGACCTCTAGGCGCAGCTTGCGGTACTGCACCTCCACATAGAGTACAAACTAATCCGGAATTAATATAATAATTCTTTTGTCACATTTCAAAGCTGCTAATTGTATATATTGAATGTACTGTGGTTCTGTCCTGCATGAAATACATTATGGATAGGGTGGATTTACCATATCTTCAACGTTAATGATGCTCATTAGTGACCTCTAGGCGCAACTTACGGTACTGCACCTACACATCTCACATTTATTTAGACCTTCTATAAATTTACCTTCATCAGCTCCACATAGAGTACAACTTTATCAGAATTAATATAATAATTGTTTTGTCACATTTCAAAGCTACTAATTGTATATATGGACTTACCTATTTGAATGTACTCTTGGTGCTGTCTTGCATGCAATGCATTATGGGAGTACCATATGTGACCAAAAGTGTATGATGCTCACTAGGGACCGCTAGGAGCAGCTTGCGGTACTGGCAGTGCTGATGCCTTGCTCACTAGGGACCTCTAGGAGCAGCTTGCGATACTGCACCTAACACATCTCACATTTATATTAGACCTTCTATAAATTTCCCTTCATCAGATCCACATAGAGTACAACCTAACCTAATCCGGAATTAATATCATTCTTTTGTCACATTTCAAAGCTGCTAATTGTATATATGGGCATAGCTATTTGAATGTACTCATGGTACTGTCTTGCATGCAATGCATTATGGGTACGGTGGATTTACCATATCTTCAAAGATTATGATGCTCACTAGGGACGTCTAGGAGCAGTTTGCGGTGCTGCACCCAGACAAGCAGTGCTGGTGTCTTGCTCACCAGGGACCTCTACGAACAGCTTGCGGTAGTGCACCTAGACATGCAGTGCTGGTACCTTGCTCACTAAGGACCTCTAGGAACAGCTTGCGATACTGCACCTAGACATGCAGTGCTGGTGCCAATGATGGTTCCTGGCTCACTATGCAATCATTTGCAATGCACTCGGTCTCGCATTACTAAAAGTATGAGCTATTGGTGTTGCATTCTTATTTGCAATGCCAATACCTCAAACTTTAGTAATACGAGACCTATTGCATTGCAAATGCTTGTTGTATATTTCTGCAGGGAATGGAATGGATTATTTATAGGTTACATTATGTAAAATGAGGAGCACATAAATGTGGGGCAGAAAAGCAAGTAGGGCCGGCTTTAGGACAGTGCGACCGGTGTGGCGGCACAGGGCACTGACCTGTGGAGAGTGCGCTGACCTCTGGGGGGGGGGGGGGCAATGTGTTTAGCAATAACTTATGATGGGAGAGATGAGGGGCACTTTTGCCTGGTGGTAGTGAGAGAATCCGAGGAGGCAGTCATGGGGTGTGGGGCACTAAAAAAGATTGTCGCACCAGGCACCACCAGCGCTAAAGCCGGCCCATTCACACTGACTGGCTACCCTTAAAATGCACTTAGTGGGGGTGCGTCATTCTATATAACTCCAATGTGATCATGTGTGCTCCATAACTGACTTGAAGTTAAGAAAATGTTTGTGGTGTTCAGTAAGGTTACCTCTCGCTTTGGAAACGGCAGCACTTTGCGAGACACTGTGTACTCGGATTCCTTAGAGTGGGGTGGGTGGGCAGAGGGGCAATAAGTGCCGGATCACCCTGTGTTATGTGTGACACTTGCGGCCTGCCCAGGCCTTTAGCAACAGCTTGTTGCATTTTGGGGTTTGCAGTTTTGCTTTGCAAATTTTAAGCAAGGGGTCAAAAATCCCAGATTGCAAAGTGCTGATGGACAGAAAGCCAGGACCGGCTGGAGTTGGCCCACATGACAGGGAGCCCAAGGCGACCATGGCATTCTCCACGGAGCTTCGCTTTCTGCAAGTAAATGTTGTGGGACAATTCAGTCACTATGATTCAATCGGTCAGTTGTGACATCACAAACTGGATTAAAAAGAGATCACAACCTCTAAATTAAGAGCTGTTATGTTTGCATTGGCAATACAGATATGATAAATACCCCTTGATGTACATTATGAGGACACTGAGAGTCACTCACGAGTTCTACAACCACATGTAAGACTGAGATCAAATCTAGAGTTTATAAACTCACAGAGCTCAAAGATAACTTTCAATATGGGTTTTACAGAATGTAGGGCTATTTTACGCCTGATTAGAAATGATTAAATCATCAGGTATTCCCCCATTAAATCTGGGGCCTCACACTCTCCTGTTCTACCTTGGCACTTACAGCAGTTTGATAATACGTATGTACAAGGTCATATTATGCTGCAATATTATCTGTACTATTTTTTTGAAAATTGAATGAACAAATTTACAACAGCAACAAAAATCTGGGATCTTGTGCTCTTTCTAATGTAAGAGATCTTGTGGTTGCAACTGTTAAACAATGTGGGCTCTGTACTGCAAAAATAAACACCCCAATCAGCAGCTTCCACTTGCTTGCAAGCACATCTTTTTGTCAGTACCAAAGCTACTTTTGAGCATTAGTACCTGTGGGTAACATGTAGATAGATGTCTGTTGCAGGGAGTCCCTGTGCACTGATAGCTAAAGCCCAGTACTCTCTGAAGGTGTGACACAAGGCAGGGGCCTCTTGGAAGCTTGTGTTTATAACATTCCTTAGTTCCAAATGCCATTGACTAATTGGCCCTTAAGGGCTCAGAGAACATCTGTGTCTATTTAAGTTAATCTCATGAACTTGGAAATGATTGCCTGATCTTCGTCCCCTCCTACTCTCTCCCACTGATGAGAGGCACAGGCCTCGGGAATGTGGCTCCAGGCCCTCCCGTGCTGGGAAGGGACACACTGGACGCTTTGTAAACAGCCATCACTTCCTGTTTTAAGAAGATACGGCCTGTGGAGAGGGGTCCCCGCCCTGCAGGGGTTGTGACAGTGCTGGGAATGAAGGGAATCTGATTTAGCTTTGAAAACTGTTGAATCTCATCCTTCCTTCCATCTTACACACATGAAAAATACTGAAAAGGGTGAGCGGCTCTCCAGTGGCGGCTCCTCCACTATGGCGGAGGAGCGTCGCCCCATGCTTTTGAGCAGTGCAAAGTAAAGGAAATATAAAATGATAATAATTTTAAGTTATTATCATTTTATGTTTCCTTTGCAGGCGAGTGGGTGGGTGGGGCTGCTCTGCTCTCAGAGCATGGCAGGGAAGGAGTGGTTTGCCCACTCCTAAGTGCACAATGACGGTTTGGTCGGCACTCTCAAACCAGTCATGCGCACCTTCCCTGTTCTCCATGCAGGCTGTATTACAGCCTTCATGAAGAACATGCCCAGGCCCCCATTTCCTGGTTGAGCGTCAAACCAGGAAACAGCTCAAAATGCAGCGTTGTGATTGGTCAAGGGAGCCTGGCTGTTCTTCGTGGCTTCCTGTTCCTCGAGTCCTACAGCCACGAGGAGAGCAGAGCAGAGACGCGGGACCCGGCGGCAAGGTAAGTGTAGATATATATATATATGTGACCAAGACCGCGGACGTGGTCGAAACGCGTCGTCCTTGTCTGCAATTTGAATAAAGAACTTACCTGCATAAACTGATGGTGTGGGTGGTGTGGGCTCGATTCTATCCAATATATTGGATTGTGATTATATATATATATATATATATATATATATACATATATATATATATATATATATATATATATATATATATATATATATATATATATTTTATTGCACAACCCCTTTTCCTTTTCCAGAATGTCCAGGTGTAGGACATCCTAAAACAGTTTATGTTACTATGTGGGGTAGTAGACAAGCCTCTGGAGTCAGGGTTGAAGAAAAATGTGAGCGAGAGCTCTGGGTGTTAGGGCTCATTAAGGTTGTAGGGGGCAGGAGGGGAACAGGTGGACTGGGCCAGCCAGGAATATTTGTGCTCGGTGATGGTGGATGGCTGCTGAGCAGCACCAGTCCTCTATTGCCCTGTGTGGCCACTAACATAGCCTATTAAACCAAAGGAAGTCATGCACTTTGAGTATCTTCCCAGAGTTGAGAATGTTCAAGCTACTCATCTTAGCATTCTCCTGGCCCAGTCCAGGTTTTTGTTTTTGCACTCTCCTGGCGCAGTCCAGGTTTTTGTATTTGCATTCTCCTGACCCAGTCCAGGTTTATGTCTTTCCATTCTCCTGGCCCAGTCCAGGTTTATGTCTTTGCATTCTCCTGGCCCAGTCCAGGTTTTTGTCTTCAAATTCTCCTGGCTCAGTCTAGGTTTTTTTTTTCATTTTCCTGACCCAGTCCAGGTTTATGTCTTTGCATTCTCCTGACCCACTCCAGGTGTTTGTCTTTGCATTGTCCTGATCCAGTGCAGGTATTTTTTCTATGCATTCTCTTGGTCCAGTCCAGTTTTTTTGCTTGTATTCCTCTGGTCCAGTCCAGGTGTTTTTTTGTGCATTTTTGCATTCTGCTGGTTCAGCCCAGGTTGTTATATTTGCATTCTCTTGGCCCAGTTCAGGTTTCTGTCTTTGCATTCTCTTGGCACAGTCCAGGTTTCTGTCTTTGCATTCTCCTGGCACAGTCCAGGTTTCTGTCTTTGCATTCTCCTGGCACAGTCCAGTTTTTTTCTTTGCATTCTCCTAGCCCAGTCCAGGTTTTTTTCTTTGCATTCTTCTGACCTAGTCCAATATTTTTTGCTTTTCATTCACCTTACCCAGTCCATGTTGTTTCTTTGTATTCTCCTGGCCCAGTTCAGTTTTTTTCTTCGCATGCTCCTGCCTCAGTCCAGGTTTTTTTCTTAGTATTCTCCTGACTCAGTCCATGTTTTTTTCTTTCTATTCTCCTGCCTAAGTCCAAGTTTTTGTCTTTGCATTCTCCTGGCCCAGTCCAGGTTTTCTTTTCTTTTCATTCTCCCAACCCAGTCCAGTTTTTTGCTTAGCATTCCCCTGGGCCAGTCCGGGGTTTTTACTTTGCATTCTCGTGACCCAATCCAGGTTTTTCTTTTAGCATTCTCGTGACCCAGTCCAGGTTTTTTTCTTTGTATTCTCCCGGCCCAGTCCAGGTTTTTTTACTTTGCATTCTCCTGGTCCAGACCAGGTTTTGTTCTCTGCATTCTCCTGGTCCTGTCCAGGCTTTTTACTTTGAGTTCTCCTGGCCCAATCCAGGTTTTTTTTTTTAATTGCATTCTCGTGACCTAGTCCTATTTTTATTTGATGGCATTCTCCTGACTGAGTCCAGGTTTTTATCTTTGCATTCTCCTGACCCAGTCCAGGTTTTTTCTTTTCATTCGCTTGACCCAGTCCAGGTTGATTCTTTGCATTCTCCTGCCTCAGTCCAGGTTTTTTTCTTTGCATTCCCCTGACCCACTCCAGGTTTTTCTGCTTTGCATTCTCCTGGTTTAGTGCAGGTTGTTTCTTTGCATTCTCCTGCCTGCGTCAAGTTTTTTTTGCTTTGCATTCTCCTGACCCAGGTCAGGTTGTTTCTTTGCATTCTCCCAGCCCTGTACAGGTATTTTTCCTTTGCATTCTCCCAGCCCTGTCCAGGTGTTTTTTCTTTGCATTCTCCTGGCACAGTCTGGGCTTTTTGCTTTGCATTCTCCTGGCCCAGTCCGTGCATTTTGCATTACATTCTCCTGGCCCAGGCTAGGTTTTTTAGGTCTCGCGACCTGCGTTGCACTGTGCAGCAGTGCTCGCGCAGGTCGCGAGACCTTTAGTAGGTGAAAAACGGGGAAATCAAGCTGACCTAGGAATTGCACACGCTCGTGCTTGTGCGTTTCCTTTTCAGCTCCTCCTTTGGCCTTTGCGTGCGTTTTATTCTAAAAGACTGCACGCAATTGGCCCGAGGCGCGTGCATAGCTCCTCCCATGGCCTATTGGTGTCTATTACGCGCACCAAGCGCGTAATAGACACCAATAGGCCGTGGGAGGAGCTATGATCGTGCCCAGGCACAGGCGTGACGCGCGCGCCACTTGTTTTTCTTTACTTTTGGTATAAGCGCGGCACCCGCACTTTACTTTTGATGTTATAAGTAAAACGCAGGTGCCGTGATTATACCAAATGTAAAGGAATAGAAAAAAACATCTATTTCTTTACTTTTGGTATAATCGCAGCACCTGCGCTTTACTTATAACATTAAAAGTAAAACGCGGGTGCCGCGATTATACTAAAGGTAAAGAAATAGATTTTTTTTTTCTATTTCTTTACTTTTGGTATAATCGCGGCACCCTTGCTTTACTTTTAATGTAATAAGTAAAGCGCGGGTGCCGCAATTATACCAAAAGTAAAGGAATAGACAAAAAACATCTATTTCTTTACTTTTGGTATAATCGCGGCACCCGCGCTTTACTTATAACATTAAAAGTAAAGCGCGAGTGCCGCGATTATACCAAAGGTAAAGCATTTGCAATGCAATAAGTCTCGCATTACTGAAAGTTTGAGCTATTGGCTTTGCAAATAATTATACAACACCAATAACTCAAACTTTTAGTAATGCAAGACCTATTGCATTGCAAATGCTTGTTTGCTTTGCATTCTCCTGACCCAGGTCAGGTTGTTTCTACTAATTCATTACTAATTCCAGACAAGGACCAGAACATGAAAAATAATTTGTACTTAAAGAGCTATTCACTCGCAGGGCGCCCTAGAAGGGCGGGCCTCTTAGTGCCAGCCAGGCACCAGCCCACCCCCCTTCTGCTAGGGGACCCCTCGGGGAGGAGTCCCCCCACTCCTAGCAGCCAGTGGCTGCGGCGCGCAGGGCGCGTCACTTCCGGGGCTCGAGGAACGAGGGTGGGGGTATATAGGCCTCCCCCACCCTTTGTCCTTCCTCTTTTCATGCCCTGTACACGCCGTCTCCCACCCTACCACTTACCCGGCGTGGAAGCAGCAGGGGAGGCATAGAATGTTGTAATGTTGTTCTTTTTTCATTGCAGGCGGAGTTACAGGGCGATCTGGAAGCAAATGGGTACCGAAGGGTACCTCTGCACGGCACCATAGGGGGTGCCAGAGCCCAGGAGCCTCATGGGAGGTTCCTGGAAAACCGTGTCGGCGCCCCGTCAGTCCTTCGGACGGTTGTGGGCCTGAACAACTGGGGGCTTGCCTTGCTACGCTCCGCCCTGAAAGGGGCGTGAGTAATAAGGGACCGTGATCCGGGAAGAGGATCACCGAATGGGCAGCACAGACGGGGTTCGCCCCAGTGCTGCTTGTTTCATCAGGCGGGCAGGCGGCCCAGTTGGTTGCCTGCCCTTGGATCGCCCGTAAGATAACCCACCACATTACATAACGGTGTATGTAATAAACCTGCAGCAGTTTCTTACCCAAACAAAAAATTTGTGTGTTGTGTTTTATTTATGTGTAAGAACATGCATGCTATGGTGGGGTGTGGGGACTGTTGCCTTCTGCTGGCGCTATACCTACTACAAGCACGCACACCCTTAATAGAGCGGTGTACTGAATTTACATAACTTCTGCCAGGATTTGCAAGTCCATGTTTATGTGGCCATTTTGAGTTTGGTAGGCAGCACTCTAGCATGTTAGGGTGCAGACGACTGAGACCCTGCCTCCAGCCCCTGGATTAGGACCTCCCACCATATCGGCAAATCCTCACCTGCCACGTGCAGGTGCCTGAAATACATCCACCAATCCAAAGGCCCTTCACTAAAAGCTAAATGGCGAGCGAGCTGCCATGCTGCAGGGTCGTATTGGTAAGGCAGGCACTCAGGCAATGGACGATGGGCCGGTATCTGAGTTGCAGCTGTGGGCCGCTTTTTTGGGCAGCGTGGTGGCTGATTTAGGCTGTGCCTCTGCTGTTGAGATGCCGCCAGAGGCCCAGTGGGGGCCTACAAGGCCTTTCTGGCGGCAGATGGGCCTCTATTACCTCCCTTTTACCAACGAGGCAGAGATGCCATTCCCAGTCTCTCGCTGGGCCGGTCCTTTATTGTATGCAGATTGAGCAGGGGTGGGGGCCACTTTTTTTAGGTCTCGCCTGACCCAGCGCATGCGCTGGTCTGGCGAGACATTTTGTGGGGGCTCAAAAAAGTGCTACCACTGTCGCCTAGAGCTACAGTGCATGTGTGTGGGCGCGCGCGCCTCACTTCCGCGGCCGCACGGCCGCTTTGATGTTTGATCGCGATCACTTTCACTTTTGCGGCCGCACGCCCGCTTTGATGTTCTCCGTGAGCCTGTTTATTACTTCTATGTAGTAATGGTGGCACCCGTGCGCCGCCATTACTACAGAGCAGTAATAAACAGAAACAAGCATTGGCATAGCCAATAGGTCTCGCTTTTGGGACCTTATAAGTATTTAGTTATGCAACTGTTGCATGGCTAAATACTTATAAGGTCCCAAAAGCGAGACCTATTGGCTATGCCAATGCTTGTTTTTTAGGGTGTCCACGCCTATCTTTGATCCCCCTCCCACTGTGCCATGCTGATGTGGACCACTTAGAGTTTGTTTCTATTCTGCTGCATGAAATCCCCAAAGCTGGTGTTTTTCTTCTGATAAAAATATTGCTGACAGGCAAAGAGTTTTCTGTCTGTGGGATATGGATATTAACTATTTTCATGCCGTGGCTCCCACGCGATCATCCGCTAGCCATCATGGCGAACCAGTTGCCCTGCAGTGGATGGGCTACAGAGTGAAGTGTTCTTCTCCTAATCCTAAAGGTTTCCCCACCTTTCAATGAGGCAGGGGAACTGTGAGTTTGGTGGGATGGGAACACAGGCACCTTATGGCTGATCTCCCACCACTTAATGTTTGCCATGCAAAAATAGGAAATAACCTGCGGAAATACCATTACAGCACGTTTTATGACTCTGCTTGTACAGAGTTACAGCCAGTATAGTAAATGTATATGTCATTTCCATGCTGTAATGCAGTATTGTTCGGATAACACATCAATAAATAGTTGGCATGCGCTGAATGGTCAGTAATCGGATTATCACACATCTATTGCTTTTTTGGCCAGTGTTTAAGAGGATCTTAACACAAGTGGTTGTTGGAGCCCAGCAGTGTAACTATGACAGCATCTCTGACAGCATGGCTTTCTGTCTTAAAAAATACATTCCCTCTGCTAACTTTACAGCCGTCCACAACGTAAGGATACCCTTGTGGGTGATAGAGCGCTTTACAAATACACATAGCATAACCTGGAGAAGGGCTAGTAGAGCCGACCTCGAAAACAGGTATATTGAGCGCACTTTACCGCCCTTTCGAAAACTGTGCCAGACCCAGTTTCTGGCTGATCTATAGGGCAATCAGGCAGTGCCCGAAGGGCTGGTCTGAGAAGTGACCATGTGGGCAGGTTTTTGTGCACATTTGTGGGTCTGTTTTCCGGTCTGGCAGGACCATCTTACTCTTGATTTCCTCGATATTAACACAAGCATTGCCTATAGCAGGGACAAATGCATGCAGTCATCCATTATACCTTGCAACATCTGTTCAACATGTCCTTGCAAAGTTCAAACCTGTCCTATTTGTGAACATGGACCATTTTTATTAGCTATCTGGTTTGCCAATGGGGGCCACTTTTTATTTTGGTGCCCGGTTCTATTTTCTGTCCCAGTCCGACCCTGGGCAGACCTACCACCAACCTCCACATCCATTTGAGATCTAGGGAGCTGTTTCTTGAGCTACGCCTGGAAATGCAGCACTGCTGATCGGATGCGCTGACAACATGGCAGGTCTCACTGATGCATGGGAAATGCTGGATGGCCTCTGCAATACTGTAATGGCGGTGCAGCTGAACAGACTATAACTACTCTCGACACACTGCGGAAAAGATGGGAATTAGGTTTGTCCAGACAATTAATTCACCAACCAGTAATGGGCACAGACGCTTGAAATCCCCTTGACAGCTTCCAGGAATACGACATTTAGACTACTCAAGTATAACTTCTCACTCATCACAGACTACACAGAATTTATCCCCAATCCATTGACATGTATCGGAGGTGCTTTCAAACAAATGCGGACTTAATGGGCATCTTTTGGGGCTGCCCGGCACTCTGCGGATATTTGAAAGAAGTCACTCATGTCTTATCAGAGCCTACTGGAGTAACAGAACTATTAAGAGAAAGGTCAAGGCTAGGTTCAATGGTCTAGCCCTATTGGTAGCCAACATCAAGTGGCTATGGCATGGAAGTCCTCACATGCACTTTCACATGAGCTGTGGGCATGGGAGTTGTATAAATGGGGTGAGGCAGAAAGCAAGGCATTGTTGACAAAGCACGAAACAAGCCTGGAAATTGAATGAGTCAACAGCGTGGACTGAATACCTGCTTACCCTGAGATCTAACAAGCACTGTCAATGGCTTATGAATGAAAGTGCCCTTTGTGTCACTGATGCGTTTAGGTAACTCAATAACTCATCATACATGCAGTCTGTCGCTCATCTTGGCACTCATGCATCCATTAATCGATCAATCAATCAATCAGGGTTTTATAAAGCGCGCTACTCACCCGTGAGGGTCTCAAGGCACTGGGAGAGGGGTGGCGGGGGGGGGGTGCAGCTCCGAATCGATCCATTGCCTCATTCCTGCATTCATCCTCTGAGAGAGCCACATTAAACCACATGCAAACTCAACAACATTTGCAAGCTAAATTAAAGGAAAAGTAGAAAAAGGAAAACATGCTGCTGTCTAAAGACGATGGCCATATTCTTGTAATAAGTAAACTAAATATTGCAGCGGATTTCCATCTTACAGATATAGTGTAAATAGTCTATTGATTTTTAAAGTTCCAGCATGGCTGGCACATTTAGAGCCAGCATGTTGGCCATCTTAGGACTACTATGGACAACAGGGTTCCATAATGGCCTCCTGGTTTAGAGGAAGTGACCCCTTTAGCACTGCCTGGAGAGCTGTAGTATTCTCTTAATAAGCAAAAAGGGAGCTATCAAAGAAGATCATTGAAAGCTAAAGGATTGGCTAACCAGCCCGGACACTCCAGGGCACTCACTTGCAAGTGGAGGTATGTGATCAGCACATCCTGCCATTCACAGGGCACGAGAGACAATCGCTAAGCCTTTCTCCCATGCAGCTCGCTGACATGGATGGAAGCAGACTGTAAATGACAGTCAGACCGACCAATGGCAGAACAGAAATTACCCAAAGGTCCTCTATGCATCTATTTGTGGATATATAGTTATACATGTAGATGTATATATTATTTAATGATTTTGTTTTATTAAACAACCCTGACAGACTTATGAGAAGACATTTCCACTAGATATATTACGGTGCAAATCTGCCCCTAGTGTTTGAGAAAGGTGATAACCAACACCGAAATCCTTCCCTACAAAGGTAATCTGTCACAATTCATGTAACAAAATGCTTATCTGTATGTTTTAATAAAGAGAAATAACATTTATTGTTAAATGCCTTATTACTTTAACAGATGCTGTACATAACCAATATGTCAGGCCTAATGTGTTTATCATAATTTTTCACAATAAACATCAAACATATGGCCTCAGAAATATTTTCCTAGTGAACCCATCAGGTCTCTAGCTGTTATCAGTGGCTTCTTGCCATAAACAACTGAAGACTCCTGCACTGAATGTAAACTTCACCACAAGTCAAACATCAGGCATACAGTCATAACATTACATAGTACACAAAATTGCAGTTAGCAAAGTAGAATATTCTGGCACATGCAGATGACTTAATTTAACTTTGCAGATACACAGGATATTGAATTATCAATTGGGCTCTTGGCTCTTTAACAAAAGATGCACATTTGGACAGAAATCTGAGATTTTTTTCTTAAGCTGTTACAACCTATGACTAGCCCTAAAGAAGCTCTTCTGGACTAGTAGTTTTCTAAATGTCTTTTATTACAATTCACTAATAAAGAATACTGTCGCATACAGAGTATCTCAATGTGATTTTTTGTGTGAGATTGAGCAATTCTAACTGAACATTAGAATCCTTAGTTAGTGCCTCTCCCATTCCTAGTCGATTTGAAACTTGAAGCTGAGGACAACCAGGTTTTGGAGGTGGGTGCATCATCAACATACAAGGAAACGTTTTGGATTGTGCGGTACATAGGCATTTGGTTGTCCTGTGATAGGTCATGTGTATAGTGGGAAAGTAAAATACATTCTCTCCTAAGAGGGCAGAACAAGGATTCTGGCAGTGCAAAACTTCTATAACCACAGTTTGTCAGAGGGAGTAACCGGGAAACCAAAACCCACGCCCACTAATCTGTGAGATTCCATCTAACAAAATACCTCTGTATGGGCTTAAATATAGACAACAATTTACACTGAAATGCCTATTGATTTTGACATATGCTTTCACAATCAATATGTCAAGCCGTTTGCCTTTATTGTACCTTTTTGTTATAAACAATCAGACCTATACCTTTTAACTGCGGATTGCTTCCAGGAGCAACTCAGACTTTCTGTGTTGCTCAGAAGCCTTCCCACAAGGCAACAATCAGGTATACCACAGTCAAAACACAAATACAAAATACAATATAAATCTCTACTAATAAAGTCTTTAATATGAATTACCATAGTGAAAATAGTGAAAATCGTCTATCCCTATGGATTGTTTGGGCTGGGACACCAACACCAAAGCCCCTCCCTTCCACAATCATCAGCAAGATTCTGTGTAACAAAATACCAGACCTACAGGCTTTAGCACAGTGTAATAACAATAAACCCTTAAAAGCCTGCTGGCTTTAACCCATATTTTTTATGATGAGTAAGTAAAGCATACTTGCTTTCTCAGAATGTTTCATTATAAACAAATCACACATAAGGAATCTGACACAACTTTTACCACTAAATCGATAAAGCCTCAAGCCTTTACTTATGGCTTGACAATATATACAACACAGGCCTACTGAAGTTGGCATAAACTGGCAACCATCGCGCATATATTTATAAGATTACAAATATGTTCAACATTATTGTTATCAAAACAATATACAACCCCTCTCAATTGGGCCTAACGAGAAGCACCAACGTGAAATTCTACTGCCAGGGTTTGTCAGAGTGAGTGAGCAACACCTAAACCTTTGTCTATTATAGTAATCTGAGATGACATGTCACCAAATATCTTTAGACAGACAGTTACATAAATTGATAACAATCCACTGTTAGAGGTCTATTGGCTTTATCACGTGCTTGTCACAATACATAAGCCAGGCCTACTGCTTTTGTAATTACTTTTCATAACAATCAGACCAGACCTATGCCATCTGGCATAACATTTCCTAGCTCAACAATAACTTGGCTTGTCACCATAACCAGCTCAGGCCTACTGTACTGAGCATAAACGTTTCCACAAGGCATCTATGAGGGATTCACTGGTGACATTAGAACTCTACATATTTATACCTGGGTAAGTGAAATAATATCTCTCCTAACGGGGTCTGACAGGGATTCTCACAGAGCAAGCCTTCTATATTCATGGTTACTAGTCACACTGGGTAACCAAGACCGAAACTACAGTAATCTGTGTTATCCCATGTAACAAAAAAACGATCTGTAGGCTGTAATATAGAGTAATGGCAATCCACACGTAAATGTATATGAAATTTAAATGTCAAAAGATTACAACGGTGGACTCTTAGCTCTGCACCTCATGCTGGTTCCAACAAATGTTTGTTCCTGCGCAAAACTCCCCAGCGCCAGCCGTTGCGTGACGCCTCTGTGCTCCAGATCCAAGATTGATTACGACAAATGGGGGTGCGCTAGGTAATGAAGTCCAAAAGACCGTAGGTACTTTAAAAAAGTTTCTTTATTTTATTTCTTATTTTAATGGCAAACAAAGCTCAACCAACACGTTTCATTCCCTCAAGGGGAACTTCATCAGGGCTGAGAAAAGACACATAAAAATGACATTTTTTCGGCATGAGTTGTTATTTTTATATGTAATTTTTTCAGCCCTGATAAAGTTCCCCTTGAGGGAATGAAACGCGTTTAAAATAAAGAAACTTTTTTTAAAGTACCTACGGTCTTTTTGACTTCATTACCTAGCGCACCCCCATTTGTAGTAATTAAAAAGTATATGAAATTTAAACATATGCTTTTCCCCAAAAATATGTCAAGCTTTTTGCCATTAACATAGCTTTTTATAATACACAGACCAGACTTGTAGCCATGATCATTGATTTGCCATCATAACCAACTCAGTCCTGTAGTGTCAAGTAAAAGCTTTGCCACAAGCAAAAAAGTGCTATACCAGCAGTCTTACACAAATCCGGCCCAATCAAATTATAGTCTCAGGGGGAACCAACATGTAGGCGGAGCCAAAACCACCCTCTCTCAGTAGTGCCCTGAAAGCTCTTTCATGTTGATTGCTGCACTGTCAAGCTGGCCTAAAAATCCACTTAGACGAGTGTAGTCCTGTGCATCCCATGCCGCTGTCAAACAAAAAACTGTACTCGGAAGTCTAAAGCTATAGCTGGAAGCGGAGGGTGCTGGGACCACAATAGATTCTTTATGAATGCCCTCTTTGCGTTTATGTTGCTGCTTGGGGAAAACAAACACCATAAATGATCTAGGGGCATATGTATCAAAACCCGAATTTGCGAATCTCAAATAGCGATTTTTTGAGAATCGCTATTTGAGAATCGCAAAATGGGATGTATTTAAAATATCGCTAAAATTTAGCGATTTCTTAAAATTCCTTAATTGCGATTAGCAAATTGCGAAATCGCAATTAAGGAATACCTGCCCATTCATTTCTATGGGCCAGGAGACCCATAGGAATGAATGGGAAGTAATTCTCAAATTGCGATTCGCAATTTGCTAATCGCAATTTGAGAATAATTTCAAAGGTGCAAGGGTGTCAAGATGACACCCTGATGCACCCCTGAAATCAGCATGTGTGGACATATGGCGCACAAACATGCCCTAAGGGCATGTATGTGCGCCACGTGGCACTTATTAAAATTTAAAATAGTGCATTTTTAAAAGAATTCGCAAATTACCACCAACTAGAAGTTGGTGGTAATTTGCGATTTCTTACGGATTTTTCGCAAAACTTTGTTGCCTGTTACATTTCATTTAAGAAATCGCAATTTGCGATTTCTTAAATGCTTGCGAAAAGTTAGGAAATCGCAAAATTAGCAATTCCTTAAACTTGCGCTGAAAAATGGCTCATACATACCGTTTAGCAATTTTGTATTCGCAAACGCTGTTTTTTGCGAATCGCGGCGTTTGCGAGTAAAAAATCGCTTGATACATATGCCCCTTAGTCACAAAAGGCACTTTACCTGCATCAGGTGTGACCCCAAACATTCAAGCTCCTGCATCCATACTGCTACTGGCTTAGGCAGCTGGAAAAATAAACCAAATAATCACAGCTGCGTAGAGGGCAAGTACTTTTTTCTGTGGAAGCACCCAATTTCTGACCAATTAAAACATGTACTCTGGGACTGCCAACATGGGGGTGGTGCCAAATGCCACTCTTTACTAGTACTCTTGGAAGTTCTATTTCAGGTTGATCACATTACATATGGTTGCAGCTCTGCTGTCAGGCCAGACCTAAAAACGACGAGAGATCACCATGAATGACAGTATGCTGGAGTGCTCCTGCATAACTGTTTAAAATAATATTTTTGCATTGTTCGCACATGAATGAAACTGAAGAGTCCCATAAACCCACTACAGCAGGTACTGGGAAGGGGGACAATGCATGCCTGAGTCTGCCTAACTACTGCTTCCTGTACATGCACCTTTTTGCTTAAAGTCAACCCTTTTGCATTTCTTCTTTTTGAGCTTATTGATGCTGTAAATCATGTATTTAGTTTGGAATCTACTGAGTTAATATGTGTGTTATTATTTGTGGTTATTTGGTTGATCATTTATTCGGGATGTACTGTGGAGCTGGATACAGGATAATAACAAACATGTTTGCGTGTGCATAACATCAGCTCTGTCAACTCACAAAAGCTAATAAAGAGATGTAAAAAAAGATATGTCTGTCAAGTGGGCCCATGTCATTTGAGTCATCTTCAACTAGCCTTGGTCTCTAATCCAAAAGGGTCAAACTAGGAACTAAAATCAGCCCTGACAATAATGTCATGCAAGCCCCCACAATGCAATGGGCTCAGGAAAGGAAGACCTGTGAGGGAAATGGTACTGACTGGCACACTTCACTGCATGTGTTTTCTAGTCTATGGTGTGAAACACGTTTCTGAAGTGGGACTATTGAAATGTTCCCATACTTAGGGTCTTCCGTAGTACACAGGAGCATTATTCCCCATCACCATCAAAGCATAGACTGTGCCAAACATAAAATGTGCTTTTTAGGACAAGCAGGCTGCACAAAAGACAGATATATATGTCATTGGGGAAGCAGTGCTTATAGAACCACTGTGCGCTCTCAAGAAATGCCCACCAGCTTAAAACACATGGCAATGAGCCATTTCACAGTTCTTGTGCCGGTTACCAGACTTTCTAAATGTGTGTTAGATCTGGTGTGATAACCCTTCCCACCTTCCAGCTACGTAGGACATCGAGTTTCACTCGGCTGCTTCACACAATAATGTGCAGCAGCCATGTGACAAATCAGAACTGGCAAGAAAGGCCAAGTGTGCGTTTTGGGAATGTGCCCAGACCCCAATATCCCAAAGGGAAGAGTAGGCGGCCTCCCCAGGCTTACAGCACACATGGCGACAACTACCGGGCTAGGAAAATGGCCACCCTTCCTCCAAGCCTACAAAACTACAAGCTAAGTCTCTTTGTCTATTACACTAAAATGACACAGGCATCTATACTGCAGAGGCATAACTATTAGACCTCTCATTCAATAACAAACTCATCCCACGCTTGTTGGCCTCACATCAACGTCCCAGCCACTCATGTTTTAACAAGCATTGAAAATCCAATAGGCCTCGCCTTTTATTAAGTTAAAGCCATTTGCTTTGCTATATAATACCATTAGCAAAGCAAATGGCTTTAACTTAATCAAAGGCGAGACCAATTGCATTTTCAATGCTTGTTTTCTCCTTCTGTCCCCTTCGCTGTCCCCGTGATTGTGCCTTTTTTAGGTCGAGGACTACCGGTCTGCCGAAGGCAGAACCGGAAGTCGGAAGATTTAATGTTTTCTAGAGTGGCTATTTAGCCCGCCTCTCTTTTAGCTTCTCCTCCATTGGCTGGCTTCCTAAACGGAGGCCAGCTATTAGAGGAGAGAGCCGTCCCTCCAAATAGGCTCCGTCTTTTTCAGATTCGGGGGCGTGTTCCTTGCTGTTCTTTCCACTTTTTAGCCACGCCCTTTTAGAACAGCAGGAACACGCCCCCGAATCCGAAAAAGTTACGATTCTTCCATCCGCCATTTTATTGTTGTCCTCTGGCCGTGAGGATCTTTGTGCTGTTGTGCGTATAGTTAAGGCATTTCGCCTGTTTGTTCCTCCTTGCTCTTTTTCCACTCGACTTTAGCAAAGTCAGCCGTGTCAAAGTCAGCCATGTGTTTACTTTCGGGCCGTGAGGATCTTCGTGCTGTTGTGCGTTTAGTTAAGGCATTTTGCCTGTTTGTTCGTCCTTGCTCTAAACCTCCTGAGCAGCACAGACCCGTTGAAGACTCTTCTCTCTCTCCCCCCCCCCCCTTTTGGGGGCCAGCCCTATCGATCCTGCCCGCCCCTCCCCCCCCCCTTGTGTGGGTTCAGGGGGGCCTGGTCTATTCATGTCCGGAGGCGGTAAACAGCCGCTCCCATGTGACCCTCCCTCACCTGGTTGCTCCGGAGAACACATCGAGCTGTGAAGTGAGTACATATTTGTTCCTTCCGTGCACACGAGCCTCCGATTCCCGCCCCGCTCTCCTCCTGCCCCCTCCCCAGTCCGCGCTCCTCCTGCCCCGAGTCCACCCTCCTCCTGCACTGTCCTCCTTAAAGAGCCCCGCTGCATCTCAGACACATGGTAGTAGGTACTAGTGCAAACAGTGGTACTCCGGGTCGCCGGGGCTTTAAGTGCTTTAAAAATAAGTGACGGTCCTTGAAACGGGCAAGGTCTATATAATCATGATCGTGGCTTAAACATGTTCACTAAAATTCCCATAGAGTACCACCCTACCCACACATTTTCATAGAATCGCAACTGCGACTGGCATACGCGATCATGGCTCTGTGCGCTTTCTAAAGAGGCCAAGGATTGGATGAGCACGTATTCTGAGCACCTTTTTGCCCCTGACAGACACTAAGAGAAACTGGCGCTGCCTTCAGCCACAACTCCCATGCACCGTGTTGTAAACACCTGCAGGGCCCTCATTTCCAGCTATTCACCAGACAAGAGTAATCGTTGTCAGAAAAAAAGATACTTTCCTTGGCATCCTGGCAAAGCTTCACAGCGAATGCCAGTTTAATGTTTTGTGCTGAACTTGGAATCAGTCGGATACATCGCAGTTTGCGTTGACTAATGGAACTGTCATTAGAGCTCGCTCTTGTCAGGCCATGAATGAGGGAAATCTCAGAGCCGGGTATTAAGCAGCAGAAAATATCTGTTGAAGGAGCTGCAAGTTTCTTTTCTGCATTTAAATAAGTGCAGATTAGTTTGAAGTGTGTTGCTATACGCTAGCAATGCCTTCTCGCTTTCAGTTAATGGAATATGGCATGCTCTTTTTACACGTCTGAAAGTAATGTTCTTGGAGAAGCATGCGTAGCTGGAAGACAAATGGCAGGAAACAGCGGGAAGTTTGTGCAACAGAAAAATGACTCGATCTTCTGTCTTTTTTCCTCAGAAACGATGCCCCATTAGTTGGGGCTTTTGGTAGGGAGTTTGTCTGGGCATCGGATAGGGTCTCCTTGTTGAACGGAAATGGGTTCATTCTGGCGTGTGCCCGGAGAACGCTGTGTTCCCAGCCCGACTGCACTCACTTCTCCTAAGAGGCTTTTCTAAAGAAGGGAAGGCCACGCCAGCTCTCCCTGCTGCCAAATCCCAGAACCGTGCAGCCTTTGTCGCCTTTCAACTAATTGAGTTGTCATGCTGGCTGCCGAATAAATAGTGAGCTACCATTAAGTAGATTGACTTGCACACTGGTTAGCGACTTTCACAGTTGGGGTGTTTTGTTCTGACGATTTGGATTAGGCTGGCTGTCTCATGTATGTTTGGGTTCTTTCATAATTCCGGCATTTTAGCCCCACTCTCTCAAAACATCACTACCTCACTCTCTAGCTCACAACCTCACAACTTCACTCTCTCTCACTCACTACCTCAATCACTCTCTATCTCACTACCTCACTCTTTCTATCTCACTAACTCACTTTCACTCTCTTTCACTACCTCTCTCTCTATCTCACTACATCACAACATCACTCTATGCTTATATATCACTACCTCACAACATCCCTCTCCCTCACTACCTCGCTCTCTATCTCACTACCTCGCTCTCTATCTCACTACCTCGCTCTCTATCTCACTACCTCGCTCTCTATCTCACTACCTCGCTCTCTATCTCACTACCTCGCTCTCTATCTACCTCACTCTCTATTTCAATCCCTCACTCTCCATTTCAATACCTCACTCTCTATTTCAATACCTCACTCTCTATTTCAATACCTCACTCTCTCTCTGCTAATGCAATAGGTATCACATATGCAAAAAAAAGGTAATGCCAATAGAAATGACAATGCCATTTATTTAGGGATACAAAAATGATAAAAAAAATAATGAGCAATACCAATAGCTCTACCTATAATATTGCCGAGACCATTGCATTGTAAATGCTTGTTTTCTCCTGTCTCCTTCGTTGCCCCCGTGATTCTGTGCCTTTTTTTCCTCCTGTCCCCTTCGCTGCCAGACAACTGTAGAGAGAGGCATCGACTCATGTTACAAAGTCCAATATTGTACCAAAATGGAGATTAAATTCATAACGTTCTGCATTTAGAATGGACTATTTCAAACCAAAGGGTGGCATCTTGGTATAGGAATAGCGGGGCGTTTTGGGATTTATGGCTGCTCAAACTCATTTAAATATTTTTATCACGGTTCCGGTTACACGGAAGCCTCTGAAATGGATGCATTATTTACATCGACGCTGTTCCTGGCTTTTCACAAGAAATGCACGAAGGCATGTTTCCATTCCGTTTGTCGACACTTGTTGAGCATGCTATTGGTGCAATGCTGCTTCGGCTATAAAAGGTGCGCTTAGAATACTTGTTTTCTAATTATTCGTTTTTAACAGTTACCAGATAGCATCAGCACCAGTGCTTTAAATGGGCCGGTACTGTCCGGTCCGGAGTACCGGCACTTTTTTATTTTGAGAGGGAGCGTACCGGCACTTCAAGAGAAATGCTATACTTTTAATTGGAGAGTACCGGCACTTTTCAGAAACAAGCAGGTACTCTAGTACAGAGTACCTGCACTTCAATTTTTCCATTTCAAGCACTGATCAGCACCATTCTTTCTGTGTCCGATAAGAAAGATTTGCATTCCTCACTAGTAGTGCAACCAGTTGGCTTCAAGTCACGAAGGACGCTGTTCCGCAGATACTGGCTTTCATTTAACAACCAAATGGATTCTGGGAGTTGCAGTCCTGGTTGCCACCAGTCGTTTCCATTGAACTACCACAGCTGAAAAGAATAATTATAGAGGAAAAGAGTCATCCGATAACCTTCCTCCCTGTGACGAGGAACAGAAAATCTGTTGTAATTTCCTGCACCGAATCGCTGACGAATCTTTGCAACTCACAAGTCACTGACCTGCAGCAAATTAACTGTCTGCTTTCTAACCTTAACAAAGCTTGTGTGTGGCCTCTGCATCCGCCGCGGTAAAAATGCGGTTCGTGCCTGCGTTTCATTCCGTGGTAAGAAAGGCTGCGTGCGGCGCGCTCGCCAACACCCCTCAAACAGTTCCACGCGGTTTCTGAAAGTATATGGCGATCTTTTTTAAGCACACTTAGCACAGCGCCAGCACTCAAGGGGCTGGGCGGGGCCTCCTCAGTGTGGATGGACCCACCCTAAAGCTTCACGCTGCATGATAAGATGGCACTTCAGAGCAGATGTACAGACAGGGCAGTGGCACAGCCAACAGGGACTGGGAGAGGTTCCTCTTTAGCCTGCATGCTGCAGGATACATACAATGGGGGAGTTTCAAAGACAAGACTTTTCATGATGAACAGGGGAGAGCCTAACGTTTGCCCGGGCTGCCCGATCCATCTTACCTAAACGAGACGTTTATTAAAAATATATAAATATTTATTTTATGTTGTTTCTTGCAGGTAAATGCGTTAAACTTTAATCGGATGTCTTTCGTGAAACACACTAAAAATGAATAACAAGCAGTACGAAAAGTCTTTCTTTTAATTGTTGCTATTATAAACAAGCAACGCCAACCTGGGACCAAAGCGAGGGTCAGAGGGACAAAGAGACGCTTTTAGGCATGGAGGAGTGCGGGGAGAAGCGGGAGGGGAAGATTGTAAACCCATGAAGCAAAATACCCTTTAAAAAATGTGTGAGTGTATAGAGGGGACATGAGATGTATGAAGAGGGGTGTAGCGAGAGGGGACTCTGGGATTAGAGGTTTGGGTGAGACTAGCAGAGATACCTGAGAGCAGAGTTGTAATTCCTGAAAGAAGGGGCACGCGACACCCTTGGCGTTACGGATACTAACCGAAGGGACCTTAGCTGGTAGGGTATGATTCTACAGTGTTTGACACCACGGGCAGGGAGGGTAGAGCTCGGCCAGGTTATAAGTGTGCCGTGGGCAACATCAGAGAGGCAGAGTGGAAAACTGGCAAAGGGCATTAGGAGAGGCCACGTAAGGTTCAGTGTGGGAGATCATGTGGGAAGTGAGGCTGCTGGAGCAGAGTTTTCTGTTGAAAATCAATTGGGTTTTTAAGCTCCAGTTTTGTTTATATGTTTTGATTTAAAAACACTAATTTGAATCAACTAATTAATAGTTTGTTTTGTTTTGATTAACCAACATTTACTAATGAGAGAAAATTACACGTGGGAGTGCATACATGTTGCTTAATAATAATGTGCAGGTTAATTAAATGAATGTTGCTAAGTGCTGTTTGTTTTAAAGCACAAAACGCTTTTGAAATAACGTGTATTAATGCTTTACTGTGTTGCAAAAAGCTAGATAATTACATACACATAAGGGTATTAGTGGGGTTAACACTGTTCAATCACTATGCTGTGGTAACATTGTTTTTGTCTCTTTTAATTAAGATGGTCCGTTTTGGCCTGTGATAAAATGGCTGCCGTTTAAAGCCTGTGCTCGGGTGATCGAATTTTGATGAGAGGGCCTTGCTGAACATGGTCGAGAGTCACCTGACCACAGCCTTCGCCTGGTTTAAAAGTTTTCCGTGAGGACAGCAGCTCTGGGCGTGAGTCCAAGTAACCTTGGAGGACAAGGGAGCCACAATGAACTTTGTGATTACAGTGGTGGTTCCGAGGAAATGTGCGCGCAAAAGTAACTTTTGCAAAACTCGAGTTTCCTTCTTCCGTCTTTTTATTTTTGTGATTTTTCTGAGCGGAGATTTTCCAAATGTAGCGATGCTACATCCTTTCCTGCTCGCTCTGCTCAGCGGTTCAGCGGATATTCAGAACATTTTATGTTTCTTTAATTTGTAAGATTTTCTATAAGTATTGTTAGCCTAGAGAGGGTCTAAGGCCACTTCTTCCCAAACCTGCGTTGGTGAGGATCGATGCTGTGAGGACGGCGACTCGGGAGACTTCTACTGAGAGACCTGTCCTGACCCATTCATGACATTTAGCTAGAATAGGTAACTATGAGAATAATGATTTTGCTTTTGATTGACTTTCATTTGAACTAATTTTAGATAAAGTACCATTATTTTAATTCACAGTGTTGGTGGTTATTTCTTGTCAATTATTGAGTACTCTATTTTTGATTATTATTGTTTATATCATGACGCAGGATAGTATCAAACTGATTCATTGACCTTTTTGTAGATGCAGGGTGTTTAGGAGTTTTCTCTCCGCAGGTTCAGTGCTGATAGAGTAATCGAGCGTATGTTAGTAAAATGGGCCCAAGTGTGTGATGAGTGTGTGTGCGTGTATCTGTGAAATTACTCTATCCGTGGAAGTAGGGAGAATTTGTATGCCCTGATCTGCACCAAGGCCACGGGTCGCGGTTGATAGGTGGGACAGACATGAGGAACGTGAAAAGTATACGAGCTCAGGGGTGAGATTACACAGGAATGTGTACCTCCCTGCCTCCTGGAGACACAGCTGACCAGGATGACGAGCAGTGTCCGGGATACTGCCGCTCCCCCTGCCGCGCTGCCTTTACAGCCGGTGTCTGCTGGGCTTTGCTACGAGCGCGTTCTCCGGGGAGGTGGCCTGCGGCGCTGGGGTCTCCCGGGCTTTCTTCTCGCCATTGTACAGTAGCCCAGCTTCAGACCTGCGCGCTCATGTTTCGGATTCCTGTGAAGTTCTCTTTACTACAGGGCGTGCCTCGGGGCGCTTCAAAGGGGCGCCGTCCCACAAAGGAGACAAGAGACGAGCCCCCCCTCCGCTGCCTGCTGGGCAACCTGCGAGGCTGGGCTAATCCCAGCGCGGCTTGCGGTGACGTCGGAGCTTTATGAAGCTCCAGGCGGTGATCTCTTGTCTTTATGGGGCCATGTGTTTGAAACACATGGCCCCATAAAGATAAGAAAAGGCTTTACTACAAACGTAAAGCAAGCGAGCCAGTCCAACTGGGACGGCTTAAAGAGAAAAGTGTACGTCACGAGACGCTCTTTTCCAATGGCTGGCCACCGTTTAGCATAAACGGTGAAGCCAGCCAATGGAAAAGAGGGGCGGGGCTTAAAGCCCACTAGAGAAATCTCTTCAAATCATTAAATCTCGCCAGCGAGACTGCGCATGTCTGCTCAGTCTTACGCCAGGCGAGACCTACAAACCCTTCAGGACTCATGACTCTACTTTAAACATTTTTAGACCTCACAGTCGCCATTTAGCCTTCACAGTCCATTTTTTCAAGTTTAGGTCGCTGGGGCAGCTGTCAAACAGCTTTTGTTTCAATATAATCAGTTTTGGTATTGAGTACAACCTCTTCAACCACTGGATTTTTTTTGACGAGCCACTGGCCTGAGACATTCTCAGTCACATCTTGGCTGAAACCAGAGGAGTATTTTTCTCTCTCTTCCGTGATGCTATTGGCTTTTAGGGTGTACCTTTCCCCCTCTAATGGAGTGATTGCATGGGCCTGAATGAGGAACTACTTGACAACTTTAGGCCTTTGCCTTCTACTGCTGGCTCCCTCCCATCCCTCCCATGTGTTTTGCCCTTCATTTGTCCCACATGCCCCCGCTTACAATTCTCTCTTTCACTCTTTCCTCTCACCACCCCTCTTGTTCTTCCTCCGGCCACTCTCTCTTTCTCTGTGTGCTTTTTATACCCTCTCTCATTAGTACCTCCAAATCCTCCCTCTTTCTCCTCCATACTCCTCACTTCCTCGATCCACAACCCTCCCATTCCTCCTTCCCTCCCACCCCTTCCTTGTAACTCGGGTTGTCCATGGATGTTATTTAGAGGTCACCAGGCTTTGCCCCTTGCGACCCCTGGCACTGCTTTTGTGAGCATTGGCCTCAGAGATAACAAAATCAGTTCCAGAAACACAGGGAAGCTCCACAATCAATATTTTCCGCCCTATTTTCATTATATTAATAGTGAATAATATCCTGTTATTCACTATTAGTGTAATAAAAAGGAGCCCACCTCGCTGGAATGGGACCTTTAGAGACAGCTGTGGTGAGTAAAAATAGTTTTACATGTATGTTGTGTGCCTGCTTGCAGGTGAGAGTGTGTTCAAGTGAGAGAGAGTGCGTGTTCTTGTAAGGCAAGTGTGTCTGTATGTGTAACATGTCTGTGTGTGAGTGAAAGTGAGGAAGCATCAGTGACAGGTAGTGAGTGAGATTTTATAAGACTGAGGCCCATGTTTATTATCCTCTGACGTTAAGACAGCGCTGCAGCAAAGTTGCAGCGCTGCCTTGCGTCAAAGGGAGAAAGAAAAAATGTGCCTTATCTACTAAGATGTGCCACTTTTTTCTCTCCCTGTGTGCCGGCGCACTTTTCGCGGGCATGTGCCAACATACACACCCTTATGCCATAGTGTACGCCTTCGCTGAAGCATAGATTTTGTACTGGAAGGCGTTCTTTCCAATAACAAAACTATGCTCTAAGGCTTTTCCCACTTAGAGTGTGTGCTGTACAATGCAGCACACATGCAAAGTATAAAATAAGAAGAGAAATTGCAATACACAAGCCGGGCAAACCACCACACAACTGCATGTCGTACAGGCCGATCTCCCTTATCAATGCAGAAGCAAACATATTAGCGAAAGCGCTGGCAACACAATTGGACCCATATTTAGAAAGGTGATTCACCCGGATCAATCAGGATTCATGCCACATCGCAATACGGCATTGAATCTGTGAGGGATCCATAATGTTCTGGCGCGCAGATCCACTATCAAAGAGTACGCAATCATTCTATCTCTAGATGCACGAATGGCATTCGACATGGTCGAATGGTCCTTTCTGTTCGCGGTTCTTCACCGTCTAGGCTTCGGACCCAAATTCATACGATGGGTGGAACTATTGTACAAAAAAACTAATGGTGCAGGTGGTAGCAAATGGGCGCATCTCGGCTACCTTCCCGTTGGGTAAAGGGACAAGGCAGGGTTGCCCATTATCGCCGCTACTATTCGCAATGGTACTGGAACCCCTAGCAGCATGGATACGGCAAGACCCGGTAATCCGTGGGCTCAAGTGGGCAATGGGATGGGAGTATCGCACCTAGCTCTAAGCCGATGATGTGCAGCTGTATTTGGCTTAGCCCTCACGTTCCCTTAACAACCTCCTAGATATTTGTGCGGCATATGGACGAGTGTCAGGTTACACTATAAATTGGACGAAATCACATATTTTCATATTCTTGGGCAATCCCCCACGACTCCCGCGCAATTGTGACATACAAATAGCTCGAGAGGGGTTTAAATATCTGGGTATTTATATAACATATCAGGACACACACTTTATTGAAGAAAATCTCATGAAACCCCTGGCACACTTTCACCGAGAGGTCCTCCACTGGCGGTCCCTACCACTCACATTGTTAGGCAGGGCAGCCCTCTTTAAAATGATGGCGCTCCCCAGATTCCTATATATCCTACAAAATATGCCATTTCCGGTCCCCCCGACATACTTCATAGCAATTAATAATGAAGTGAATAAGCTGTTATGGGATGGTAAAGCAACCCGTATTGCTATGCATAAGTTGGTTAAAAGCTGGTACGATGGAGGCATAGCACTCCCCCATATCAAAACATACTACTGGGCATCCCAACTGACAGTAATAAATCTATGGCTTCACTCCGCACAGGAGAACCAGCTGAGCGCATGGACAGACATCTCTTAGGCGTGGACGGTAAGATGGGGCAACTATATAATACGAATAGAACGAAGACTCTAACAGGGCCAACAGCGCACACAATCAGAATATGGCATGAGGCGCAAAGAGAACTGGGATGGGAGGGAGTTGTGATGCAGGCTACGCCACTATGGGACACGAAAAAAATTAGACAAGCTACGCAATACTAAAGGTTTTAGGCAATGGGACCTAATAGGCATCTCAAAGGTTGGAGACTTATGGCAGAAAGCTGAGATCATCCCGTTTACACAGCTACAACAGACCTATGGCCTAGCAAACTCGGAGGCCTACATACATGCAAATTAGACATGCACTCGCGACACTGATCCCACAAGGCACACAACTACTGGAGTCGTCACCCCTAGAAGATAGACTACTCACTGATCATATGACGAAAAAAACCTTCTCACTAACTTATAAGAAAATAATAAACAACCAACCGGACCCGACAACAATCCTAAAAACTAGATGGGAGACTGACCTGGGTGAACTAGACGAGTCAGACTGGCAGGAAGCAATGGCATCTCCCAAGGAGGCAGCGATCCCCTCCAGATTCAAACTAATACAACTGAAGGTTCTACACCGCACGTATTATACCAGAACACTGCTGTATAAATTACACAAGACAGATATACCACTTTGCCTCCGGCAGTGTGGGACGCAAGGCACATTCTGGCACACAATCTGGCAATGCGTAGAAAAAACCATATGCTGGAAAGCAATCATGCACACAATTTCGCAGGTAACAGGAATAACGGTTGAGCTGGAGCCGAAAAGGTGTTTACTCAACCTCTGGGAACTGACGGATCTCAATCATGCGGCTCAAACTTGGGTAGCGCTAGGCATGGCATTAGCGAAAAGAAATATAGCACAATTATGGGGAGCCAGACAGACCCCCGCGGTGGGTAGGTGGTGTCGAGATAAGGACCAATTAATGATAAGTGAAAAATCAGTATACATACATAGGGGAAAGAGGAATGAGTATCGAGGAAACATTTTCGATCCCCCACATGAAGAATCACTATCAGAAGATACCGGCTAGCTTCTGTGTCAATAGAAGATGCTAATACACTGTATATAAATGTGGGCAAAGATGAGGGTGCAAAAGAAAACCCAAAATGTATGTGGACAAATTCCTGCGGTTCATGGTTCGGCCATTGTCCGTTAACTTGATGTATGCAACAATGAATACGAATGGTATTGCAGCAATGTTTGTAATTGAAAATGTTAATAAAAATATATATTTTTTAAAATAAGAAGAGAAATTAAAACATTTCTCCTCGCTATGCCTGCCTCGCGGAAGCGAAAGATTTTGGCGCAAATTCCTGTCTACTGCTGTTTATAGATAAGGATTTGCGTCAAAACTCATGGGTGGTTGTATGGGAATACCCATGCTCCCTGACCCAAAATAACCCAATGCCCAACTTTGATTCATTTGGGATACTATTCAACGCAAATCCTGATTTGTGTTTTTTTAGCAAATCCCACCCTAACACTTTACACTGGGTTTGAGTCACAAAAGTGACGCAAATCTGGTAAAAGGCGTAGGAAAACCTGGGCCTTAGTGTCCATAAGTATGACTGAGTGATAATGAGTGAGGTTAAGAGTGAATAAAAGTGAGTGTACGAGATGAATAAAAATGAGCGTAAGGGGGTGGAAGAGAGTGAGAATGAATGAGTGCAAGTGAGAGAATGAGTGTGAATGAGTGAATGTGAGCGAGAATGTGATGTGATACTAGCCTTGGCATACTGAAGGTGATTATTGCTTTATAGAGATACCCAGGTGATAAACTGGCGCTGGTATACTTGCAGCAGCTTTTAGAATGACAGACACCTGTAACAAAATACTGGCACTGGCACACTGGGGGTAATTCATGGCATAAAGGGCACCAATGTTAAAATACTGGTACTGGTATATCAGAGGTAGTTCATAGCATAAAGGGCGCCCAGGAAAAAATACCTGCCTACCTGAAAAAATTCTTGTCATGTGGACACCAGTGGCAGAATGCTGGTACTAGCAAAATAGAGGTAATTCTTGGCATAAAGGTGGAAACCTGGCATATGGGAGGGTGGCAACCACAACAAAATGCTGCCTGGACATACTGAGGTAATTTTTGATTTAATGGTCACCTATGGTTTGTGGATGACATGAATTTCAAATATCTAGCAATGGTACATTTTATGTCATTTTTAGGTCTCGGCTAGCGAAGGCTGCGCTTGCGCAGTCTTGCTCGCGAGATTTAACGTTTTTTAGTACGGGGCTTGAACCCGCCCCTCTTCTCTATTGGCTGGATTCCTAAACGGAGGCCAGCCATTGGAGGAGAGGGGCGTCTGTCTGTTTAAGCCCCATCTTTTTCGGATTCGGGGGCGTGTTTTTTACTTTCTTCCTCTCCTCTGGAATGTAAACATTCCAGCCAATGGGAAGAGGAGAGAAAGAAAAACACGCCCCCCCCAATCCGAAAATGCCACTGCGTTTCTCCGAGGCATTTCTGCTTGACCTCGGAGAAAGGCGGTGGTGTTCATGGCGTCATCCCCGTCCACCACTCCCCCTGCTCTCGGCTCCCTCGGTGCTCCTCGGTCTAAACACGGTCCCTCCAACTTGGACGGTCCCGCCTTTCAGAGGATGGCTCGCCGTCTGGTGAAGCCCATCCATGAGAGAGCCTTTCCGTCCCTCCGCCCCCTCGCTCATCATTTCACTGATGACTGCCCAGGCTTCACAACATCACTCACACAGACAACAGTCACTAGGAAAACTACACGAAGCACTAAAAACACCATTAGAGTTGCCGCTCCTGCTAGTCAAACAACTCATGCTTTAATTATGGGTCTATCTGCTGGCTAAATACCACTGGCACACACTGCTTGCCATCAAGCCCCCGATGTGCTACGTACTTCCTGGCAATCACCAACGTTGAAACGCTTGCAGGATACAGTAAACTGGTTTAAAGAGATTAGAAATGGCAGAAGCGCGGTGTGCAGGAAAGTCCGCTACGTGCAGCCTCCCTCCCCCCCGTACTGTACAGGACAGTAAAAAGGGGGCGTGGGTTACATAGCGACAGTGATTTGAACAGAGGCGACCCGGTCTCATATAATAATAATAATAATAATATAAGGATTTATATAGCGCAGAGAGAAAACAAAAACTGTAACCCTACGGGTATCCAGGCGCTCTGACCAGACAAGATGTTTTATCGCACGAGAGGACAAGTCGGAGACTTTACTCTGCTGGGAACAACCAGGTTTTGAGGCTCCTTCTAAATTCTATCAAAGACTGCGTTTGTCTGAGAGCTGGTGGGAGCTCGTTCCAGCTTTGAGCTCCAACCACCCTGAATGCCCTCCCTCCTAGTCTTGCCCGTTTAAAACTGGGCTGTACCAGCAGGTTGGCCTTGGATGACCGCAGCTGCCTTACCGGGGAATACCAGGCAAATCTTTCCTGGAGTGGGATCGGGCCTAGTCCATGGATTGCCTTGTGCACCAGGCACAGAGATTTAAAACGGACTCTTTCTTTAACGGGTAACCAATGTAGATCTCTGAGTGCCTGGGTGGAGGAAGAGTCAAACTTACGACCAAGTGCCAACTTGGCAGCAGCTGACTGAACTCTCTGTAGCCCCTGCAGAATGTATTGGGGGGCTCCGAGATACAGAGAGTTACAGTAATCCAGCCTGCTGAGGATAATGCTTCTAACAACCGTGTTACGAGAATCTGCAGGCAGCAATGGGAGGACACGGCGTAGAAGTCGCAGTAGACCAAAGCAGGTACTGGAAGTTTTGCTAGCCTGTGAAGCCAGCTGAAGGTTGTTATCGAACAAAACCCCCAGGTTCCGTACATCTGCAATGAAGCTCTCCAAAAGTCTTCCGAGTGGAAAACTGCCAAAAGTTGTGCCGCTCAAGCACCCGAGCTGGCGTCACAAGGAGGTTTCTAGCCACACTGCTTGGCTGGCCTCGTGGTTTTAGATATTACACCCCATCCTTCAGTAAAACAACATGACGGGCGTTTCACCGCGTCATTTCAAAGAGCACGTGAAGGAGACTCCTAGCATTAAAAGGAATTGACATGGGAGTGCGGCGATCAGTTTATCGCTGGACAGACACAGAAAAAGCCCCACAACACAGCTAATAAAAAATATGTACACCTCTTTATATACGAGCTCTGAACCCACTGCAGCCTTTCATTCAGTTGCATAAGCAAATTCAACATCTCCCTTTGCAGACTTCATAAAGACGAGATGCGAATGCACACGGAAGCAGCTTGCTATATAGTTACACGATAAGATGTCCATAGTATAGGGGCCAACGCGAGCATCCAGGCCCTGTTCCTTAGACTGACAGCTCAGATTGGCCAGATGCCTTAAATACAATGAACAATTACCGCAAAGCTGTCATTAACGCGTGCAGCAAACCAAACAATGGGGACTAGCTTATCCTAGTGACGCCAGCACAAGCACATGGGACGTTACACTCACAAGCCGGCTGAGGGGGCGCAGATGGCTGTGTGTGTGTGTGGGTGGCTCTGTGTGTGTGTGGGTGGATCTGTGTGCATGTGGGAGGTTCTGTGTGTGTGGCTCTTTGTGGGTGGCTTTTTTTGTAGGTGGCTCTATGCGTGGTGGCTTTGTCTGTGTGTGGGTAACTCTGTGTGTGTGTGTGTAGGTGGCTATGTGAGTGGCTCTGTGTGTGTGGGTGGCTTTGTGTGTGTGGCTCTGTGTGTGGGTGCAAATACAATATGTCTCGCATTTGAGAGTGATTAAGCTATTGACATTGTAAATAACAATGCCGTTTCTTCAAATGTTTTAAAAACAAAAACAAAAATAATGTCATGAGCAATGCCAATAGCTCTAACTTTAACAATGCCGAGACCATTGCATTGTAAATGCTTGTTTAAATAAGGGGGCACCCATGGAATATGGGGGCACACATGACAAAATTCTGGCCCTGCACAATGGACGTATTTTTCTCCCATACAATGACACCCATATCACATTTTTTTTAAATGGCATCCCCTCCTGGTTAGCATCAGGTTTCATTGGCTTGGCACACCATGAAAGAATATGAATATTTAATGACTGCCCTTTCCACACCTATGGTATGTTAGCACATTTATGTGAAAATTGTGCTGTAAACGGCATGAGCTCACCCAATTCTTTTCAAATTTTACTCGGGGGAGAAACCCCCTAGCTCTTATTTATTCGGTTTGCTCGCTCACTACAATTCAGGGTAAGTACGAAATCACAAAACTTTCAAAGATCAAGTCAGCACCATAATATAGGTGGTATCTAAAATAGACATGTGCCTGTGTTATTCCGTTGTACTAATCATGCACTTATTATGGCACTTCAGTGATGTCAACTGTTGTGATGTCAGGGTCATGGGACACGCCTTGTTGGAAAAAAGCAGGGTCAATGCTCATTTGATGTCACTTTCTTTGATGTTATTAGGGTCACAGGGTATGTGATGTCACTTCCAATACCCCTGGCATTTTGATGACTCAGCGTCCATGGGGTTGCAGACTTTCTCAGAGAGAATTACCTGATATTTGTTCCTATTTTGAGATTATGGAAGGGCTTGGAAATAGGAGCCTATGTAAAATCCTTATATTCATATATGTTCATATGAGGTCAGGTGAAGTTGCAGTGACCTTTAGTTGGTGCAGTAATTATTCATATATTTATCTACTAGCTACCCTGGCCTGTTTTTAGGTGTAGTAGCCTATTACTACACCCACCTGCTTTGTGCCAGTGCCACTACTCTATGAGTATAAGGAACATGAGCGAAGTATGCATGGTTACGAACTTCAGAAGGACGTTTACATAATTTCTGGGCTACACGAATACAGGAAGTCCTAATCTTTATAGAGCTCGAGTTAAGACAGAACACTGCTGTTGCACCGAGGGCTATCTACCCACATGCTGAGAAAATAATTGAATTAAATCATACAGGGAACTTCTTTAGGAGATAAATATATGAACAATGACTGCACTGACTAAAGGCCACTGTGACTTTAAATGACCTCAATGAACTCATCCAGTATCATGTACATCATACTTTCATGTGCCCAGGATAGCTCATGCATGAGTGCCGGCATCATAGGAATCTCAGAGCTCTAGAACCAGAATGTTATAGGGGAGAGCAATGTAAAGTGATCCATAAATGTACATACAAAAGAAAAAATTCCTTGTTGTTTTGTCCTGGGGACGACTGGCAAAAAACTTTAGGCCGAAACATGTCGACAAACAGAGGGGAAACCGAAAAAAGCAGATAAAAAAAAATATGTATTTCAGTTTCTGAATAAAATGAAGAAAATATTGTTCTCAGGTGCAAAGTTAAAGGAAAGTACAGAAGGAGTAGGCTGACCAAATACAGATTGTTGTTTGAAAGAGGTCCCTTGCCCGCAAATCGCCACTTCAAACATTGAATGCAAATTTTATTCTGTATGATTTCGGTTTGTGCACAAGGAGATACTACCCTCATCTCTGAGAGGGTTCAACACTCCACATCGACATGGCCAAGGACACTCGCCCGGCACTCATTAGCCAATCCTCTCTTTTTACCCAACCCATCCTTATATGTTGTTTCCTTCCAGCACAGGAAGGATGCCTGCTCTTCCTCTAAGAGGGTGCTGCCCATTAACAACAGTAGTGTACTCGTTTCTTTAACCACCGTCCATGATGTTTTTGATTGGAAAATAATACATTCTGTACAATTATAATGCAAAACATACATTTCATTTGAGTTGGCTGTGATGGGCCGAGATGATGGATGCTTCTTGGTTAATGTTAGATGACACAGCAGTGAATTAAAGAAAAAACATAAAAAAGAACGACATCTAGGAGTCAAGAGTGAACAGTGCATGGCACAGAGTGAGGAAGGCCAGAGGCATGCTTTTATGATTTCTGGGAAGAGGTAGGGAAAAGAAATAGGTTGGAGAGAGCAGTAGGCTAGGGGGACAGATGAGGGTGGATGCTGTGGGAGGGAGGTGGGCAGGGCATCAGGCGGTTGTCCTCACTTGAGGAGCAATGCAGAGTGAAGGAATAGCTGGAATTCACCCTGGAAGTCATCGCTGTAAAATTTAGGCAGAGATTAACTACCATTCACTTAGCGCACATCATAAAAACAGCACAGCGTGAAAAGAAAACCTGCATCGCTGCACTACGCAGAGCAGAGCCCAGACCTACCTCAGCATCCGGTTTGTACTGAAGACACTCCCTCCGATATCAATTTCGATTAGGAGGACAATTCTCCACCATTTTTGCAACTCGTTTTATTTGGCTAGGATTTCATATAAATTCAGGTCATGTTATTTCAAGAGACTGGGCTTTGTCTGTGCTAAAGCCTATTGTTTGTGCTCTTTCACTAGTGCTTAATTTGTACTGGTGGTTTCGGTGCTCCGCACCAGCACTTAATCGTCAGCACCTGCTCTAGTGACTGATGGTGGCAGCACTGTTTTGAGATGAGCACAACAACCATCAAAATATATTTAAAATGAATAATATCAGCCTCTTTTGCCATTATTATAGCTTTGTGCGGCCTGAAATGGTGTGAATTCTCACACTTGAAAGAGTGTGATGGTTAGGTGTTAGGTTGGTGCAGCCAAGCTCCCTGTAGCAGTCTCCCTAAAACTCAGTTCCAAAGAAAAGTTTGTTTATCTGAAGGCTGCTGGCGCCCTTGTCTGATTGTTGTTTGTTTTTCTTTTCATGCTGCCTTCCATAGATAATGGAAAGTTGGCCACTATTAGACCTGGCATATTTTGGTGTGTTTCCCCAGTCATTTTGATTTCTGACCTCCCGGTTTTGACTCTGTTTTGCTGGCTTAGTGTCTCTGCTCACTTTCTCACTGCTGTCCAGTGTTAAAGTGCAAGCGCTCCTGTTGTAAATTGTCATTATGGATTGGTGTTTCCATGATTGGCATATTTGAATTACTGGTAAGCCCCCATTAAAGTGCACTGAGTGTGCCAGGTCCTGTAAATTAAATGCTACTAGTGATCCTGCGGCACTGATTGTGCCACCCACACGAGTGGCCCTTAAAATGTATCACAGACCTGCCACTGCAGGGTCTGCGCACAGTTTGTAACTGCCATGTGCACCCACTTGCCAGGCCCTAATCTTCTCTTTTCTTACATAAAAGTAGTCACCCCTAAGGTAGGCCCAAGGTACCCCTGTGGGCAGGGCACTGTGCATGTTAAAGGTAGGACATGTACTAATGTGTGTGGTATGTTCTGAATTACAGTGCATTTCATTTTTCACTATGGAAAGGTTATCTGTCCCATACGGTAGAATGGGAGTTTTATTTATAACATCTTATAAACATAACTTCACATTGGGACAAGATAGGGAAATGGAGTTTAGTATGCCTGGAGTCAGAATGTAATAATGCATCTTATAGTAAAAATGATTTCTATATTCAGTGTTTGAAAATACCACTTTTAGAAAGTAGGTCATTTTTTGCTTAGCTATCCTGTGTGCCTCTGCTGGGTTTGTGGATTGGCTGTCTGACTTTGGAGTGACAGGGGCTGGGGATATGCATTCTCTTCAGGCAGCCACTCGGGGGGACGAGGTGTGTCCTGCCTTTTCTGGATGAGTCAGGGCCGGGCTAAATAGACATGGGCTGCATTTAGAGTAGTGGGAGGAGATTTCCTTACACCTGAATGGGCCTGGTCTGCCTTCAACAATGCTGTCACCACCTCCTGCCAGGAAGCTGGGCCAGAGAGGACAGAACTGATTTGGACTAACCACAGACATTCTCTGCCTGAGAGAACAAAGGAATTTTGAGTATAAAAGTGCCCAGACCCCAGAACTTTGGAACTCGCTGGAATCAAGGAAGCTGCCAAGAAGAAGAGTTGGAAGAACTGCCAGGAAGAGTACTGCCCCTTTGCTGTGCTGTTGCTTTGCTGGGTTGGCCTGCAGTTGCTGCTTCTGCCTTGGGCAGTGAAAGGACTGCACTGAACTTCCTTTATTTGTGCAGAGTATCTCCAAGGGCTTAAAGTAGAGCTTGTGTCCTGTTCTGAAAGTCTCAGGGATTGAAAAGACTACCCCAACCTCTGGGTACCTCTTCTAGAACCATTGTTTCAGTTACAACAGAGAAGGGAAAAGCACCCGACTCGGTCACCAACTCCGTCGCTGGCTCTGTGTCCTGACGGCACCGCAGAGGGCACTATCTGCATCTCGCTTCGCAATCCTGGTCACCACGACCACCACTGCCGCCACTGAGCTGCTGCTTGCACCGTGACCTGTGGATACTGCGCTATGCCTCGCTTCACTTCACCATTCCTGGTCTCACCGACGTCATTGCTGCTGCTGACTTCGCCACCCATGACCGCATCATGGCTGGGGCACCACTCGTAAGTTTCACAACGCACGGCCTCGTCCCATAGAGCAGTCTGGGCCGACCAACACCAGCTCCTGGTAACCGGCTCTGTCGCTTGCACCTCAACCTGCCAGCACCGCATCGAGCACCACCTTGCCCTGCACCATAAGCCATGGTCTCACTGACGCCACTTGGACCAAGCCGCTGCCTGCAACGCATCGTGAGGGCACTGCACCCTGCATCACTTCCATTTTGCAATGCAACTGCGACGGTTGCCATGACCGTCTTGCACTAGCATGCCAGCCGCAACGAGAAAGGTACTGTTCTCGAGTCTGTCCACGCTTTAGCTGGCCCGTACTGACGCAGTCGGCTGGAACTGTGAGACTCTGTTGTTTTCGCGGTAGCCCCGGATGGAGCTACCGACTCAGAAGAACCGTGTTTTTGATATTCTGCAAATTTAAAGGATATCTTGCAAGGTATATTTTTAAGTACTGTATGATGGATTCTTATCCTTTTGGTCTTGTTTTGGTTATATAAAAACATTGAACATTTTTCTAAACTGGTGTGGTGTCCTTTTGTAGTGTTTTCACTGTATTACTGTTGGTTATGTGCAAATGCTTTCCACACTGCCTCTGAGATAAGCCTGACTGCTCATGCCAAGCTACCAAGGGGGTGAGCAGGGGTTATTTTAAGAGTGTAACTCCCTTACCCTGACTAAGAAGAAGGGTCCCTAATTGGACAAAGGTGCACACCATTGCCAGCTAGAGACCCCCATTTCTAACAGCCACCAACAGACATTTTGCGTTGCACTCCTTCAACTTTTCACATAAAAGTATATTTCCATAAAGTTGATTGGAGCAGCTGTTTGCATCACATAGTGCTGCTTAGCACCGCGCAAGCACTCCTGCTGAATAAGAGTAAACCTGGCTCTAACAAGGTAATGTTTCAGACATTAATGCCTAAAGCACTTGTAAAGTTCCACGGAATCCACCGCGGAGGGATATCGGTGCTTCATCCCCTCCCCAGGGCAACAGATTCTTCCGCTTCTCATCGCCAGCACCTGTCATAAGTCCCACCTTGACTTACTAAACTGCGACCAGCTGTGTCTGCCGCCACCGCACTCCACAACTCAAGGTGCACTTTATGTGTATAGTAGGGTGGTGCTGTGGCATTTGTTGCCCTAAGAAAGGAAGCTCACAGGTAGTGGATAACACTAACTTTCAGAGACTCACTGATCACAGACACCCCCAACAAACAGAATCCCTTTTGGACCAGTGCAGTGACACACAATCTTTTAAACGATACACCTTCAAAATATGTTGGAACAATTCTACCTTTTTTTATAAAACGTAATGTGTTGCTAGTGTGTCTCTTAGGCCCTGATTCCACCTCTTGTGCAATCCTTCGTGCAGGGATTGGAATTATTGATTGTGCAAAATGTGTGCAGCAGGTGCAGTGGCAGGGACATGGCTGGATTTCCCAATTCAAAAAGCAAGCAGGGGGCTTATTTCCTTCCTTGCACCAGGGGTCATACCAAACAGGCTATGTCATTACCAGCAATTACTTGGTGCGATACAATCAGCACCTCATCCCCCACCCTTCCCCCCAAGATACTCAAGTTCATATGTCACATCAAACCCGCCGAATTATACCTGAGGAAAATGCCTGGGAAATACTGGGCCGTGCAGATTTTGGTGCACTAAATTCTGCATGTTATGGCCCATTTTGAAGGCAAAATTTGCAATTTGAGTTAATAACCACTAATCCGTGGGGTACTGAATGTGCCAGGTCAATAATTGTTTCATCTCCTACAGGGGGACTCGTACTCAAATGTGGAGTGTTCTAAAGACTTGGCAAACAAAAGAAGCGAAGCACAGGGAGAGAAAGCGATGCAGTGACCCGGATCAACAGTGAGTCATATGCGGGCGCTGGGATCTTCACAGCCAGCAATGTTTAGAAGCTTTGAAATCACCTGTAAACCTTTAAAGCTTTGTGTACCGCGTTCAAGGCACTGCACGGGATAGGCCCTGACGTCCCGAGGAGGAGTTTTACGTGGTACTCACCAAGTCGCTCTTTGCGCTCTGCCTCGACCAAATTGCTGCTAATTCCCAGATTCAGATACGAACTGGGCAGGCAAAAGCTTTGTGCTCGAAGCTTCTAAAGTATGGAATGCCCTTCCTTTGTATATTAAAGCCATGCCAATCTCCTGGCATCACTGGCGTAACAAAACTTGAGGGGCCCCCCTGCAAGGTACGTGGAGGGGCCCCCTCCGAACTTAATCAGGAGCTCTCCAGCCAGAGTCTTCTGCTGAGGGCCACCCCGGAGGTTGGGGCCCCGGCACCGCAGGGGCTGCGGGGACCGGTGTTAAGCCACTGCCTGGCAGTAAGGAAGGCTTAAAAACGTGTCTTTTTAGGTCGAGCCTAGCGCAGCGCGCATGCCCTGCCATATGGGAGGCTTCTTATGAGGGCTCAAAACTTCTCCGTGTGGGGCGGACTCCTCCCACACATCTGATTGGCCTTTGCGTGTGTCTTTCAATAATGAAAGCATGCAAATGGCCAAAGGCAGTTGCATGTCCCACCTCTTCTTCAAATGTTCACTCCCACGGCGTTTTGCTCTCGGGAGCGAGCATCAGCACGCAGGCTGGCAGCTGCATTCTTCCCTTGTTGTGGATCAGGTTATTTAATTAGCATCCTGCGCTCCGTGTTTTCACCCCTCCCACTCTTCTTTGCTTGTTCTATGTAGCGCGGTCCGGTTTCACTTTAGGGACCGCGGACTGCGCTTGCTGAAAGTGACAATGTATTCCGACAGTGTGACCTTTACTTTCTGTTCATAAATGGCATGGAGACTAAAGACACAAAAGCAAAACCCTCATGCCGGTCCACTTTTCTACCCGTTGTAACCTCTATACTGTCTATAAACACCAATTTCATCACATCTCTCAAAGAGGCACACGTTTTGGGGTTAGCAAGGCTTTCGCATGTTTACATCGTTATCAAACCACCATGTGTTTTATTCATCTTTTGATGATTCCTCATCTAGTTGCGAGTTCTCTTCTAGTTGTGTTTCTTTCATTGTACCTCCCGCTGTGGATCCCTATTAAGTTTCTCTTGAAATATGGATGGATGTCTGGCAACAGGGGCAGTTGTTACCACTCTCTCGCTTATCCTACTAGTTTGCATTCATACTTGCTTCCTCTAATTAATTGTTTTACAGTTGTCGGTTCCCTCAGTCCTTCGTGGTATACTTGTCTCTGATTATGCTCTGTATTCCTTGTGGACTACCCGTGTCTAAATGTACCTTGGTTTTCCCACTGTATATGACAGCATACACTGCTTCCCAGGTGTAGTGGAATTTGTTTCTGCTTGGGATCTTGAGCAATATTACTGGTTTGCCTGGGGCTAGTTACAATGAGACTCCAAGTCGCACGGAGATTATTAAATTATGCTCCATATATCTTGTTTGTGATGCTGCGCCGTTCTGTGACCCAGAGAGTCAAGCCCAGGTCTTCCACTCTCTCACTGTCTCTCTCTTTCACTGACTGACTCTCTCACTCTCTCACTGTCTGACTCTCTCACTCTCACTGACTGACTCTCTCTCTCTCACTGACTGACTCTCTCTCTCTCACTGACTGACTCTCTATCACCGACTGACTCTCTTCCTCTGACTGACTAACTGACTGACTGACTCTCTCACTGACTGACTATCTCACTCTCTCACTGACTGACTCACTCTCTCAATCTCTCTTTCACTGACTGACTGACTGACTCTCTCACTGACTGACTGACTCTCTCTCTCTCACTGACTGACTCTCTCACTCTCTCTCTCATTGACTGACTTGCTCTCTCGCGGACCGACTGACTGACTGACTCACTGTCTGACTCTCTCTCTCTCTCTCTCACTGACTGACTCTCTCCCTCTCTCCCTCTCACTGACTGTCTCTCTCTCTCACTGACTAACTCTCTCTCACTGACTGACTCTCTCACTCTCTCTCACCGACTGACTCTCTCTCTGTCACTGACTGACTCTCTCACTCTGTCTCACTGACTGACTGACTCTCACTGACCGACTGACTCTCACTCTCTCTCACTGACTGACTTACTGACTCTCTCAATCTCTCTCCCACTGACTGACTGACTGACTCTCTCAATCTCTCTCTCAATCTCTCTCTCACTGACTGACTGACTGACTCTCTCAATCTCTCTCTTACTGACTGACTCTCACTGACTCTCTGACTGACTCACTCTCTCACTGACTGACTGACTCTCTGACTCTCCCCCTTCTCACTGACTGACTGACTCTCTTACTGACTGACTGACTCACTGACTCACTCTCTCTCTCACTGACTGGCTCTCTCAATCTCTCTCTCACTGACTGACTGACTCTCTCACTCGCTCACTGACTGGCTGACTGACTGACTGACTCTCACTGACTCCCTGACTGAATGACTGACTGACTCTCTCACTCTCTCTCTCTCACTGACTGACTGACTGACTCTCTCACTCTCTCTCTCACTGACTGACTGACTGACTCTCACTCTCTCTCTCTCACTGACTGACTGACTGGTGCTCCCACTGATTCTCTCACTGACTGACTCTCTCTCACTGACTGACTCTCTCACTCCCTCACCGACTCTCTTACTAACTGACTGACTGACTGACTAACTGTCTGACTCTCTCTCACTGACTGACTCTCTGACTCTTTTTCTCACTGACTGACTCTCTCTCTCTCTCACTGACTCTCTCTCTCTCTCACTGACTGACTCTCTCACTCTCTCTCACTGACTGACTCTCTCACTCTCTCTCACTGACTGACTGACTCTCTCACTGACTGACTGACGCTCTCACTCTTTTTCTCTCTCTCGCTGACTGACTGACTCTCTCACTCTCTCACTCTCTCACTGACTGACTGACTCTCTGACTGACTGACTGACTGACTGACTAACTGACTGACTCTCTCACTCTCTAACTAACTAACTGACACTCTCAGTGGGGTGCCGCTCGCAGCAGATTTCCCTGTGCTTCTCTGGATTGCTTTGCCGGGCTCACCTAGCAGGACTGCGAGGACCAGCAGTCACAGCTTCACAACCAGCTGCTGCCTCTTCCCGGTGATTGGATTCCGCCTCCCTACCTACTTAACTGCTCGCTGCCCCCGCTTCGCGGGAGCCGCTCGCAGCAGATCTCCCTGTGCTTCTCTGGATTGTTTTGCCGGGCTCACCTAGCGGGACTGCGAGGACCAGCAGTCACAGCTTCACAACCAGCTGCTGCCTCTTCCCGGTGATTGGATTCCGCCTGCCTACCTACTTAACTGCTCGCGGCCCCCGCTTCGCGGGAGCCGCTCGCAGCAGATCTCCCTGTGCTTCTCTGGATTGCTTTGCCGGGCTAACCTAGCGGGACTGCGAGGACCAGCAGTCACAGCTTCACAACCAGCTGCTGCCTCTTCCCGGTGATTGGATTCCGCCTGCCTACCTACTTAACTGCTCGCGGCCCCCGCTTTGCGGGAGCCGCTCGCAGCAGATCTCCCTGTGCTTCTCTGGATTGCTTTGCCGGGCTCACCTAGCGGGACTGCGAGGACCAGCAGTCACAGCTTCACAACCAGCTGCTGCCTCTTCCCGGTGATTGGATTCCGCCTGCCTACCTACTTAACTGCTCGCGGCCCCGCTTCGCGGGAGCCGCTCGCAGCAGATCTCCCTGTGCTTCTCTGGATTGCTTTGCCGGGCTCACCTAGCGGGACTGCGAGGACCAGCAGTCACAGCTTCACAACCAGCTGCTGCCTCTTCCCGGTGATTAGATTCCGCCTGCCTACCTACTTAACTGCTCGCGGCCCCCGCTTCGCGGGAGCCGCTCGCAGCAGATCTCCCTGTGCTACTCTGGATTGCTTTGCCGGGCTCACCTAGCGGGACTGCGAGGACCAGCAGTCACAGCTTCACAACCAGCTGCTGCCTCTTCCCGGTGATTGGATTCCGCCTGCCTACCTACTTAACTGCTCGCGGCCCCCGCTTTGCGGGAGCCGCTCGCAGCAGATCTCCCTGTACTTCTCTGGATTGCTTTGCCGGGCTCACCTAGCGGGACTGCGAGGACCAGCAGTCACAGCTTCACAACCAGCTGCTGCCTCTTCCCGGTGATTGGATTCCGCCTGCTAATACATAAGCTCACCTTCCACGCGCATCGCGGAACGCGCGCGGGCGTGTGCCGGGCAAAGCCCGGGCCAAGGGCGGGCCCGTCTGAGCCCGTCCGAGTACGTTTGAGGACGGGACGGGGCCTCCCTCTTATCTCCATTGGACATTATTCCGTGAGTCAAGCTATCATTATTACTTTGGATATATTGTGTCAACTCGAAAGGGTTCTGGTAGGCAGCCTTGTTTGTTTTTGTTCTTATCACTATCTACCACTCGGTGGTAATGGCCGCTCCAGGTCTGGAGAAGGGGCGGAAGTCTCTTAATGGGGCCGGAGTGGTTGCAACCTTGGACAACTTTATTACCAGGGCCACGTCCTTTTTACAGAGGGAAATTGAGCTGACTGAAAAAAGGCTTTCCATCGACCAAGAGTTCGTTAAACGGTCCTCATTGGGCACAATTGCCTTGGCAAAGTCACCTGTACATGTAGATAACAGCCAGCCTAATCTAGTTCTAGACCCCATTCTTGCCGACCATGGAGGTGAAGGAAACCAACCTTCAGCTGTTGATTGCAATGTACGCAGTCTAACTGAGCGTGGTGACTTTTCTGGGATTGATTCCCCTACACTCGTGCATAATGTCGGAACAACAAGATCTGGTTTGCCAATTCATGTATGTTTGATCCCGGATACGAACGAGGAAGCCAATGGTCAGCCGACAGATCAGGTTGTCAGACGTAAGCGGGGAGGTACAGTCTTGACCAATAAGAAAACAAAAATTCAAAAACGGGCAAATGTCGGGAACTTTGACCCTATGGCTAAATCAGATATCCAGCATAGAGTTCTTTCTGCTGAGCCTATAACCCAAGGTACAGAGGACCCGATTCCGCCAGAGTCCAGAAGAGACTTTTGGGCTAAAATGGAACAGCTATTCACTGTGACTTGCCTCCCAATTCATAATAGACTTGATTCCATCGAAAAAAGACTCTCTAAATTTTAACTAATGTTCGCTGCATTGTCTGGGGGGAAGGAGACACGGGCTGGGGAGGGCCCAATTGCGGATTCAGTTTCATTGAACAAAGAATTAGATGGCTATAATTGCCCAAACACCAAAACAATTAACAAAGCGATAGATTTGAATGTCCAACTTACCCCACAGGGAAACAGAGTAGGCACTACTGTTCAAGTAGAACATAATGAGCTAACCTCATTAGTCTCACTGGGGAATGTAAGGAGAAAGGCGGATCATGCTATAGCTAATACACCACCTGAGGCTAGAAGTCCTGATCCCATTCCTCACAAGTTAACCCAACTGAAGCCAGGGGCTACAGCTAAACCTAAGTTGCCATGTCTGGATCTGCCCCCTGAATCTATTCCCTATGTAGTGGTCCTTGTGGGGGTACCTACCTTGAATTATGGATCAAGGGAGGCATTCAGTGAACTCAAAAATAAGTGTTCGCACTGGTTGAACTGTAATAAACCTCTCCCTAACCAGTGTAGAAACAAATTTATATTTGTAAGACGTATAGATTGGGTAGGTTCTAGAGCTAAGGATATACAGGGCGACTGTGTCGTAATTAACTTTAGGGACCCGAGAACAGTGAGACATATTTATACAATGCAGTCTGGTAGCCCTGAATCAGTTATAAAAGCATTTCCACTCACTTATTTCTATCCGGGTGCCTCTTGTTATGGGTATGATGCTCCTTTGAGGGGTTGGGTGGTCGGTTCAGGAAATGATCTGGAAGGTCGTTTCTTTTGTCCTGGCAATAATAACCAAGTTTATAACCAACATTGTCCGCCCCCACTTGAAGCCTTCCACCATAATAACAGATTTAGTGTCTTGGACCTAGTCGACTGACGCCTAGATTCTAGCAAGTCGATTCTTATGGCTGGGGACCACAAAGGTCTACAAAATATCATGGAAGGCTCCAAGGACCAGAAACACAATCTTCCTCAGCAGGGGCCCTCAGAAGTATTGTCCAATATGAATGATATTGTTGACCCATTTTGGAAAAGCCCTAGGAGCAGAATGAAAGAGCCACCTACATTGCCATCGTTGGGTGGGTTGGTGAAGGAATGTGAGCGGGGAAGCTCGGGTAGGGCAACTATCCCTCTAGCTACAAACAGGCATGCTAGTGATCTGACTGCTACTATAGGGGAGCCCAAGATGAATATCAATTTACTTTCTTGGAATGTGGCAGGCCTAAAGAGTAAACTGATTTGCGAAGAATGGGGCAACTTTATAGACACATTTGATATTTGTCTAATGCAAGAGACCTGGGCACTGGAAAATTTTCAACGGGCTGGTTTTGCGTCTTATAACATACTTGCAATAACCAGTGGTAGGGGAAGACCTTCAGGGGGCCTTAGCATCTGGGTGGCTCTGCATCTGGGTGTTACAGCTAGACAGCTTCAAACTAGCTCACATGACATTCAATGTGTTCTACTTGATCTGCCTGGGAACAAACATTTAGCCTTATTGAATGTTTACTCTAGACCTTCCCCGAGTGGCCGGGACTCTAAGGTTATAATACATTTGAATGATTATATTCTGACCTTAGACCCAGAGTACTCTGGGATAGTAGGCGGTGACTTCAATTGCCAGTATGAACCACTTAGTATGCTGGACTTAGATGATCCGATTGTGGAAAATACACATTGGAACATTCCCGACCCCTTGATTCCCCCTGGTCAAAGCCTGGACCCCATTGGTGCTACAGATTATTGCTCTCACTCTTTCCTTATCTTTGAGGTCATGTAATGGTAGATTTAACTCCGATAGACCTGGACAAGCTACCTTTAACAGAGTGGGGCAAACTTCTATTATAGATTATATTCTCATCGAAACAAGATCTTGGGACAAGATGCTTGATTTTAGGATTATAGATCGAGATGACAGCGACCACAACGCTCTGGTCATGACATTAAAACCAGAAAGCTGGGGTTTGTCCAGTTATGATACTGTGGCCACTACCGTACCACAACCTCTCATTCTGCATAATAACAGACGGAGAGTAAAATGGCCACGTATCCTTGCTTGCTCAAACAAAATGGCAGAAATCTATAGACTGGTTTTGTCCCACCTTAGTTAAACTGCCTTTCTACTGGGAGGGAAACAAGTCCGGCAGACATCCATAGCCAGCTCGCCTCAAAACTTTCGGAGGTGTTTTTTCCGGTTGGGAGCTCTAGGGCCAAATTGGCTAAAAGCCAATTGTGGTATACCGTTGAGTGCCGGAAGTTAAAAAGTGAATTGATCCTAGCAATCAAGGTCAAGAACAAAGTAAGGACTAAAACACTACGAGCACAGTACAAACAAAAGATTGAAAGGGCAAGAAAGGGAGGAGCCTAGCGCGCAACCAAGATGGCCGCGTAGGTGCGAGGCTCCCGAGGACCTCCGCAACCTCCTACGTTTATCCTGTCTTCATCCTGCATCGGTTGAGGGGACTGTGTCGGTGAGCCTGAGCCGAGGTGGTACCCGTTTCCCGTTTTCGAATCGGAGCCTCGGGTGCCGGAGTGAGCACCGATTGAAGTTTGCGGCCTACTTCTCTCCTGGCCCCGGATTCGCGTTTGGGGGCGACCCAGTGGCAAAGTGAACAACAACGGCGGGCTGGGCCTGGCGAGTCGCGCACCCCACGCTTTCACTTTCACTTTCGCGCCCCCTTGCCGTTTTCGCAAGTGGGATCACGGCGCTCTTTGTGTTGGGGTGGCCTCGCTGGGAGACCCTGCCTGCCTGCCTGCTGTGGCCCGCTCTGCCGTCCTGGGGTGGCCCCCCGGAGCTCGTGGCCTTGATTGCTTGCTCTTCACTGCGTGACTGGTGCGGGTGTGAGACCCGCGACGATGGCCACGAAGCAGGATGGGGATCGGTTGAAGGCCAAGTCAACCCGGCGTGGCGCCGCACATCAGGCCAACATCATGGACCGCTACACCCTCCCGAAGGGGTCTCCCGGCGGATCGCACAGGTCCTCTGAGTGCCCCCCGGATGCCCCGGACTTGCCCACGGATCTGTCTCTGCAAGACGTCATGAGCGCCATTGCTGAGATGAAGGCCTCGGTGGGCCAGCAGTTCGACACTTTAGCGCACAAAATCGACGCGGTCCTCATTGATGTCAACCTTGTGAGAGCTGATCTCTCCAAGACTAACGACCGGGTCGACTCTTTGGCCCGCACCGCGTCGGGCCTCACGACTGAGGTGGCGGCCCTTCAAACGGAGGTGCACCGGCTCCGTCAGGCGAGTGCGCTCATGGATCGGCGCCTGGAGGACTCCGAGAGCCGGGCCCGGAGGAATAATATCCGCATCATCGGAGTGCCCGAGGGACGGGAGGAGTCGGCGGCGGATCTCTTTGTGGAGGACCTGATCACTACCCATCTCCAGCCTCGAGGGCTGAGTAAATTCTTTACCGTGGAGAGGGCCCATAGAGTTCCCGGGGGCAGACCGAAGGTTGGTGCCCCTCCGCGGCCTCTTATTGCCCGTATCTTTAACTTTCGGGACAGGGATGCGATTTTGCAAGCTTTCAGACTGCAAGGGCCGATTAAGCTGGAGAACATGGAGGTGAACTTTTATCCTGACTTCACCCAAGCGGTCCAGAAGCAGAGACTGAGTTTCGTGGGCGTCAAGCGGCGCCTTCGAGGCATGAACTTAAAATACGCCATGCTCTTCCCGGCCAGGCTGCGGGTGGAGGTGGATGGTCGCACTCACTTTTTTGACCGTCCTGAAATGGCCGGGGACTGGCTGGACACTTTGTCTGGGGGTCATGATCGGGATGGCGGGGGGGGGGGCTGCGGGAGGAGATTGCCCACCGGACCGGGTCTGAGGTACTGATGCCGGGGCTCACTCCGGATGACGCGGCCACTTTCGGCCAAGCTTAGGGTCTTTTGTTTGTTTTACTCGTCTCCCCTCCTTTGGAGGCTGTGCGGGGTCTTGAGGGGGTACTCTTTCCTCCTCTAGGGGGTCTAGCTAGTTCCAATTATATAGGGGCGACAGGCACACTGCAAGTTGGGGGGGCTGTCTGGGCTCATGCAGGGGTGCAGGGAGGGGGGAGTTTTGTTGGGGCGGTTGGGTTGGGGTGGGGTTTTGTTCATTTGTACCACAAGGCAAAAGTATTGTTGTGCTATTCCTAAAGTGCTCTCGGGGGACGATTGATCGCTTTCGGCTATGATGGGGGGTAGGGGACTGAGTCTTTTGTCCTGGAATGTTAATGGACTGGGGGACAGGATAAAACGGGGTGTGGTCCTGCAGTTCCTGAAACGAATTTCACCTGATATAGTTTTTCTGCAGGAGACGCACCTCCTTGGCAACTCCTTTTGTGCTATGAATCGACGGGGCTACCGCCTTCTGGCCCATTCGGGCTTCACGTCTGGTTCCAGGGGTGTGGGCATCATGGCTAAAACCTCGCTCCCATTGGAAGTTGATGAGGTGCTCCATGATGACAGGGGACGTTACACGGTTCTGGTGGGTAGAATGGAGGGCAGAGTGATTGTTTTTGTTTCTGTCTATGTCCCGCCAGGGTTGCAAACGACTACATTTGCGGATCTGGGGAGCCTCCTCCTTGGCCTTCCGGAGGGGATTCTAGTGGTTGGGGGGGATTTCAACGCGGTGGTTTCCGGAGCTGAGGACCGTCACCCCCCTAGGGATCTCCCCCGTGCCCAAGCGTGGTTATCTGGCCTCTTGGATACTTTGGGGCTGGTGGATTGTTGGCGTTTGAAACACCCTACGCAGAAACAGTACACCTTTCATTCCGGGGCCCATGGCAGTCTCTCAAGGCTAGATTATGTCCTGGTGCCGGCGGCGCATGCGGGGAGGATCGGGGAGGTGCGCCACTTGGCGCGGGGTATTTCAGACCACTCCCCGCTCCTGTTGCACTTCGACATTCTCCCGAGGGGGGAGGGTAGGGTGGTCCCGATTAATCCCTGGTACCTGCGTGACCCCACCATTCGCGCAGAGTTGGTTAAATCCCTTAAGCGATATTTTGACGATAATGTGGGGTCAGTGTCATCGGCGGTCTCTCTGTGGGAGGCTTTCAAGACGGTACTCCGGGGGGAGGCCCTGTCCCTTATTTCCCATTCCCGGAAGCGCGAGCGGGAGGAGGTGACCCGTGTTGAAACTGAGATAACCGAGTTGGAGGGTGACCTAGAATGTGGGGTGACGGATGACAAACTACATGTTCTCTGACTCAAGCAGGCGGCCTATAAGGCCCTCGTCACGGAGGCGGCCAGGGGCCTCAGTAGAGAGCAACAGGGGAGACTGTATGATGTGGGTGATAAGGCTGGGAAGTTGATTGCGTGGCTGGATAAAAAGGAGAGAGCGAGTCGAGTTGTCCCGTCGATTGAGAAACTGGATGGTGTGTGTGTCACTGAACCGGGAGAAATTGTTGATTGCTTCGCTGAATATTTCCGTGGGGTGTATTCCCCGGTGTCCTCCCGCTCGGAGGAGGATTCCCATGCTCTGCTCAGGGATATCGCGCTGCCTTCCCTTTCGGAGGAGGACAGAGTGTCGTTGGACGCCGCCCCAACATCTGAGGAAATTGCCCTCGCCATACGTTCGGTCGCTTCCGGCAAGGCCATGGGTCCTAATGGTCTTCCTATCGAATTTTACAAGCTGCGACCGGATACGCTGGCGCCGCATCTCCGTGCTATGTTCCTCGCGGCCCGTTTGGCGGGTTCCCTCCCGCTAGACCAGCGTCTGGCTACTATCGTGGTTATTCACAAGGAGGGGAGGCCGCGGGACCGGGTCACGTCCTACAGGCCCATTTCGCTGCTGAATGCGGAACCCAAAATTCTCGCCAAGGTGTTGGCCAATCGGCTGGTTGGCGTGGTGTGCGATCTGATTCACCAGGATCAGTCCGGTTTTATCCCTCATCGCAACACTGCGCTCAACCTGCGGCGCTTGCATGGGGTGCTCGCGCGTGTCCCGTTCATACGGGAGCCGGCCATTTTGGCGTCCCTGGACGCCACCAATGGCGTTTGACACACTTGAGTGGCCATATATTTGGGCGACGCTGGTGAAGTTTGGGTTTGGCCCGGGATTCATCGGTTGGGTGAAATTGTTGTATTCCAGACCGCTGGCGCAGGTGGCTGTGAACGGTAGAGTGTCGGCTCCGTTTGAGCTGGGCAGGGGCACGCGGCAGGGCTGCCCGTTATCGCCGCTCCTCTTCGCGCTTGCCTTGGAGCCCCTGGCGGAGTGGCTGCGGTGGAATCCTTCTATCCGTGGTCTCCGATGGACCCCCGAGTATGAGGACCGCGTATCTCTTTACGCTGATGATATTCTTTTGTACCTGGCTTCCCCGCGTAAATTGCTGATAGTACTGGTTGATGTATTGCACTCATTTGGCCTCAACTCCGGCCTAGTCATCAATTGGGCTAAATCTTGTGTGTATGTCCTCTCTGGGGAGGCTCCTATCCTTCCGCGGGGTTGTCCTATCCAGATTGCTCCGCGGGGATTTAGGTACCTGGGTATCTTCATTACCCTGGACGTGGAGACCCGGTATAAACAGAACTTGCTTCCCCCCCTTCAGCGCCTGAAGGATGATGTCGCGCGTTGGAGGCGCTTGCCGCTCTCGCCGCTCGGCCGGGCGGCATTGTTTAAGATGATGTCGCTGCCACGTTTCCTGTACGCCTTACAGAACACAATGAACGTTGTCCCGGCGCGCTACTTTCGCGAAGTGGAGAGTTTGCAGCGCCGCCTGTTCTGGGAGGGTAGACCGCGTATCGCCCTGGCGAAGCTGGCGCTCCCGTGGTACGACGGGGGGGTTGCCCTCCCAGACATCAAGCGATATTACTGGGCCTCCCAGCTGGCTGCGATAAATCACGGCCTTTATGGGCCCGCTTTAAACCCAGCCTTTGAGATGGATAAAATGTTACTGCCGGGCGACGACTATAATCGGGCGCTTTATTCTAGCTCGCTCGACGCACGTCTGATGGGCCCACGCGGGTCATGGTGCGAGTGTGGCACGCGGCTAACTTGGCGATGGGGTGGAAGGATCGTTTGACCCGGGCGACGCCACTATACGCATCTGAGCGGCTGGGCTCCCTGTGGACCTCGAAGGGTTTTGAGAAATGGGACATGATAGGCATCAGCAGGGTGGGCGATCTCTGCACGAGGGGGGGATTCAAAACGTTCGATGTGCTGCAGACGGAATTCCAGTTGCAGGACAGGGAGTACTTTCGATATATGCAGATCCGTCATGCGTTGTGCTCCGTATTCCCGGACGTTGCCTCCATCCCGGAGTACTCCCCTCTGGAAGATAGAGTGCTAGATGGGCATGTACCGGACGGCACGATTTCATTAATTTATAAAAAACTCATCAATGATCGCTCGGGACTGCTGACTGGCCTTCGTGAGGCGTGGGGGGCTGATGGATTGGAGCTGGATGACGAGGACTGGGTGTCTGCGGTGGCCTCCCCGAAAGAGGTGGCCATACCGGCTCGCCTTCGCTTCGTCCAGCTCAAGATACTCCACAGGGTCTATGTTACGGGGCCGAGTCTGATGCGTATGGGCTATGCTGTGGACGGGTTGTGTAAGCGTGGGTGTGGTTCTTTGGGGACCTTTCTCCATATTTTGTGGGAATGCCCGGAGGTGGCGCGATTCTGGCGTGGTGTGCATGAGGTTTTGCAGGCAGTTACGCATGTGCCGCTGCTGCCCGAGGCGAGGAGATGTCTCCTGAATGTGTGGGAGCCAACCGACTACTCAGTGCCGCAGACGTGGTGGGTGACTCTGGGATATATGGTGGCCAAGCGTGATATTGCCCAATTGTGGGGTTCCCAGAGGTCACCGACTGTCTCGGCGTGGAAGGACAACATGGATTGGTGTATGTTTCGGGAAAAGGTGGTGTATGTTGCGAGAGGTAAGCCTGGGAAATGGGTGAAAGTGTGGGGCCCCTGGAACGCCTACCGTGGGGGAATCTGTACCCCGCCGCTGATGCCTGATCCGTCACCGGCCCCGTCTCCTTAGCCTGCTTGTCTTCCTGGTTCTGGGCATTGAGTCCACTTTGTCTCCGTCCCGACCTATCCCTCCCCTTGATATTCCTGTGTATCGGTGGGGTCCCCCCCAGGGGAGCACATGCTATTGTTTCCGATTGTGGGTTGCCTTGTGGACTTGTTTTTTCGTTATTTATATAAAAATGAAACTGTTGTGTGGGGTCCGGATGGTGTGGCTGCCAACGCTTCTCTCAACTCCTGTGATCTCACTTCTGCCGCAGCGTGTGTTCTACTGTTTGTATTATATGCGCTTTTTGTTTGCTAGCGGCCGGCCTGAAGGTTGTAGGCCCATCTTTGTATATCTTTTGGATTCTGTAATAAACGGTTTAAAAAAAAAAAAAAAAGAAAGGGCAAGAAAGACTTGGTAGGACCACAAGTGGGAGGAGCTAAGATTAGCCTTACAGTATAAAGATTTCAAATCCTTTTGGGCTATTGTTAGCAATGGTAGAAAAGAAACTGTGACTACTATATTTTCTAACATAGCCCCAGCAGCCTGGGAAGACCACTTTGGGAGCTTATACTCAGGCATAAACTCCAACTCAATAGTCACAACTGCCCCTTCTTTCACCACTGAGTGTCGAGCAGAGGATGTTCCGGTGATTACGATAATGGAGGTGGAAACTGCTATTTATAAACTGTTACCCAATAAAGCGCCGGGCCTAGATAAAATCCCAGGCGATCTTTATCGGTCAGAACCCAAGGTATGGGCTCCGTATCTTTGTGTCCTGTTAAATTCTATCTTACTTGGCGCAGAACCCCCAGAGACCTGGCGTGGTGCAGAGATCAAGCCTATATTTAAAAAAGGATGCCCACTACAACCCTCAAACTATAGGCCTATTAGTTTGATTGATATTACTCAAAAGTTACTTGGACGTATAGTCCTGGACAGAATCCAGACGTGGGAGATAGAAAATAACATCCTGAGTACCCTGCAGGCGGGTTTTAGAAAGGGCATCTCAACTATTGATCAGTTATTTCGACTTCAGGTCCTCTATTGGAAAACTGTGAGTGTGGAGGGTGGCAGCCTCTACCTCATTTTTGTTGACCTGAGGTCTGCATTTGACCTGGTGCCGCGAGAAAATCTGTGGAGAGTTCTCCAGGCACTTAATGTCCCCCTGTATCTTTTGGATGTCTTGAGAAGACTTCACTTAGAAAACTTTGCACAGGTCAGATGTGGGAAATACGGAGAGTTGTCTGCACGTTTCCCTGTGAACCGAGGAGTGCGCCAAGGATGCGTGCTAGCACCCACGCTATTTTGCTTATATATTAATGGGCTTATTAAACATCTGGAAGGCATTAAGGACACTGATGTCCCAAGACTTGCCATGGGTAGGGTACCGGCTCTGATGTTTGCTGACGACACTTTGTTGTTGTCTCGAACATCTACCGGTATCCAGCGCATTTTAGATGGCTTTGTGGACTTCTGTGGGGAAAGAGGTCTGGAGATTAACCTAGCAAAAACGAAGTTTATGATCCTCAACCCCCCCAAGCACACACGCCCGAACCCAGCGTTGAATGGCATTCCTCTCGAGCGGGTAAAGACGTTTGGATATCTGGGAATTACTCTCCAAGAACATCTCGGGTGGGGGGGTCAAGTTGCTAATTCAGCACTCAAGCTGACCCAAATTACAGGAGGAATGTCTAAACTTTTTAGAGGATCGGTCTTCAAGCCTGTAGCACCAGTGGTAGAAATCTATAAAACTCAAGCCAGAGCAGCGTCCACTTATGGAGCTGAATTATGGGGACATTGCAAGACCTTCAGCCTAACAAGGACTGAAAATTCCTTTATGAGAAATTTGCTGGGCTTGCCTCCAAGTACCCCGTTGGTTCCCTTTAGGTTTGATCTAGGGTTGTTACCCGTGGAGGAGGTGGTGGCGTTGCGGCCAGTGACCTATTGGAAGAGACTCTGGTCCAATCCGGAGTTGGGTTCCTACCGAGAAGAATTCAAGGGGGTTTGGCCCCAAATTAATAACAAGAAAAATCCCCTGGTTAAATCACATCAGGGATACATGTGATAAGATTGGCCTTTCAGAATTATGGGGTTCCCCGGAGGTCTCTTGCTCGGCTCTATCTAAGGCAAATTTGGTTGAACAGTTTAGATATTACCATCTTATGAGCCTGCATGTGAACTCTGGTGCTGGCAGATTGACTGCCCAGTTTCTTCCGATCAAAGTTGATTACAGGAGGGAGGAATTCTTAGATCTGATTTTTCCTGCTGTTGCTAGGAAGTTGTACTTCCAGCTGAGAATAGGCAGTCTACCGATTAGGTCTTTTACCCCAATAAAAACACTGCTTGCCCTGCCTGTGGTTATCGAATTGAAGATGAAAAACATGTTTTCTTTCTTTGCCCAACGTGCCATCAGTCACGAAATCGCTGGGTAAAACCCATTTGTAAAAATCTGGGATTCAGAGAGTGTGAAAAAGCCCTAAGAGTTCTGAAATACGACACCCATCCTCCAATTGTTTTTGCAGTTTCACGTTTTCTAAATACTATGTGGATTAAACGTCGAAATTTCTGCAATTAATCATCAAGTTCAAATGTATTTTTGCACTTTTTGTATCCTTTTATACTATTTTATGAACAATGTTGGTTTTATTTTGCTGTATTTAAGAATTGTATGTTGTCATATTTTATTGGTACTTTTATGGCCTTTGCGGCCGAAATAAAGTTTTATGATGATGACACTCTCAGATACAGACTGACCCTGTCACTGACTGTTATGCAGGTACTATTTCCCAACCTTCACCCTCCTGTTATTTATGCCCCCCATAACTAAAAAAAAAAAACATAGCAAGCTACCATTGGGACAGGCAGATAGAGGTTGCCAGCATTGAAAGGTCAAAAAAAACCAACTCAAAACATTATTTATTGTTAATACTTTTTTAATATGGTCGTTCAGTTGTACATAATGCTTTCTTGGTTATATATAAGGTAACAAAAATGCTTCTGACACTTCTTTATTATAATTTTATAGCATGCTGCAGACTTCTGTACAAAGCAAAACCAAAGGAAATGATGGACGGAGTGTTTAACATTGCAAGCACTCTCCCCCAGTCAACTGATCTGGGTTTAATCCACCACCGTTCTTTAGCCCACTCTGCCACCCCAGTTCAGACATGGCCATATGCAAATCAGTCTGACCCTGTGCCTCATGGGAACAGTCCAGCCCCAACTGCCAAGCCATGTCTTCCCTGGACCGGAAACAAGCTTCCTAGGACCGGTTTCTGGCATTTCAGCCGTCTTCAGCCAGGCTTGCTTGAATCCAGTGGAAAAGTGAGCAAGGGACTCACGTCTGAGCATACCCTGCCAACTTATGGCGAACAAAGCAAAAGCAAAGGAAATGATGGACGGAGTGTTGAACATTGCAAGCACTCTCCCCCAGTCAACTGATCTGGGTTTAATCCACCACCGTTCTTTAGCCCACTCTGCCACCCCAGTTCAGACATGGCCATATGCAAATCAGTCTGACCCTGTGCCTCATGGGAACAGTCCAGCCCCAACTGCCAAGCCATGTCTTCCCTGGACCGGAAACAAGCTTCCTAGGACCGGTTTCTGGCATTTCAGCCGTCTTCAGCCAGGCTTGCTTGAATCCAGTGGCAAAGTGAGCAAGGGACTCACGTCTGAGCATACCCTGCCAACTTATGGCGAACAAAGCAAAACCAAAGGAAATGATGGACGGAGTGTTGAACATTGCAAGCACTCTCCCCCAGTCAACTGATCTGGGTTTAATCCACCACCGTTCTTCAGCCCACTCGGCCACCCCAGTTCAGACATGGCCATATGCAAATCAGTCTGACCCTGTGCCTCATGGGAACAGTCCAGCCCGAACTGCCAAGCCATGTCTTCCCTGGACCGGAAACAAGCTTCCTAGGACCGGTTTCTGGCATTTCAGCCGTCTTCAGCCAGGCTTGCTTGAATCCAGTGGCAAAGTGAGCAAGGGACTCACGTCTGAGCATACCCTGCCAACTTATGGCGAACAAAGCAAAACCAAAGGAAATGATGGACGGAGTGTTGAACATTGCAAGCACTCTCCCCCAGTCAACTGATCTGGGTTTAATCCACCACCGTTCTTTAGCCCACTCTGCCACCCCAGTTCAGACATGGCCATATGCAAATCAGTCTGACCCTGTGCCTCATGGGAACAGTCCAGCCCCAACTGCCAAGCCATGTCTTCCCTGGACCGGAAACAAGCTTCCTAGGACCGGTTTCTGGCATTTCAGCCGTCTTCAGCCAGGCTTGCTTGAATCCAGTGGCAAAGTGAGCAAGGGACTCACGTCTGAGCATACCCTGCCAACTTATGGCGAACAAAGCAAAACCAAAGGAAATGATGGACGGAGTGTTGAACATTGCAAGCACTCTCCCCCAGTCAACTGATCTGGGTTTAGTCCACCACCGTTCTTTAGCCCACTCAGCCACCCCAGTTCAGACATGGCCATATGCAAATCAGTCTGACCCTGTGCCTCATGGGAACAGTCCAGCCCGAACTGCCAAGCCATGTCTTCCCTGGACCGGAAACAAGCTTCCTAGGACCGATTTCTGGCATTTCAGCCATCTTCAGCCAGGCTTGCTTGAATCCAGTGGCAAAGTGAGCAAGGGACTCACGTCTGAGCATACCCTGCCAACTTATGGCGAACAAAGCAAAACCAAAGGAAATGATGGACGGAGTGTTGAACATTGCAAGCACTCTCCCCCAGTCAACTGATCTGGGTTTAATCCACCACCGTTCTTTAGCCCACTCGGCCACCCCAGTTCAGACATGGCCATATGCAAATCAGTCTGACCCTGTGCCTCATGGGAACAGTCCAGCCCGAACTGCCAAGCCATGTCTTCCCTGGACCGGAAACAAGCTTCCTAGGACCGGTTTCTGGCATTTCAGCCGTCTTAAGCCAGGCTTGCTTGAATCTAGTGGCAAAGTGAGCAAGGGACTCACGTCTGAGCATACCCTGCCAACTTATGGCGAACAAAGCAAAACCAAAGGAAATGATGGACGGAGTGTTGAACATTGCAAGCACTCTCCCCCAGTCAACTGATCTGGGTTTAATCCACCACCGTTCTTTAGCCCACTCTGCCACCCCAGTTCAGACATGGCCATATGCAAATCAGTCTGACCCTGTGCCTCATGGGAACAGTCCAGCCCGAACTGCCAAGCCATGTCTTCCCTGGACCGGAAACAAGCTTCCTAGGACCGGTTTCTGGCATTTCAGCCGTCTTCAGCCAGGCTTGCTTGAATCCAGTGGCAAAGTGAGCAAGGGACTCACGTCTGAGCATACCCTGCCAACTTATGGCAAACAAAGCAAAACCAAAGGAAATGATGGACGGAGTGTTGAACATTGCAAGCACTCTCCCCCAGTCAACTGATCTGGGTTTAATCCACCACCGTTCTTTAGCCCACTCTGCCACCCCAGTTCAGACATGGCCATATGCAAATCAGTCTAACCCTGTGCCTCATGGGAACAGTCCAGCCCAAACTGCCAAGCCATGTCTTCCCTGGACCGGAAACAAGCTTCCTAGGACCGGTTTCTGGCATTTCAGCCGTCTTCAGCCAGGCTTGCTTGAATCCAGTGGCAAAGTGAGCAAGGGACTCACGTCTGAGCATACCCTGCCAACTTATGGCGAACAAAGCAAAACCAAAGGAAATGATGGACGGAGTGTTGAACATTGCAAGCACTCTACCCCAGTCAACTGATTTGGGTTTAATCCACCACCGTTCTTTAGCCCACTCGGCCACCCCAGTTCAGACATGGCCATATGCAAATCAGTCTGACCCTGTGCCTCATGGGAACAGTCCAGCCCCAACTGCCAAGCCATGTCTTCCCTGGACCGGAAACAAGCTTCCTAGGACCGGTTTCTGGCATTTCAGCCGTCTTCAGCCAGGCTTGCTTGAATCCAGTGGCAAAGTGAGCAAGGGACTCACGTCTGAGCATACCCTGCCAACTTATGGCGAACAAAGCAAAACCAAAGTAAATGATGGACGGAGTGTTGAACATTGCAAGCACTCTCCCCCAGTCAACTGATCTGGGTTTAATCCACCACCGTTCTTTATCCCACTCTGCCACCCCAGTTCAGACATGACCATATGCAAATCAGTCTGACCCTGTGCCTCATGGGAACAGTCCAGCCCGAACTGCCAAGCCATGTCTTCCCTGGACCGGAAACAAGCTTCCTAGGACCGGTTTCTGGCATTTCAGCCGTCTTCAGCAAGGTTTGCTTGAATCCAGTGGCAAAGTGAGCAAGGGACTCACGTCTGAGCATACCCTGCCAACTTATGGCGAACAAAGCAAAACCAAAGGAAATGATGGACGGAGTGTTGAACATTGTAAGCACTCTCCCCCAGTCAACTGATCGGGGTTTAATCCACCACCGTTCTGTAGCCCACTCTGCCACCCCAGTTCAGACATGGCCATATGCAAATCAGTCTGACCCTGTGCCTCATGGGAACAGTCCAGCCCGAACTGCCAAGCCATGTCTTCCCTGGACCGGAAACAATCTTCCTAGGACCGGTTTCTGGCATTTCAGCCGTCTTCAGCCAGGCTTGCTTGAATTCAGTGGCAAAGTGAGCAAGGGACTCACGTCAGAGCATACCCTGCCAACTTATGGCGAACAAAGCAAAACCAAAGGAAATGATGGACGGAGTGTTGAACATTGCAAGCACTCTCCCCCAGTCAACTGATCTGGGTTTAATCCACCACCGTTCTTTAGCCCACTCTGCCACCCCAGTTCAGACATGGCCATATGCAAATCAGTCTGACCCTGTGCCTCGTGGGAACAGTCCAGCCCGAACTGCCAAGCCATGTCTTCCCTGGACCGGAAACAAGCTTCCTAGGACCGGTTTCTGGCATTTCAGCCGTCTTCAGCCAGGCTTGCTTGAATCCAGTGGCAAAGTGAGCAAGGGACTCACGTCTGAGCATACCCTGCCAACTTATGGCGAACAAAGCAAAACCAAAGGAAATGATGGACGGAGTGTTGAACATTGCAAGCACTCTCCCCCAGTCAACTGATCTGGGTTTAATCCACCACCGTTCTTTAGCCCACTCTGCCACCCTAGTTCAGACATGGCCATATGCAAATCAGTCTGACCCTGTGCCTCATGGGAACAGTCCAGCCCAAACTGCCAAGCCATGTCTTCCCTGGACCGGAAACAAGCTTCCTAGGACCGGTTTCTGGCATTTCAGCCGTCTTCAGCCAGGCTTGCTTGAATCCAGTGGCAAAGTGAGCAAGGGACTCACGTCTGAGCATACCCTGCCAACTTATGGCGAACAAAGCAAAACCAAAGGAAATGATGGACGGAGTGTTTAACATTGCAAGCACTCTACCCCAGTCAACTGATCTGGGTTTAATCCACCACCGTTCTTTAGCCCACTCTGCTACCCCAGTTCAGACATGGCCATATGCAAATCAGTCTGACCCTGTGCCTCATGAGAACAGTCCAGCCCGAACTGCCAAGCCATGTCTTCCCTGGACCGGAAACAAGCTTCCTAGGACCGGTTTCTGGCATTTCAGCCGTCTTCAGCCAGGCTTGCTTGAATCCAGTGGCAAAGTGAGCAAGGGACTCACGTCTGAGCATACCCTGCCAACTTATGGCGAACAAAGCAAAACCAAAGGAAATGATGGACGGAGTGTTGAACATTGCAAGCACTCTGCCCCAGTCAACTGATCTGGGTTTAATCCACCACCGTTCTTTAGCCCACTCTGCCACCCCAGTTCAGACATGGCCATATGCAAATCAGTCTGACCCTGTGCCTCATGGGAACAGTCCAGCCCGAACTGCCAAGCCATGTCTTCCCTGGACCGGAAACAAGCTTCCTAGGACCGGTTTCTGGCATTTCAGCCGTCTTCAGCCAGGCTTGCTTGAATCCAGTGGCAAAGTGAGCAAGGGACTCACGTCTGAGCATACCCTGCCAACTTATGGCGAACAAAGCAAAACCAAAGGAAATGATGGACGGAGTGTTGAACATTGCAAGCACTCTCCCCCAGTCAACTGATCTGGGTTTAATCCACCACCGTTCTTTAGCCCACTCTGCCACCCCAGTTCAGACATGGCCATATGCAAATCAGTCTGACCTTGTGCCTCATGGGAACAGTCCAGCCAGAACTGCCAAGCCATGTCTTCCCTGGACCGGAAACAAGCTTCCTAGGACCGGTTTCTGGCATTTCAGCCGTCTTCAGCCAGGCTTGCTTGAATCCAGTGGCAAAATGAGCAAGGGACTCACGTCTGAGCATACCCTGCCAACTTATGGCGAACAAAGCAATACCAAAGGAAATGATGGACGGAGTGTTGAACATTGCAAGCACTCTGCCCCAGTCAACTGATCTGGGTTTAATCCACCACCGTTCTTTAGCCCACTCTGCCACCCCAGTTCAGACATGGCCATATGCAAATCAGTCTGACCCTGTGCCTCATGGGAACAGTCCAGCCCGAACTGCCAAGCCATGTCTTCCCTGGACCGGAAACAAGCTTCCTAGGACCGGTTTCTGGCATTTCAGCCGTCTTCAGCCAGGCTTGCTTGAATCCAGTGGCAGTGGGCAAGGGACTCACGTCTGAGCATACCCTGCCAACTTATGGCGAACAAAGCAAAACCAAAGGAAATGATGGACGGAGTGTTGAACATTGCAAGCACTCTCCCCCAGTCAACTGATCTGGGTTTAATCCACCACCGTTCTTTAGCCCACTCTGCCACCCCAGTTCAGACATGGCCATATGCAAATCAGTCTGACCCTGTGCCTCATGGGAACAGTCCAGCCCGAACTGCCAAGCCATGTCTTCCCTGGACCGGGAACAAGCTTCCTATGACCGGTTTCTGGCATTTCAGCCGTCTTCAGCCAGGCTTACTTGAATCCAGTGGCAAAGTGAGCAAGGGACTCACGTCTGAGCATACCCTGCCAATTTATGGCGAACAAAGCAATACCAAAGGAAATGATGGACGGAGTGTTGAACATTGCAAGCACTCTCCCCCAGTCAACTGATCTGGGTTTAATCCACCACCATTCTTTAGCCCACTCTGCCACCCCAGTTCAGACATGGCCATATGCAAATCAGTCTGACCCTGTGCCTCATGGGAACAGTCCAACCCGAACTGCCAAGCCATGTCTTCCCTGGACCGGAAACAAGCTTCCTAGGACCGGTTTCTGGCATTTCAGCCATCTTCAGCCAGGCTTGCTTGAATCCAGTGGCAAAGTGAGCAAGCGACTCACGTCTGAGCATACCCTGCCAACTTATGGCGAACAAAGCAAAACCAAAGGAAATGATGGACGGAGTGTTGAACATTGCAAGCACTCTCCCCCAGTCAACTGATCTGGGTTTAATCCACCACCGTTTTTTAGCCCACTCTGCCACCCCAGTTCAGACATGGCCATATGCAAATCAGTCTGACCTTGTGCCTCATGGGAACAGTCCAGCCCCAACTGCCAAGCCTTGTCTTCCCTGGACCGGAAACAAGCTTCCTAGGACAGGTTTCTGGCATTTCAGCCGTCTTCAGCCAGGCTTGCTTGAATCCAGTGGCAAAGTGAGCAAGGGACTCACGTCTGAGCATACCCTGCCAACTTATGGTGAACAAAGCAAAACCAAAGGAAATGATGGACGGAGTGTTGAACATTGCAAGCACTCTCCCCCAGTCAACTGATCTGGGTTTAATCCACCACCGTTCTTTAGCCCACTCTGCCACCCCAGTTCAGACATGGCCATATGCAAATCAGTCTAACCCTGTGCCTCATGGGAACAGTCCAGCCCAAACTGCCAAGCCATGTCTTCCCTGGACCGGAAACAAGCTTCCTAGGACCGGTTTCTGGCATTTCAGCCGTCTTCAGCCAGGCTTGCTTGAATCCAGTGGCAAAGTGAGCAAGGGACTCACGTCTGAGCATACCCTGCCAACTTATGGCGAACAAAGCAAAACCAAAGGAAATGATGGACGGAGTGTTGAACATTGCAAGCACTCTCCCCCAGTCAACTGATCTGGGTTTAATCCACCACCGTTCTTTAGCCCACTCGGCCACCCCAGTTCAGACATGGCCATATGCAAATCAGTCTGACCCTGTGCCTCATGGGAACAGTCCAGCCCCAACTGCCAAGCCATGTCTTCCCTGGACCGGAAACAAGCTTCCTAGGACCGGTTTCTGGCATTTCAGCCATCTTCAGCCAGGCTTGCTTGAATCCAGTGGCAAAGTGAGCAAGGGACTCACGTCTGAGCATACCCTGCCAACTTATGGCGAACAAAGCATAACCAAAGGAAATGATGGACGGAGTGTTGAACATTGCAAGCACTCTCCCCCAGTCAACTGATCTGGGTTTAATCCACCACCGTTCTTTAGCCCACTCTGCCACCCCAGTTCAGACATGGCCATATGCAAATCAGTCTGACCCTGTGCCTCATGGGAACAGTCCAGCCCGAACTGCCAAGCCATGTCTTCCCTTGACCGGAAACAAGCTTCCTAGGACCGGTTTCTGCCATTTCAGCCGTCTTCAGCCAGGCTTGCTTGAATCCAGTGGCAAAGTGAGCAAGGGACTCACGTCTGAGCATACCCTGCCAACTTATGGCGAACAAAGCAAAACCAAAGGAAATGATGGACGGAGTGTTGAACATTGCAAGCACTCTCCCCCAGTCAACTGATCTGGGTTTAATCCACCACCGTTCTTTAGCCCACTCTGCCACCCCAGTTCAGACATGGCCATATGCAAATCAGTCTGACCCTGTTCCTCATGGGAACAGTCCAGCCCAAACTGCAAAGCCATGTCTTCCCTGGACCGGAAACAAGCTTCCTAGGTCCAGTTTCTGGCATTTCAGCCGTCTTCAGCCAGGCTTGCTTGAATCCAGTGGCAAAGTGAGCAAGGGACTCACGTCTGAGCATACCCTGCCAACTTATGGCGAACAAAGCAAAACCAAAGGAAATGATGGACGGAGTGTTGAACATTGCAAGCACTCTACCCCAGTCAACTGATCTGGGTTTAATCCACCACCGTTCTTTAGCCTACTCTGCCACCCCAGTTCAGACATGGCCATATGCAAATCAGTCTGACCCTGTGCCTCATGGGAACAGTCCAACCCCAACTGCCAAGCCATGTCTTCCCTGGACCGGAAACGAGCTTCCTAGGACCAGTTTCTGGCATTTCAGCCGTCTTCAGCCAGGCTTGCTTGAATCCAGTGGCAAAGTGAACAAGGGACTCACGTCTGAGCATACCCTGCAAACTTATGGCGAACAAAGCAAAACCAAAGGAAATGATGGACGGAGTGTTGAACATTGCAAGCCCTCTCCCCCAGTCAACTGATCTGGGTTTAATCCACCACCGTTCTTTAGCCCACTCGGCCACCCCAGTTCAGACATGGCCATATGCAAATCAGTCTGACCCTGTGCCTCATGGGAACAGTCCAGCCCGAACTGCCAAGCCATGTCTTCCCTGGACCGGAAACAAGCTTCCTAGGACCGGTTTCTGGCATTTCAGCCGTCTTCAGCCAGGCTTGCTTGAATCCAGTGGCAGTGAGCAAGGGACTCACGTCTGAGCATACCCTGCCAACTTATGGCGAACAAAGCAAAACCAAAGGAAATGATGGACGGAGTGTTGAACATTGCAAGCACTCTCCCCCAGTCAACTGATCTGGGTTTAATCCACCACCGTTCTGAAGCCCACTCTGCCACCCCAGTTCAGACAATGCCATATGCAAATCAGTCTGACCCTGTGCCTCATGGGAACAGTCCAGCCCGAACTGCCAAGCCATGTCTTCCCTGGACCGGAAACAAGCTTCCTAGGACCGGTTTCTGGCATTTCAGCCGTCTTCAGCCAGGCTTCCTTGAATCCAGTGGCAAAGTGAGCAAGGGACTCACGTCTGAGCATACCCTGCCAACTTATGGCGAACAAAGCAAAACCAAAGGAAATGATGGACGGAGTGTTGAACATTGCAAGCACTCTCCCCCAGTCAACTGATCGGGGTTTAATCCACCACCGTTCTTTAGCCCACTCTGCCACCCCAGTTCAGACATGGCCATATGCAAATCAGTCTGACCCTGTGCCTCGTGGGAACAGTCCAGCCCGAACTGCCAAGCCATGTCTTCCCTGGACCGGAAACAAGCTTCCTAGGACCGGTTTCTGGCATTTCAGCTGTCTTCAGCCAGGCTTGCTTGAATCCAGTGGCAAAGTGAGCAAGGGACTCACGTCTGAGCATACCCTGCCAACTTATGGCGAACAAAGCAAAACCAAAGGAAATGATGGACGGAGTGTTGAACATTGCAAGCACTCTCCCCCAGTCAACTGATCTGGGTTTAATCCACCACCGTTCTTTAGCCCACTCTGCCACCCCAGTTCAGACATGGCCATATGTAAATGAGTCTGACCCTGTGCCTCATGGGAACAGTCCAGCCCAAACTGCCAAGCCATGTCTTCCCTGGACCGGAAACAAGCTTCCTAGGACCGGTTTCTGGCATTTCAGCCGTCTTCAGCCAGGCTTGCTTGAATCCAGTGGCAAAGTGAGCAAGGGACTCACGTCTGAGCATACCCTGCCAACTTATGGCGAACAAAGCAAAACCAGAGGAAATGATGGACGGAGTGTTGAACATTGCAAGCACTCTACCCCAGTCAACTGATCTGGGTTTAATCCACCACCGTTCTTTAGCCCACTCTGCCACCCCAGTTCAGACATGGCCATATGCAAATCAGTCTGTCCCTGTGCCTCATGAGAACAGTCCAGCCCGAACTGCCAAGCCATGTCTTCCCTGGACCGGAAACAAGCTTCCTAGGACCGGTTTCTGGCATTTCAGCCGTCTTCAGCCAGGCTTGCTTGAATCCAGTGGCAAAGTGAGCAAGGGACTCACGTCTGAGCATACCCTGCCAACTTATGGCGAACAAAGCAAAACCAAAGGAAATGATGGACGGAGTGTTGAACATTGCAAGCACTCTCCCCCAGTCAACTGATCTGGGTTTAATCCACCACCGTTCTTTTGCCCACTCTGCCACCCCAGTTCATACATGGCCATATGCAAATCAGTCTGACCCTGTGCCTCATGGGAACAGTCCAGCCCGAACTGCCAAGCCATGTCTTCCCTGGACCGGAAACAAGCTTCCTAGGACCGGTTTCTGGCATTTCAGCCGTCTTCAGCCAGGCTTGCTTGAATCCAGTGGCAAAGTGAGCAAGGGACTCACGTCTGAGCATACCCTGCCAACTTATGGCGAACAAAGCCAAACCAAAGGAAATGATGGACGGAGTGTTGAACATTGCAAGCACTCTCCCCCAGTCAACTGATCTGGGTTTAATCCACCACCGTTCTTTAGCCCACTCGGCCACCCCAGTTCAGACATGGCCATATGCAAATCAGTCTGACCCTGTGCCTCATGGGAACAGTCCAGCCAGAACTGCCAAGCCATGTCTTCCCTGGACCGGAAACAAGCTTCCTAGGACCGGTTTCTGGCATTTCAGCCGTCTTCAGCCAGGCTTGCTGGAATCCAGTGGCAAAGTGAGCAAGGGACTCATGTCTGAGCATACCCTGCAAACTTATGGCAAACAAAGCAAAACCAAAGGAAATGATGGACGGAGTGTTGAACATTGCAAGCACTCTCCCCCAGTCAACTGATCTGGGTTTAATCCACCAACGTTCTTTAGCCCACTCTGCCACCCCAGTTCAGACATGGCCATATGCAAATCCGTCTGACCCTGTGCCTCATGGGAACAGTCCAGCCCGAACTGCCAAGCCATGTCTTCCCTGGACCGGAAACAAGCTTCCTAGCACCGGTTTCTGGCATTTCAGCCGTCTTCAGCCAGGCTTGCTTGAATCCAGTGGCAGTGAGCAAGGGACTCACGTCTGAGCATACCCTGCCATCTTATGGCGAACAAAGCAAAACCAAAGGAAATGATGGACGTAGTGTTGAACATTGCAAGCACTCTCCCCCAGTCAACTGATATGGGTTTAATCCACCACCGTTCTTTAGCCCACTCTGCCACCCCAGTTCAGACATGGCCATATGCAAATCAGTCTGACCCTGTGCCTCATGGGAGCAGTCCAGCCCGAACTGCCAAGCCATGTCTTCCCTGGACCGGAAACAAGCTTCCTAGGACCGGTTCCTGGCATTTCAGCCGTCTTCAGCCAGGCTTGCTTGAATCCAGTGGCAAAGTGAGCAAGGGACTCACGTCTGAGCATACCCTGCCAACTTATGGCGAACAAAGCAAAACCAGAGGAAATGATGGACGGAGTGTTGAACATTGCAAGCACTCTCCCCCAGTCAACTGATCTTGGTTTAATCCACCACCGTTCTTTAGCCCACTCTGCTTCTGTACAGCACAGCTTAAAGACATATGCAAAGTCAATATCTCTGGCTAAACACTTATAAGGTCCCAAAGGCGAGACCTATTGGCTATGCCAATGCTTGTTTCTACATGTTAACCGCCCTCCTTGATCCAGTCCTGAATCTGATCACTCACCCCGCTCTAAGATGGTTTTACAAGAACACTTAATATTAACATGTATAAGTGTTGCAGATGTTTCCAAGCCACCAGGGACACTGGAGTCAGCCAAGTGTTTAATTTTACACCCCACGTTGTCCTCCCAAACTTTAGTCCTGTTGGATATTTGAGGTTTAGGAGGACTACAATTCCCAGAATGCATTGAGTTGGTAATTGAATGGCCAGAACTGGAACTAAGTGTGTCAAATGCAATGATGTACGAATGGTGTCCTGGGCCTCTCTTACTTCCTGTAGAGTCATAAAACAAAGCCACAATTGGGCTGCAGAGGACCCTAGTGCCCATGCGCTTGGGCTCTATAGCACCTGCAGAAGGCAGTTCTTAATTTGAGCCCTGTGAGCATTTTTCTGATCACATGTGACATCTGCTCGCTTTAGTGCCAGAGCTATGGGGCTAGTCCTTTAGTTTGCCATTTTCTCCTTGTATATGTCCCCTTTCATTTGTTTCCGTCTCATATTTCAATTTCCATTTGTAGAGCATACCACATTTGTCCAGACAATGCTAACAGGTTACTTGCTTGCCTCTTATTTGAACTCATTGGTCATTGCATTTTAACCAGGAAACCATAATGCTACAATATGGTCCACAATATATCTCAGCTTTATCATTCCACCATGGCAAAGATATTGGTTGCAAACATGGCAGCCTTTCAGTGGACGTATGAGTGGGTAGCACTTTCATATATCAGCCAAACCTATTGGCATTGCCAATGGACAGTTTTCCAATTTTTGCCTCCCTTTTTCTCCCTTTTCTGCCTTTCTCTCTCTTGCTCTCGGTCAAAGTCTGATAATGAAAATTAAAATTAAGTTAATATCTACAAAAATGAGTGCTGGCGCCCACAACCAGTAGCGTAGGAAGGGGGGGGTGAGGTGGGTGCGGGCCACCCCGGATGTCATCACTGAGGGGGGTAATGAAATGGCAAAAATATGTGTTTAAACACATATTTTTGCCATTTTGTCAACCCGGTGTGACAAAAAAAATTCCGCACCGTGTACCACCTGACCTTGCTACCCCAGTGCCCGCAACTATTAATTCAGTGTTTGGCAGCGAGATTGGAAATAGGTGCTGTGGGAAATACAGACTTCGTTTTCTTCGCAGCATAACTTTCCCTGCGGGGAAATGCTTTTCTTTGGCGAGAAAAAATCTTGCTGACACTTTATTTTAAAGAGCATTCTCACGCTGAAACTTGTTTTTTTTAAAGGCAATTCTCATTATAAAACATTTTATTGCGGATTCCTTCGCCGCATAAGCTCACTTTGCAAGTTGTTTCACTGCATTTCTTTTGACATTTACCCAGCTCTGTGACTTCACAACTTTGATAAAGGTTTGAAAAAGGACTCCTTAAGTCTTGTGACAAAAGTTGGTTTATGCACCAAGAAAGACTTGAGTTTGCACACCCTTTATTAGTGGTATATTTAGGTGCGTAACACTGTTGATGGTATATTTAGGTTGATGCCTCTGTTGGTGGTATATTTTGGTGGTGCACCTGTTGGTGGTATATTTAGGTGGTGCCCCTGTTCATGGTATATTTAGGTGGGTGCCCCTGTTGGTGGTATATTTAGGTGGGTGCCCCTGCTCGTGGTATATTTAGGTGGGTGCCCCTGTTGGTGGTATATTTAGGTGGGTGCCTCTGCTGATGGTATATTTAGGTGGGTGTCACTGTTGATGGTATATTTAGGTTGATGCCTCTGTTGGTGGTATATTTTGGTGGTGCACCTGTTGGTGGTATATTTAGGTGGTGCCCCTGCTCGTGGTATATTTAGGTGGGTGCCCCTGCTCGTGGTATATTTAGGTGGGTGCCCCTGTTGGTGGTATATTTAGGTGGGTGCCTCTGCTGATGGTATATTTAGGTGGGTGACACTATTGATGGTATATTTAGGTGGGTGCCTCTGCTGATTGTATATTTAGGTGGGTGCCTCCGCTGATGGTATATTTAGGTGGGTGCCACTGTTGATGGTATATTTGAGAGATGCCCCAGTTGATGGTATATTTAGGCAGGTGTCACTGTTGATGGTATATTTTGGTGGGTATCACTGCTGATGGTATATTTAGGTGGGTGCCCCTGCTGGTGGTAAATTTAGGTGGGTGCCTCTGTTGGTGGTATATTTTGGTGGTGCACCTGCTGATTGTATATTTAGGTGGGTGCCCCTGCTGGTGGTAAATTTAGGTGGGTGCCCCAGTTGATGGTATATTTAGGCAGGTGTCACTGTTGATGGTATATTTTGGTGGGTGCCTCTGTTGGTGGTATATTTTGGTGGGTGCCCCTGCTGGTGGTAAATTTAGGTGGGTGCCTCTGTTGGTGGTATATTTTGGTGGTGCACCTGCTGATGGTATATTTAGGTGGGTGCCCCTGCTGGTGGTAAATTTAGGTGGGTGCCCCTGCTGATGGTATTTTTAGGTGGGTGCCTCTGTTGATGGGATAGTTTGGTGGTGCCCCTGCTGAAGGTATATTTAGGTGGGTGCCACTGTTGATGGTATATTTAGGTGGGTGCCCCTGTTGACGGCATATATTTAGATGGGTGCCCCTATTGACGGTATATTTAGGTGGGTGCCCCTATTGACGGTATATTTAGGTGGGTGCCCCTGTTGACAGCATATATTAAGGTGGGTGCCCCTATTGACGGTATATTTCGGTGGGTGCCCCTGCTGATGGTATATTTAGGTGGGTGCCCCTGCTGATGGTATATATAGGTGGGTGCCCCTGCTGATGGTATATTTAGATGGGTGTCTCTGTTGATGGTATATTTAGATGGGTGTCTCTGTTAGTGATGTATTTAGACGGTGCTCTGTTGATGGTATATATATATATATATTTATGTAGATCTTTAAACCAGGACATGTATACACATACAAAGAGTACATCAATAATCATGTCAAGCTTTTGACATTCAAATCTGTCATACACGTTGCCAATTAGAGACATCAAGCATAGGCTGTACGATCATAACCCCCACCCTATCAGAGTCCCCGGTATACCCTCCACGCTTCCCAAATTTTCTCTCCTTTCTTGGGGCACCCCCTACTTTTATAGATCACTGTCTCGGCTTGCCAACACCAATCAAAGTTTTATAGAATATGGAAAGAGTCTTATCTAGTATCTGCTCTGTCATTACCCGATCTTCCAACGGGCCGGCCTCCATTATTGCTTCCCCTTCCCTGATATGTGTGTTGAGCGCATGGCCCAGTCGCATGTATTGTAGCCATTCACCTTGACCCAAGGAATAGTCCCGCTGCAGCTCTGTGAAGGAGATATACGCCTCCCTTCTCCATACATCACCCAAAGTCTCTTTCCCTATTAGTTCCCATTTGGCGAAATGTTGATGGTATATTTAGGGGATGCTCCTGCTGGTGGTATATTTAGGTGGGTACCTCTGTTGATGGTATATTTAGGTGGTTGCTCCTGTTGATGGTACATTTAGGTGGGTGACACTATTGATGGTATATTTAGGTGGGTGCCTCTGCTGATGGTATATTTAGGTGGGTGCCTCCGCTGATGGTATATTTAGGTGGGTGCCACTGTTGATGGTATATTTGAGAGATGCCCCAGTTGATGGTATATTTAGGCAGGTGTCACTGTTGATGGTATATTAGGGTGGGTATCACTGCTGATGGTATATTTAGGTAGGTGTCCCTGCTGGTGGTATATTCAGGGGGTGCCCCTGCTGCTGTATGTTGGAAAACTAATGAAAATCTTTAATGACAAAACAACATATATATATATATCGCAAAACAATGCCCGTTCAGGCTTAGGTTGCCCAATAAATTATGCAAAATAGGAAGCAAGAAACTCTGGGTAGTGCCCAAATTTAGTTGGAGAACAGCTCCTATATAGAGCACCGTGCAACACTAGCAACACTCTGAATCTGCTCACCTCAAAGGTCTGTTTTTCTAGCAGTTTCTAAGCACCGAATTAGCACAGTGCCAGCGACGCTGAGCTATCTTAATTCGGTCATGTAGATGACCATAAAAGCACGATGAGATTACATACAAAAATATCACAATCATGCACAATTTGATTTAACCACCTACAATGATAATCATATTAAAATATAAAAAACAATCATAGAAAATAGCTCTTAATCAATTTACAAAGTTTCTTAAAATTTCAGTTAATACCAATCAGGTATGTACTGCATAATCTGAGACTAAATCAGACCCAATTCAAAGTTTATAATGCATATTTCTTTTGTCATTTAGAGAGATGTCTCTAACAGGAAGCCAGTCCCTCCCCACACCCTACTACAAACACCTGTCATGTGAGTAAGAGATCTGAAAGGAGAGGCCAGCCCCTCCTCACACCCTACTACACACACCTGTCATCTGAGCGAGAGGCCTCAAAGGAGAAGCCAGTCCATCTATACACCCTACTACGCACATCCGTCATCTGAGAGAGAGGTCTCAAAGGAGAAGCCAGTCCATCTATACACCCCACTACGCACACCCATCATCTAAGAGAGAGGTCTGAAAGGAGAGGCCAGTCTATCCTTACATTCTACTACGCACACCCATCATCTAAGAGAGAGGTCTGAAAGGAGTGGCTGGTCCATCTATACACCCTAGTACTTACACCTGTCATCTGAGAGAGGTCTAAAAGGAGAGGCCAGTCCATCCTTACACTCTACTACTCACACCCATTATCTGTAAAAGAGGTCTTGAAGGGGAGGCCAGTCCATCAACACACCCTACGGCGAACACCTGTCATCTGAGAGGGCAGAGCATAGCGGGGTTGGATTAACGTATCATAATTAAATATTACCTTATGTTTAAAAAGAACAAAGATTACAGTTAGGTTATAGTTAGATGTTATAAAAAGATCTGTTTTTATTTTAAAAATAAACCTTAGAAATTCAATGAAAAAAACAAAGGTTATAATAATTTTGTAGTTAAGTGAATTTCTCAATAACAACATAACGTTTGAAACATTTTTTAAAAACTGAAATTCACCAGTTACAGTTAGCAGTGCTAGCGATAACTTGCACCCCGCCATGCACTGCTTATGACCTCACAAAAGACATCACTCATGACATATTCTATGACATCATTTATGACATCAATGATAACATCTCAAATGGCATGATTGATGACATCACTCATGTCACCACTGATGACACCATCCAATGAGTGTGCTAGCATACTTAACCTAATTTTTTACAGCACGGGTCCAGCTAATGGGTGTAAAGGTTCACAAAACACAACTGCTCCTAATGCAGTGGTGTAACAAACGCCCCCGCAGCACCCACAGTGCGGCTAGGGCCCCGAGCTCCAGGGGGCCCCCTCAGCACAGTACCCTGGTCTGAGAGCTTCTGATTGAGTCCAGAGTGAGCCCCTCCACGTACTTTGTGGGGGGGCCCTCAAGGTTCGTTACGCCACTTTCCTAATGCACCATAGGTGCGTAGATGTATGGAAGATGGTATAAATCTTTGCATTCAAGAGTAACTCTGTGTGCAGGTGACAGTTGATGACTTGTGTTCATTATGTTCCACACAAGTCTTTTGGTACTGCAGAAAACGTGTTCAACGGTAGTAAGATTCTACTATACATTAGGCCTGGGCTAAATTTCCGTTCCGCTCGCGGAAATTGCGATAATTTGACATTTTCGCGTTCCGCGGAGAGCGCGAAAATGTCAAAATTTCCGCATACCGCAGCTTAGCGATAATTTTTTTCTTGCTCGCGCTGTAAAATAATACATTCTCGCGCGCGCGCGATCGCCTTACCTGAATCCCCGCGTTCGCCGACAAGTTTTCCCGATCCGGTCGCGTTCTCCACGAGATGTTGGATTGTTGGTAGCCATTTGCGCTGTCTCGCGACAGTTCGCACCTGCTTTAACGTCATGCGTCGCGCGATCACGTCTTTCTTCTCGCGATCATGCACCGCGAGAAGAGTGAAAACAAGATCGCCGCACCCGCGAGCAACCGCATGGGTAAGTTGGCGAGCCGCGACCACGCAGAAAATACCGCGAACGGGCGGGAAAAAAACTTCCGCATCTTCGCGATATTTCCACGTGTTTGCGGAGATTTTTAACATTTTCGCGATAATTTGCGAAAGTCGCTTTCACAAATTCCGCCCACCCCTACTATACATGTGCTTGTTTTGCTTGAGAAGATGGGCTATAAAGTTTTCAAGACAGTATAAAAGGGGCAGGTTGTAGAATGTTTAACATCTTCAGATCATGGCTATTTTAAGCAAATAGTGTATTTTTTACTACTTTGGAATAGAGTGTACACTGATGTTAGTAGATACTTTTTAATTTTCCGTTGGAATGTTTCTTATGAAAGTTTCACTGTTTGCAAACAGTGTGGTATAGAATAAACTCTCTCCATAGAGTAAGCACTGTTTACAGTACCCAGTTATCTACAGATTTCAACTTCTTTTCTCCATGTAGGTTTGGTGAGCTTCAGGTTTTTGATAAGGATAAAAAATGCCCTTAGTAGGTCTTTTGTTTTGGAACTGGCATTCACTATTTTTAGTAACTTGGCTTTCTCTGAACAGAAGAATGCAGATTGAACACCTTACTCAATGAGGGTTTCCCGTATATCTGGGGCTGATTGTTAATGTGAACTAAGCTAGCTGTAAAGTGTATGGTATAGGGTCAATGTTGCACATAATACTTGCTTCCTACACCTAATGGTGTTGGGTCTCTGATGGCAGTAACGATGTCTGATATTCTCCTGAGCTATTTTGTACTTACTGTCAAGCCTGTAATGCCATACTAATTTATAGAGCAATATGCGTGAAAACGAAGTTTGGATGATGTCATCAGTGATGCCATTAATGATGTCATGTGAGATGTCATAGAGCATGTCATGAGTGATGTCATATGTGAGGTCATAAGCAGTGCATGGCAGGGCGCAAGTCAAAGTTACCTCTGCTAACTATAACTGGTGAATTTCTGTGTTTTGTTTTAGTTCGAAAACGTTAATGTTGTCACTGAGAAATTCACCTAACTATAACGTTACTTTAACCTTTGTTTTTCTCAGTGAATATACATACATATATATATTCACTTAAAAAACCATAGGTTTCACACATGTTATAGTTAGCTGGACATTTCACTCGTAAAAAACCATTGAAATTCCCCCGTTATAGTTAGTTCAGATAACTATAACTCGCGCGCCCGCAATCCACTGCTGATGACGTCACATATTACATCACTCATGACATGGTCAGTGACATCACTCATGACATCACTGATGACATCATCCTTGTGATAGAGTGGCGGTCGCGCGAGTTATAGTTATCTGAACTAACTATAACGGGGGAATTTCAATGGTTTTTTACGAGTGAAATGTCCAGCTAACTATAACATGTGTGAAACCTATGGTTTTTTAAGTGAATTTGTAAGGTTTTTTAAATGCTAATTTATGTATGTATTATTATATTTTTTATATATTTATTTTACAATAAACTACCTATGTATATAGTTATAGATTGACTGTATCCTGTAATATGGAATGGCTCAGCTCTTTTTTTTTTAATTTGGATAAAGTTGAACAGCATAGTTAATACCTTCTATAAACTTATAAACAGTTAAAAATGTTTGTTTTTTTAAGTTTTTTTCATGGTGCGCGCACCCCGCGTTTTTTGGAAAAAAAAATAAAATGTTTTTTTCACCCTTCGGGGTCCTTCAGGGACCCCCTGACAAAGGCTAGGGGGTCCGGAACTCTCTACCCTGCCCCCTTTTCACGTTCTCCACCTTTCTTTTTCACTGTCACACACAAAATGGCGGCCGACACTTCCTGATTTCGACCGATTCGAATGTTGACTGACATGTAACCACCAATCAGAATTACGCTCGCGCACGTTATGGTGCGCGCACCGTGTGCGCATGGTGAGTACGGTGCGCGCATATAGATATTTATGTATTTTTAACTGCAATTTTCTCAGGAACTACTGAACAGATTGACACCATATATGCAAAAGGCACATGCCTGAACTGAGGACTACCTCTTTGCCAAATTTCAAGTAATTCTGTTCAGCCGTTCGGGCTGTATCTTTGACTAAAGGTCCTATGGGAAAATGCATGGGGAAAATGCGTTTTGGGACCCCCCTTTTTTCTCAGCCCCCGCTTGACGAATCACCCCGAGACTTTCAGGGTAGGAGCTGAGCGGAGCGCCCCATTAGTTTTGAAAATTTTGCGAGGATTCGTCAACCGGCACCAAAGTTATTCAAAATAGAATTTTCAGATTTCCTATGGGAACTCGGTCCTAACTATAACTATCTACTGGCGACCGCCAGTAGATAATATATATATATATTTTTGGTCCAGTTGAAGGCATTCGCCGAAACGCGTCGACCGTCCCTGTTGTTGTGCACCTGGTGAAGATGAAATAAAACGTTATTGACTGACCTTGCTGTGCTGTTGGACTTCCTTGTTGCCGTGGATATCTTGGTGGGGATTGCTACCGAGTTTCTTTTCTAAATATATATATATATGTGTGTGTATATATATATATATATATATCCTAAGAACTCCACTGCACAGCGGCTATGTTGTTTCAACAAAATTGGTCACGGACCACAGTTAGATGCGCAGAATCTAGTTTATTGCCTTCAAACTCTGTCGGCAATTACGCGTTTCGGCTCCAGGGAGCCTTTATCACATGACATGTCACTGAGAAATTCACCTAACTATAACGTTACTTTAACCTTTGTTTTTCTCAGTGAATATATATATATATATATATATATATATATATATAGTACATATATATATATGTATATTTTTTTTTGTTAAAAATAAAAAGGTCTTAGCTAACACCAGACATAAAAATGTGAAAAGACACATGATTGTTACAAACATTCCACTAAATATGCTAGAATCAAAAGTTGATATTCTTTTCGCCATGGAATTTCTTTCCTGTACACCCGCTCGTGGTACTGGACTTCAAACTTTTCAGGATAATTTAAAAAAACAGGCCTTTTAAGAAAGCGCATTATTACTCCATTGTACGATCCAGCGCTAGTGCCAAGAAATCAATAGTGAACGTGTGCTATATAAAAATCTTCAACAAAACATAACATCTAGTATATAGAAAAAGCTGAACTATACCCCCTCACACACACACGCACACGACTGGGAGTGCACTACTTTGTGAGAGAAGTGATTTCTTATAGCTAAGCATATATATATATATTTGTGCTTGATGTTCAGCAGCACTTCTGTGCAGCACTGCAAGAGTTAATTGAGACACAAGTACATGTCTATACAGAGTGTTAATCCTTTAATGGGGAAATAGCAGCCTTTCTGAACAGTGCTGTAATGCGGTGGTGCATTCCTATCTCACCACTGCAAATGACAGCTCGTGTGTTGGGGTCGGTGGAGTCTCTAGAAGTGAATTTTAGGGGGGCACACATTGGGCAACAGATAAAACTGGTGGGACCACCTACTAAGTTATATTTATATACTGGTGGGGACACCTACAAATTAATATCTGCAACTAACTTTGACGTCATTCCACTTTAACCGTTTTTTTAAGTGACTATATATGTATGTATATATAGCTTTTGCGATCGAAACGCGTCCAGGGCGGACACTTGTCTGTTTTTACTATGATGGTCAAATAAACTACTATCATGGAGTAACCCCTGTTGTTTGAAGTGATTTTTTCATCTTTGAAGACTTTGTGAGGTCCGTACCTGTGTGTTGAAGCAATCAGCAATTCAGGCATCAAAGCTGCAAGATGTATATATATATATATATATATACTTAAATATACTTAAAAGAATGGTTAAAGTGGAATGACGTCAATATATATATATAGTCACTTGAAAAAGCAAATCTTAAAGCTATAGTTAGGTGAAAATGTCAGTTTAAATGTAACATTTTAAATTACAAAAACACTGGAATTCACCAGTTATTGTTAACTTGTCAACTGAAGTAACTAGCACCTTCCCAATGAACAGTGTTGTCATCAATGATGTTATTTCAGATGTCATCAGTGATGTTATCAATGGTGTCAAAGAAAATGTCATGAGGGATGTAATATGTGAGGTCATAAACAGCACATGGCAAGGGCTCAAGTTGTAGTTACTTCAGTATTTCTAGTTTTAAACTTTTTTTTAATTAGGATCTCATTAGCATGTGTAACTATGCCAACTCCCGTCCCCACCCCTCAGGCAACCAACACTCTACCACACACAGCTTGGCAGGACCTGCACCAACCGCCTGTATGCGACCAACCCACCACAGACACCCAGGCCCTCTTTCTTTGGAAAAAAATGTTTCCCGACCCCATGGGACTTTCAGGGGAGCCAGCTCTCACACTGTCTTCCCGCAAGACTCTCTCAGGAGCACAGAGAGCCACGCTGGCTCCCGCGATTGCCTCGCTGGATTGTGATCCCCTCCACAAGGTCCAGTCAGTCAGGGTACCGCTACCATGCCCCCTGCATGTAACTTTTTTTCATTTTCAGGCCACCCGATGCCCTGTAGCTGCAACATTTTGTTTTCATGTTGGGGCCAGCCAATCAGAGTGCAAGCTCACGCAGGTGGCCGATGGGCAAAAATGCCCCTTGGCAGTGCTTAATTTGAGCCAGCGGTTGCCGGTAGAGCCCACCGACACTCATTTTTGGGGACCGGCACTTATTTTTCCACATTGGGCATTTCGCAGGAGCAAAATAGGGAAAAATAAACAAAAGGGGTGGAAGGAGAAAGAGAAAGATAGAAAACCTGTCTCAAAGGGAGAAAGCAGGGACCTGCAAGAGTGAGATAATTGTGCAGCGGGGTGTCCAGTAGTCAATTAAAGAGGCATGAAGTGGATTTCAGTCTACCAGCCTTGGTATTCAGGGCACTGACTTGTAATAGCGCTGGCTGCAGCCTTCTGAGCAGAGTTTCAGGGACCGTCACTCATTCTTTCACAAATCAAGCACTGTCTTTCAGCAAATCAGATTGTTCTATTATTTCAACTTGCATACTTGTTGGCCTTCCTGGAGAGTCCCGCAAACCAAACTGTCCAAATATCTATACATTTCGAACCTTAATTTTTCCAAAATCACTGAAAGGATTCACACCGAATTACAAAGGCACACTTTCTAGCATCAGTTGTAGTTAGTGCCATAAACTAGAACATGAGAATTTCAGTGGTTTTGCATTATTTTTGTGTTATTGCAAAATGTGATAGATAGATGGATAGATAGATAGATAGATAGATAGATAGATAGATAGATAGATAGATAGATAGATAGATAGATAGATAGATAGATAGATAGATAGATAGATAGATAGATAGATAGATAGATAGATAGATAGATAGATAGATAGATAGATAGATATGTTGCTTAAAATGTTTGAATCTGACTTTGTATGTGTGCATATATATCTGTATAAATACATGTAGATATAGAAATACACACCCATACATGCATACAAAGTCAGATTAAAAAATTTTAGGCAAAGAACACTGTTTTCAGTGAAAGATGGTTGGACAAATTAGTGCGTGGTAGGACACAGTGTCTGTTTGTGTTCCCTCCTGGTACCGTCAGACGTTATGGTGGTGGGGTACAAAGGAGGTTGGGGGCAGGACAAAAGCAGCTGAGACACGAGCCTCATCTGCCTCCCTGTAGAGAAGCCTCTGATTGGCCTGCACCAGCACTTATGCACCACTCTGGTTCCTTGCATTCAGGAGTGGCTACATGTCTCTATGCAGGTAAAAGACAACACTTGCCCATAGGTGCCCAATATGTCTTTTTAAAGCACAACAGCGCTAAGACATCTCTGCAGGTCCCTATACAATGCAATGCATTTAATAGGACAGCGACAGCACCTCTTAGCAAGTCTACAATGTAATTAAAGAGACAGATTCATCACTTCACAAGAGGTATGTAATGCATTTCACAGGACAGTGTCAGTGTTTAGGTCGAGCCTGGGCAGCACATGCGCTGCTCTGCAAAGCATGCTGTATTCAGGTATGGACTTGAAGCACAGTCTACTCTCCGCCCATCTTTTCAATTGGCTCCTGCTACTGTCCTTTTTTAAATGGTTGCTTCTGATTCGTTAATAGGATTCTTAGTCCCTACTTAGTAACGCCTTGTCTGCATTTGTAACCTCCCATGAAGACTGGACTCTTTACTTGTGTTGTTACACAGTCTGCTTTATCTAGGCTGTGAACACTAACTTCTTTAATAATTTTCCCCTATTCCATCGCGAGGTGCTTTCCCACAGCCAGCATGTACAAAGTAAAGCGTTTTTTCCCCAGTATTTATTTACTTTATTAGCAGCAGTAACGTGGGCGGCCTGCCTTATTTTGTATTTATTTGCTTTAGTAGTATTCGCGTCACGCCCCCCTTTCAATGTTTAAAGGTAAAGCGCGGCGTGCCACAATTGCTACAGAAGCAAATAAACAGAAAAAAGAGAGGGCAGACGGAATATTTCTTTTCCATTTAATTACTTTTGTAGCAATCTCGGCACGCCGCGCTTTAGCTTTAAACATCTAAAGCGGGGCGTGAGGCGAATACTACTAAAGCAAATAAATGGAAACGAAAAATGCAACGGCCGCCCGCCTTTTTTCACAATTAATTACTTGTGCAACATTTTTTTCCAAACAAGGCACCGGACATGCTTCATGTATTAAGAAGGCAGCCATGCTGCCCTTTTGTATTATTTATCGACACAGCGCCCAACACCCTTTTAACATGGCTGCCGGCCGTGCTGCTGTTATTATGTGTTGTTTTTCAACACAGTACACGACGTGCTTTGTGTTTTAACATGGCGGCCCACAACCAACGATAAGCAGCTGCTGCGCTGTACGCTTAACCTAACTTTGTTATATGGCTAATCTGAGCACCCGCGCCCATTACAAACTCTGTTACAAACTAAGGGGCAGATTTATGAGGCCCGTTGCGCCATCGGAACGTCACTTTTTGTGACGTTTCGTGGCGCAGAAGCCTGCGTGATATTTATCAGGCAGCACTGAGCCACTTTTTTTGGCTTAATGCTGCCTCATAAATATCAGTCCCTTTAACACAGTGTTCTGCGTTAAAGGGGCGTGCAATGGGTGTTGCTGGGGGCGTTCCCAGCAACACCCATGGCCTTTTGACACTGCCCCAGATTTACGAGAAATCGTAAATCTGAGGCAGCGCCAAAAGCTTCCGCCTCCCCAGGGGAGGCGTAAGGGAGGCGCAACGGGGAGAAATATCTTTATTTCTCCTCGTTTTTCCTTTTTCTATGTGTGCTGCATTCTGCAGCACCCATACAAAGAGGAAAAACCTTTTGTGATTATTTTTGTACAGAAAGGTTTCCCTTCCTGTACAAAAATATTCATCTCCGCAACGCAGGCACCCTTGCACCATGGTGCAGAGGTGTCTGCGTTGGCGCAGGCAGCCCATTGTGCGCCGGCGCAGGGGAAAAGGACAGGAATGCGCTGCATTTCATAGATACGGCGCATCCCTGCCCTTTTCTTTTGCCGTAGGGAAGCGCAGCAGGAAGGCCTGCTGCGCTTCCCTACGGCAAAACCTCATAAATCTGCCCCTAATTTTCCTGTGTGCGACTACTTTCTTGCCTTTTCATTTAAAGTGGACTTGTTTATCAACTCTTTAATGAGTCTGTATGCGTGTCTGCTTGTGTGTGTGGCATTTGCAATGCAATAGGTCTCCCATTTGAGAGAGTTTCAGCAAATGCTTTTTATTTATGTGTTGTATTTTAAAACATAAATAAAAGGCATTATCATTTACAATTCCAATAGCTTAAACTCTCGCAAATGCGAGACCTGTTGCAATGCAAGCGCTTGTTTTATATTACCGTAGACGTACCGGCACTTCTCGGGGTTACACTACAGTTAATAGGATTTTTCTGGCATTGCTCAAGAGGTCTAAAAATAATACGGTGTATTTCATGGGACAGTGATAGCTCTTCTCAGCATTTCTGCGATGCATACGGTAGGGCAGTGCCAGGCTTTCTCAGCAGGTCCATGTTGTATGCAATAGGGCAGTGCCAGGCTTTCTCAGGAGGTCTGTGATACATTCAGAAGGACAGAGCCAGGCCTTCTCAGCAGGCATGTGATACATTCAAAAGGACAGTGCCAGGCCTTCTCAGCAGGTTTGTAATACATTTAATAGAACAGTGCCAGGCCTTTTCAGCTGGTCTGTAATACATTTTATAGGACAGTGTCAAGTCTTTTCAGCAGGTCTGTGATCCATTCAAAAGGACAGTGCCAGGCCTTCTCAGCAGGTTTGTAATACATTCAATAGAACAGTGCCAGGCCTTCTCAGCAGGTTTGTAATACATTCAATAGAACAGTGCCAGGCCTTCTCAGCTGGTCTGTAATACATTTTATCGGACAGCGTCAAGTCTTCTCAGCAGGTCTGTGATCCATTCAAAAGGACAGTGCCAGGCCTTCTCAGCAGGTTTGTAATACATTCAATAGAACAGTGCCAGGCCTTCTCAGCTGGTCTGTAATACATTTTATCGGACAGCGTCAAGTCTTCTCAGCAGGTCTGTGATCCATTCAAAAGGACAGTGCCAGGCCTTCTCAGCAGCTCTCTGATGCTTTCAATGGGACAGTGCCAGGCCTTCTCAGCAGCTCTCTGATGCTTTCAGTGGGACAGTGCCAGCCCTTCTAAGCAGGCCTTGGATATGTGCAATAGGACGGTGTCAGCACTACTCAGCAGCTCTCTGATGCTTTCAGTGGGACAGTGCCAGCCCTTCTAAGGAGGGCTCTGATTCGTTCAATAGGACAGTGCCAGCACCTCTCCGCAGCTCTGTGATGCTTTTAGTGGGACAGTGCCAGCCCTTCTAAGCAGGTCTTGGATATATGCAATAGGACAGTGTCAGCACTTCTCAGCAGTTCTGTGAAGGTTTCAGTGGGACAGTGTCAGCCCTTCTAAGGAGGGTTCTGATTCGTTCAATAGGACAGTACTAGCACTTGAAGTCAGGTTTACAATATTTTTATCAGGTCAACACAAAAACTACTCAACAAGTCTAAAATACACTTACTAGAAATGTCAGCACTTCTCAGGAGGTCCATGCTGAGTACAAAGATTTCCAATGCAACTAACAGACTCACATGCCCAATTAATTTCATATTTCCCAATACTACTTCACCGCTAATCCTTTTTGGGTTCCGGAGTAGCGTGCTACTCACCGAAAAGCGCTTCAATGTATTTATTGAGTTTTATATAGCGCTGGCTAGACCCGGAGGTATCAGAGCGCTTTACATGAGGAAGAAATATTGTTTCAGAACATGGTTACAAAGTGACATCCAATGCCTAGTCTGGGGTAGTAAGTGCTCTATAAATGTTACAATTACAATTACACGGTTCATGCAACTCGTTCTCAGTAAGGCTAAATTACAGTTCAAAGGACAGAGTCAGCTCTTGTCTGTAGGACTGCAGGACTTCTACTGGGACAGTACCAGTCCTTGCCAGGAGGATCCTAGTACTTTTAACAGGACAGCGCCAGCATTTCTCAGCAGCTCTGCAAAGAGTTCACTGGGGCGGCACCCGTATCTGCCCTCACCTCTGGACAGTACCTGCCTTTTCAGCAGCTCTGCAGCAGATTTACTAGGGCAGTCCCAGCACTTAGGAGCGACTCTGCAATATGTTTGCTAGGACAGTATCGGCAGTTCGCAGCCGCTTGTCAATACATTTCATAGGGAAGTCCCAGCACTTCTGAGCAGCTCTTCAATACATTTACCAGGGCAGCCCCAGCTCTTCTCATCAGGTCTGTCATACATTTACCAGGGCAACCTGCACTTATCCACAACTCTGCAGCATATTTACTAGGGCAATAATACCACTTCTCAGCAGTTCTGCAATATGTTTGCTTGGACAGTCTAGCACTTCTCAGCAGCTCGGTGATATATTTACTAAGACAGTACCTGCACTCCTCAGCAGCTCTGCGATATATTTACCAAGACAGTACCTGCACTGCTCAGCAACTCGGTTGTATATTTACCAAGGCAGTACCTGCAGTTCTCAGCAGCTCAGTAATTCATTTTACCAAGGCAGTACCTACACTACTCAGCCGCTCTGTAATATATTTACTAAGGCAGTACCTGCATTTCTCAGTAGCTCGGTAATAGATTTACCAAGGCAGTACCTGCACTTCTCAGCCGCTCGGTCATATTTTTACTAAGGCAGTACCTGCACTTCTCAGTAGCTCGGTAATAGATTTACCAAGGCAGTACCTGCACTCCTCAACAGCTCGGTAATATATTTACTAAGGCAGTACCTACACTTCTCAGCAGCTCTGCAATATATTTACCAAGGCAGTACCTGCACTACTCAGCAGCTCGGTAATATATTTACTAAGACATTAACTGCACTACTCAGCAGCCCGGGAATATATTTACTAATGCAGTACCTGCAATACTCAGCATCTCGGTGATATATTTACCAAGGCAGTACCTGCACTTCTCAGCAGATCAATATATATTTACTAGGATAGGACCTGCACTTCTCAGCAGCTCTGGAATATATTGACTAAAACAGCCCCTGCACTTCTCAGCAGCTCTGAAAAATATTTACTAGGACAGTCCCTGCACTCCTTAGCGAGTCTACACATAGTACAGTACATTTCATATAACAGTTCAAATACTGCAGTTCTGTGACGTTTAATGGAACAATTTCCATCAGTTTTATAAAGACATGCATGACATTTAATGGGGCACTGCTACACATTTACTAAAACAGTAGACGTACTTCTATGTTGGTCTGCAATACTCTTTATAACAAGGTACCAGCACTTCTCGCCAACTCAACAGCACTTTCAAAGCAACAGTACCAGTACTTGTCACCAGCTCCCCAACACTTTCGAAGGGACTGTGCCAGGAATTGTCACCAGCTCTCCAACACTTTCAAAGCGACAGTATCAGTACTTGTCACCAGCTCCCCAACACTTTCAAAGAGACAGTACCAGCACTTGTCACCAGCTCCCCAACACTTTCAAAGGGACTGTCCCAGCACCTGTTGCCAGTTCTACAACACTTTTAGTGCATAAGTGCCAGCATTTCTCTTTACCTCAATACCACTTTCAATGGGACTGTCTGTACCAGCACTTCTCTGCAGATTTACAGTTTTTCAATGGCACAGTGCCAAACCTTCTGATCAGCTGTACAGCACTTTCAATGGGACATTACCAGCACCCTCTCACCAGCTGCACATCATTTTCAACGATGCAATACAAGCTGGTCATATGCTCTATAACTCTTTCGAAGGGACAGTACCACCACTTGTCATAGACTGTAGAGCACTTTCAAAGGGACAGTAACAGCACTTCTCAGCAGCTCAACACCACTTTCAATATGTATGTACCAGCACTTCTCTGCAGCTCTACAGTGCATTCAATGGGACAATACCAAAACTTCTGATCAGCTCTACGGCAGTATCAGTGAAACAGTATCAGCACTTCTCCGCAGCTTTCCTGCACATTCATTAGGACAGCCCAGCTCTTCTTACCAGTCTATACAACTTTAAATGAGAAAGTCCAGGCACTTCTCATCAACTGAACAGATTTCAATGGGGAATAATGCACTGTTCTGCTCTACTGCACTTTTATTGGGTATGACCAGCACTTCTCAGCAGCTCTACGGAGCTTTCAATGAACACTTCTCTGCAGCTCTAGGGCACCTTTATTGGGACAGTGTCAGCACTTCTCTGCAGCACTTTTGCCAGGACAGTCCCAGCGCTTCACAGCAGCTCTGCGGCGCTCTCAGTGGAAGGTACCAGCACTTCTCAGCACGTCTACAGTACGTTTAGAAAGACAGAGGTAGTCCCCGGCGGGACTGCGCTGCCTGGGTCGAGGCACCGAACCCGCCGTCTCCCTCGTGCTGTGAGGCAGTGAGCTACGGCTTGTAACACGATATTTACTGCCAACTGTACACAAACACTTCCTGCTCTGGGGAGTAATTGCTGCCAGTCCTTCCCCTAATCCTAATCGTTAAAATGTTGACATAACTTCCAATCCCAGCTTCCCCAGGGACCGCGTTGTGATTCAGGGCATGCCCCTTGTCTACCAGCACTGGGTGTTCTTAAAAGCGCCAGTTTAACATCAATCGCAGTTCACGAACTCGGAGCCAGTTCTACGCAAGAAAGCAAAACTGAGGTTAGAAACACGCAGAGTCTGTAAATCGAGGTGTTTTGTTCCCCTTCTACAAGAATGGCGAAGTCTAAGTGCGAGATGCCATTAAAGAACAAGGGGACCTAGGTTCAAATCCTGGCTCCGCTGTAGACCAGTATGAGTGATCCAAGGAAAATGTCGATCTTATTGCGGCGCGGTTAGTGAAAACTGAGAGCGTTTAGTAATAGGTAACTCCAAAGACGAGCGCTATAAAAACGGGGACATTCTGTTCAGTTTAGGAACCGCATTCCCTCACTATCCCATGGTATTCGAATCAGTCCAACTCTTTGGGTGAATGCGCCCGTTGCTGAAATCAGTGTGCAAATGGAGTTCACACGTTTGAATCCCAGGAGGGTTGCCTCAGTCCTCCATCCTTACGGAGGACTGAGAACACAAGTACAATTATTTGAAGAAGCGAGTGATTGTTAAATGAGGTGCTTGTGTATATCACACTGCAGGCTGCACACACCTGGCACTGCACGCCAGAGCAAATTAAGAAGCTATCCTCAGGTAGGGGAGCAGAAAGGGGGGCAGGGGTGGGAGGGTGAGGGTGAGCGGGGGGAGAGGGGTGGAAGAGTGGGGGTGAGCCAGAGGAGGAGGTGGCTCCCGCCCTCGTTTCAGGGATGCGTCTTACCTCAGGCGTGTGGATGCGTGGTGGCCAGGTGTGGGGTGGGCCCGCCGCCTCCGGGGTGTGCAGACCCCCTGGTGCCCTCCTGTCTCCGCTGCGCCCCCTCAGATCCTCTCAGGTCCCAGTGCAGTCACGCAGGATGCGTGAGGGTACCTCACCCTGGCAGAGTTGGCACTGCTGGCTACGAGAGAAGAGAGGCACCGAGCACTTCTCCACAAACCCCCAGACGACGCGCAGCTGGACTCAGCTCGGATTCCTCCACGCGCGCTCTTTTTTTCTCCTCACACACTTTTTTTAACCGCGCAATAAGTCACTGGCTGGGTGTGGCTTCTCGGCTTGGGTTCTGGCAGCCCCCGGGGGACATGGGAGCTGTGAAAAAGAGGAACGCAGCGGCCTGTCTGTCAGCCTGGGACAGACACCCAAAGGCCGGTGAGCGCGATGGGGCAGGGGGGTAGTTTCCACCGGTGCAGCAGGTTCAGTGGCACCGGAGCCCAGGGACCTGAGGGGCCCACTGAACCCTGATTATTGCTATATTTCACAGAACAGAAAGTAGCCAGGGGCCCCATTTCCTACCTTGAACCAGTGCCCGTGAACACACTGGCTATGCTACTAACATCAGGGGGGTCGGACACACTCCTCCCTGGCCAGGGCAGACAAGGAGGCCTTGCCAAAGGACACACACTGCCACATTCGCAAAGCCAACGAGTTGTATATGCACACACACACAAGAGGGTGTAACCCCGCGGGCGCACATGTGTGACTTTCTAGAGTATTTGATGCCAAAGAGACTCCAAGAGTGGTCAGTGGGGGCCCCACGGAGCTTCGCATCCAGAGCTGTTCTCATCTGGGGACTTGCACAGACGCTCTGTGTGACCCTCCACGCTTGTTTCAGGTTCTTCCTTGCGGATGAGATGGGGGGGGGGGGGGGGGCGCTATTCACTGTAGCACTCTGTTACGTACTCGTACATGCATTTGTGAATTAGCGTAAAGCATCTAAAATTGTAATAAAATGATAATATTCAAGGACTATCCATATAAATTAGTTCAGATAGACAGAATTGAGGCCTCCTTGCACTTTTACTAATAGTGAGTTGGACGCTTCGGGCCGATTCACAAAGGCACGTAAAAGTACACAGAGTGTTTCTGTAGGACAACTGCCGGTACTAACAAATGCTTTTGTGAATACGCCCCAGAGCTTTTTCCACTGGTTGGTTTCCAAGAATACCTTCATTTTCTTTGTATGCCCGGCCTAAGACACCCCCGGCACAACCTGTCCATTACAGGACCATCCTACAGGGCCCCCTGGTGCCTCTGCGCCTGTGGATGCAAACAAGGGGGCACAACATATGCCCCTCTTTGTGCATGCACACCAGTTCCTGCACAGCCTTAACTTTACAACCCATGCCATGCAGGAACTGTTTGCGGCGTTCCATTGCGGTGTCTGTTTTTAGAGGCGCTGCTGAGGGAACAGCAAAAAAAAAAGCCCGCCAGACAGGAGGAAACTCCTAACGGGTTTGGCAGTGCGACGGCGGGGCGGACTCAGCACAGCACCACCCAACTCGTAATCGGGTCCGAAATGACCATATACAGAGAATGAGGATTGTTAGACTTCAGGTTTTAATAGGATAAAACATGCAAGTCAATTGTGCACAGCACTGTTCTTAAACTGGCGCTCAGCACTGGTTATCTAGTCCTCATTATCTCAAAGTATTTACTTCCTGTGACTAACTACTTCTGGGTCAAAGTATTTGCTTCCTTTGTCTTATTGCTTCTAAGCCAAAGTACTGTCTTCCACTTACAGTCTTCATTAGGTCTCGCCTAGCTATTGCGTTTACGCAATCTCTATGCGAGACTCTAGTAAGAGGGGCATTTCAAAGTGCTCCCAAAAGTGGATTGCATGGCGAGCACGCGCACAATCACGTGCATCGTGCCGCCATGCAATCCGTTTGGGGAAGCGCTTCAGCCCACTGGCGCGTGCACGTGTAGCCGCAACCTCGGCATCATACTTCAAAGGGTCCGCTCCCCCGCCTGGAATGCGCTCCCCCGCCAAGCGCGCGCGCTACGCTCCACCGCCTCTCGCCGTAATTGTAAACATATGACAAATTTGCTTTCACTTTCGCGCGGCGGGCGCTCGCGTCCGGACCACTTTAGAAGCCAGGCTTGTCTTGTGTCTATGATCGCGATCGGTTTCACTTTCACGGCGGCCGCGCGGCATTACTACCCTGCTTTTTCCCCTGTATGAATCAGGCCAGAGAACACATTCCACCAAAGCCCTAAAAGATACCTTGTCCCAGGAGCACTTTGGTTTCCGCTGTACATTTCAAAAGCTTCCTTATCCAATTTGCTAACACCGCCATCTGCCTTCCTCTTGCCTGCTCTTTGAACGCTCCTCCCCCGCCGCGTCTTGCCGTAACTGTAAACATATGACATATTTGCTTTCACTTTCGTGCTGCGGGCACTCGCGCCCTCACCACTTTAGAAGCCGGGCTTGTCTTGTGTCTATGATCGCGATCAGTTTAACTTTCACGGGCGGCCGCACGGCTTTCTATCTTTGATGAGAGCCATAATTCCTCAAAGGGGTATTGATGTCCTCTGTGCTCAATGTGAGAGCAATTTTATGCATAACAATGACATGAAAATCTAACCTATATTACAATGTTGTCTACCGTACGCTCTGAACCCTCCTTGCAATAAAAAAAAAAGCTGGACGTTATCGAAAGTTATAGAGATAAAGGTCAGAGTTCGTCACGACGCATACATCCATCCAATCCCTGAAGAGGGAAGCTGCAAACATCTGTGATGCCACTAGTATTCTTCCACCCTTACGCACATTTTCGCTTCACCCACCTACTCACCCAATGATATAGGAAGGCTGAAAGGAGTGACACTTTCATCACTCATCCTCCCTTCTGCTTGATAGTGATTTGGAGTGGACGCTCACCATGGACCATTCTTCATGAGACAACCAGGATCATAAATCCTTCTCTCATTTTGCCTGTGCTTTGGCTATCAACGTCAGAGACTAGCATAGCTTCTTTGCACAGATTTGTAATGCGCTGTCCACCCTCCACTCAGAGACGTTTTAAGGCATGGGCAAAGTGGGCTCTGGCCCATGGCCTCAGCCTTTCAGGGGGCCCTGACAGAGCCAGCTCTGTTCTGCAACGGGACTTGCCAGGCGCGCAACACCCATTGGACTCAAAGGGCTTCAGCCCCCCCGTCGCGTGTGGCAGCCCGGGATGAGACAGCTTCCCGGGCACACACAGCCGCACCCGAGCACTTCACAGGTCTTTAAAAGACCATTTGCATGTTAATGAGGCCTCGCTGTTGTTTCACCCCTTCTAAGAGCCCCTGCAGTTCACTCTGCCTATTGCTTAAAGATTCAGCCCCCCCGAAATTTTTTCTTAGCCCCCCCCGAAATTTGGCTCTAGTTGCGCCTCTGGGCCTTGCCCTGATGACCTTGAATACGTTTTGAATAGATTGTTGTAAAGAGCGTTTTTCTATCATTTATTTTTAATCGGTTAGAGTCTATTACAGACATTTGGCAGACAAAATGTCTTTGTTTCTTGCAACATCCATATAAAACGTTTCTTTTAGATCAATACAGGACCTCACATATGTGAAATGGGGGGTATCACGGAGATTTACAGTAATATTAGTGAGCTGCTGCTGTGTTACAATACTGAAAACAAAACATCACTTTTCCTGAATATCAGAGTACTCACGTTTTTGATTTGAGCAAAGAGGGCATGTAAGAGCTGAAACTGGATCATTAAAATCAAAGCTGTTCCGAACAGTGGCCCCCAAAATATATTTGGCCCAGGGCCCCTAAAATCCTTAAAACGTCCCTACCTCCACTACAAAAAGTATAGCTTTATTTATTTCATGAGTTTGTGTTTTCCTGTTAATCCGCCCCACCAGCTTCGGGGCTCCTTATCAAGTGCAGCAAGGACGCATAGTTATGGTGTTATGAAACAGCCGTCCTTGTCTAGTGTCACACCGAGCCCCTTCTGGTTTCCTTGGTGCAAAGAACCCAGCCAGGAAGTTTCTCTCTGATTCCTGACTTTAACAAACAGTTTCAAAGAAAAAGTTGACATTCAACGATTTCAAGCATGCGATATCGAGCAGAAAGTTAATTTTGAAAACTCAGAATACTATAGGTAATTAGTGTAAGTGGTGATTTAAATGGGCAAGGGCTGTCCGGTACCTAGCACCTACACTACTTTTATTTCAACATTAAAATAACAGCACTTCTCAGCAGGAATGCAGTACTTTTCTTTATTTGTTTCTATGTAGTTATTTGTAGAGAGGAAACTGTCATCCGCAGGCATCCTAGCACTAGAACTGCGGAGAGACACATAGGGAGGGAGACAAACTCAAACAGTGACAAACTAGAGCCAGAAAGGCACACAAAACTGAAAAAAACAAGCATTGGCATAGCCAATAGGTCTCGCCTTTGGGACCTTATAAGTGTTTAGCCATGCAACAGTTGATGTTGTCGCACCAAGGATATTGTGCTGGATAACTTCAGCACAATATCCTTGGTGCAACAACATCAACTGTTGCATGGCTAAACACTTATAAGGTACAAGGTTTCGCCATGCAACGGGTTATGTTGTTGCACCAGGGATATTGTGCTGCAAAACTAAATACTTATAAGGTCCCAAAAGCGAGACCTATTGGCTATGCCAATGCTTGTTTTTAATTTGTGCTACTTTTTGACAGCAGAGTGATAAAGACTCAGGAAGACAATTTAACCTCTGTCTTGAAAGAAAGATTTTAGCCATGCCAGGGCACTGACCTCCGCCAAAATGTGTTCTGCAAAATATTGAGGAAAACATATTGTGATACAGGAATATTGTGTCAATAAATGTTGTCAACTTAAAAATATCATGGGACAGAATTTAGAAGGTAAGAATATATTTTTAGGCATAAAATATCAATTTTTAAAGTATTGTTACTAGAATATTGTTTTCTTTAATATAGTTTTATGAACTATTGTTTATTAATTCATTCAATATGTTAGTTATTAGAATATTATTATATATTAGTATTATGATAACATTTGCTTAATTTTTTAAAGTATAGTTTGTAATTTTGATTGTGAAATTTAATTTGTTTAAACATAATTAGTAATTTTACATTTAGTAACGGGTAACTGTGTTTGTAGGGAGACAATTATGGGAAGTTCTTTTAAATATAATTGTTTTCTTTTTTAGTTAATAATTTATGTTGATTACATAATTAATAGGTGATAAGTATGCAAATTGTTCAATTGACTACTTGTTATTTTAAACATTTTAGTATAGTTATTATGATTAATGTTAAATTTTACATTTTTTAAATGTTATTAGTAATTGTTTTATGTAGAAATGGGCTTTTGGGTTTGTACGGGATTGACAAGGAAAGCTATTTAAAATATACATTTTTTTCCAATGATTTTATATAAATTCAATTATTAAATGATAATTATGTAAAATATTGAATTGATTAATTGTTGTTTCGATTATTGTGTTGTTTTTTCATTACTAGTTAATTAGTTGAGCTATTTATTCAGTTATATTATTTTAATGAAGAGTTTTATATTTATGATTTGTTTTAAGTTTAGTTATATTTAATAATGTATTCAATATTAATAATGTTTCATTGATATATATCTTTTAATAGTTTCATTGGTCTGTTACTAGTTTTATTTTTCAGAAGTAGGGGTGGAGTTGCATTTATTTAAAAATACAATCCTATGTATTTTTTAATTCATTTTTTAATATGAAATCTGTATTATTTCAATTAAATGTAGTTTTATTTGCATGTAATGAATATATCTTGTATTTAAAAATTATTAAATATTTTTCATTTTGCTATGGAATTAAATGTTTTTTTAAGTTAAGTGATTGGAATGGTATATGCGACCCCTCCAAAGTCCAAAACTTTGCCTACTTATGCTCAGATTTGAGTGGGAATAGTATATCAAACCCTTCCAAAGTGTATTTAAATGTTACACATTTACATATATGTATAAGTACATCAGTCTATCAATTGATCACAGAGAGGTAGAAGCAACACAATTGTGATTCTTGGTATCTTTTTTAGAATAAAAAGTCCTTTTTATATTAGAATGATCATAGATCTGACAATCTCGGCTCTCACGATAAATTCATTTATGAGCTACAAACAGTTATCTCGGGTAAAATAAATTTACTCGAGGGGAATTGTACATAATGTTTTTCATTGAACATTAAATACTATAAAGGGCCTATAAGTGATCCTTTCAACATCTGTGAATCCTCTTTTGATTCAAATAACACAAATCTTTTAAAAAAATGATATCTTATTACCACCGATACAGCATCAAATTATGTTTTAAATATGTTATTTTTCATCTATCAAAAGATATATATATAACTATTTTCATATTTCTCTTTTCAACAGCTGTCCAGAGAACATAAAGAACATAAAAAACAATACATCAAAGTAACATTTACTTAGTGTAAATCAAAATCTCCCAGTAATCACATACACAGATATGGGACCTTTGAATCACATATAATCAAAATGGGCAAAACAAATTTGTGCAGTGTATCCTTATATGTTCATCGCATTTTTCCAAGGATAACTAACATAATGTAGTCGGCGTTTCGACCCTGTGTTCAAGTGTTATTGACTATACATCATGGCTGGTCTTCCTAAGGACTAAAACAGACCAAAGGACAGCTTAATTGTATTGAAAGAGAGACACATGTAACATCTCCAGAATGGTATCCGTTAGTTATATATCATGACATCTCAGCACCCAACTGAGGGTCACTCACTGTGGGGAGTTTTTTTTTTGTTGTTGATCAGTTATCTACCTTCAGTTGTAGTCCTCTTGGCCCAATCATGGCTTCTTTGGTTTTTGATTTATAATGTGAACAGCAGCAGCACCTGTCTTGTCTCCTGTCCTCCTGCAAGATTTTGCTGAGTTTATCGTGAGAGCTGAGATTGTGATTGATCTCAATCAATATTGACATCCTTATTGTTGGGATGAAGATGAATAGAATTCAATTCAAGAAACTATCAGGGCATTTCTAAAAACAATGCATTTTATTCTTTTGTAACCCTTATCTTGGGGGTGCACATTCTGTAGAATTTAATTCGATAAGATTTCTAGTAATTCCTTCTATCAATTTATTGCTCTATTTTAGATGACTGTGACTTTGATAGACATTTTCTTTGTAACATTTGTTGCATGAACAAGACTATTGATTCATTAGACATGAAAATGCCACTGTTGTCACGAAGCACATGTTGGCGGTTCATCGTGATTTGTTTTTATGGAATCATTTATCTATAGAGCTTTGTATAACGGGACCTCAACCCGAAGGTATCAGAGCACTTTACATGAATGGCAGAGGAATAGTTACCCGAGTTACATTTGTGTAAATGCAAGTACTTGAAGTTGAAAAAAATGCAAAGTAATCGTATACACATAACTCAATTATAGACAGTCTTAGCTGTACGAGTTACATGAGGAGTAAATGTAGCCACATGGACAATCACATATATGTGTTACATTAATTTATAGAGCGCAACGGTTCCCCGAAAGTGTCCTGGCGCTAGCTCAATAAAAATGGACAGAAAGACGACTAAGGCTTTGCTGGGCCTAATTGTTAAACAGCCATGTTTTCAAATCTTTCCTGAAAGTGATCAGGTTGGGGGAGGAACAGATGCGAAAGAGGAGCTGATTCCAGGCACTGGCTGTGCAGGTAATGCAGCTTCTTCCACCCCGGTTGGTTTTCTTACATTTGGGAACCACCAGGGTCTGGGCTCCCAAAGAGCGATGTGTTCTATTGGTAATATACCATTTAAATCTCTGCCTGAGATGAAGTGAGCCTATATCGTGTAACACCTTAAAAGCCATGCAGAGGGCTTTGAATTTGATCCTGTGCCTTATTGGGAGCCAATGGAGATTTCTGATTTAATTTTTTTCTGACTACTTAAATTGAGGTATGCCTAGCAGAAGTCTGGCTGCAGCATTTTGTAACAATTGCAGTTTGTTATGGTGTTGCTGCTGCATATTGAGATATAGTACGTTACAGTAGTCTAGCTTTGACAAGATAAGGGAAGTCACAACTGTTTATGGACATTCCCAGGGGATGAAATGTAGTATCTTTGAGTTTACCTGGCCACCAAGAGTGATATTGTTGTCCGTTAGGACACCCAGATTTTTGCTTTCTTGACAGGAATCAGCACAGACCCTAATTAATCTGGCCACCAAGTTGGAGACCAAAAGGAGGTTTTATTCCCCAAAATAATTACTTCTATTTTTTCAGAATTCAAAATTGTTGAATGTAGCAGTGTATACGCTGGACAGCAGGATATATAGGCAATACAGCTCAGAAACAGCTATGATGGGGCGCGTCAACTTAGATAGCTGTAAGTGCATGAGCTGGAAGTGTTGCTGAAAAAATACACAAAGCATGCAGGCATAAAATAGCATATGGACATATTACAACAGTATAGAGCAGTGAATGAGGATAACGCCAAAGCCATAGCGCGGTGAGCGGTTCCTCTTTAATTGTCCCAGCTTCACAGATGGGCTTGGGGGGGGGGGGGGGGGTGGAAGTCCCTTGGTCACCAAGTATCTGGGGCAGACCTGCAACACTCAGGTGGCACCGTAGGTCAGTCGGACGAGCCACTCCCGGATCACATGGGAGTTCCACACACAATGGGAGACCTTTGTGCGAACTGAGATCTGCCGAGCGCGCAAGTGGGGAGCAGTGTCGGGCTCACCTTTCCATCTTCTGCCATTTTCGATTTGCAGTCGCTCCTACCTTGTATTTTCATTTCGGAGTGATCACGCCTTGGGCCTGGGCAGGCTGACAACAGAGGTGTGCAGCCTTGGACTCTCCATCCGACATCATGGCTGCCTCACTCTCACCATCCACTGAGCCGGCAAATTACAAGCATGTAGGCGAGTGAAGAGGCAGTATCCGAGCGCCTCCACAGCTTGGACCCAGCTCAAATTCCTTTTTTAGGTCTTGCAGACCTGCGTTGCAGCGCGCATGCGCTGCTCGCTCTCCGAGGCTTATTGTAATCGAGTAGATTTCAGAATTGGAGTTGAAGAACCGCCCATCATTTTGATTGGCTGGCGTCATTGTTTATGCTAAACGATGGCTTCCGATTGAAAATCAGGCTTCTTTGTTACCGCCCTGTCTCCTTTTGGGACGGGCCATCCAGACTGGCTCGTTTACTTGCGGTGTTACACTGTCGCCATAATTAGTCGGTAGGCACTATATTTTTTTCACAATGGCGACAGCTTGTTTACGTCCTCCTGTTGCCATCTACCTTGGGCGCCGCCGTGGGCCGTCCAATGTTTTGACAGCTTGTTTACATACACCACTAAAGTAGCATCTCGCTCCGTTTATTTATTTATTTTTACTTTATTTTGGAGCGAGGTGCCCGCTTTAGGGACACCGTGCTCCGTTTATTTATTTATTTTTACTTTATTTTGGAGCGAGGTGCTCGCTTTAGGGACACGGCGTTCCGTTTCTTTATTTATTTTTACTTTGATTTGGAGCGTGGTGCCCGCTTTAGGGACACCGCGCTCTTTCTTTTTTACAATGCGACACCTCTAGCAGTGTCTCTTTTATTCTAGGAGGCCCGGGGTTACCGAGGCAGCCTTCTAGACTGCCACTCCTTAATCCGCTCGCCATTCTTTCCATCTCCAACAATGCACTACCCTTATGTATCCACCTCTTCCATGTCCTGCCTTGTGCCGTTGGTTACCCCGTGTTCCTGTCATTCCAGCCTCCATCAACCCGTCTCCATTCCCTGGTCCCTTTCTCTCCCACTTTTTATGTAACACATTTTCTTTTTTCCACAACACCTCTTACTGCGCCATGTTCCCTATAGATTTTTCTTCTGTTGTCTCATTAACTCTCCCCTCTGTCCTTCTCTACGCCTACCTCTTCCAAACACGCCTCTCCTTCTCACCACAGCTCCACCTCGGGTCCCCACCTCTCCTCTCTCCCCTGCCACTACCACTTCACTCTCATCACCTTTGCACCCCTCCCACCTGCCATCTCCACTCCCTGCCTAATTCATTAATGCTTCTCGGCAGGGGAAGGCGCAAGGCTGTCTGTCTGGTGGCACAGGGTGGGGATTTCTCCAGTGAAATTAATTGGCCGCTAGGAGGCTGTTTACAATTCGCTGCAATACCAAGCCGGGGCTATTAAGTCTCACCGAGGAAATTACAACAGTAATTAATTTTCTATCCGCGATCGCTCGGCCAAGAAATCAACAATCAGCCCCTTTCATCTGCAGTGTTTCAGAAGCCTGTTTGTATTCTCCCTTCTCAAAATGATGAGTGTTTCTAAATGATAATTCCTGGCCGGTGTACGACAAGCCCTGCACACAAACTCTGCCGTCAATTTTGAATTCAAGTTTGAAGCTACTTAGAGGGAAGAGGCAATAAAAGTTCATTTCTCCTCGGAGTGTCCTTGGCCAAAAGTAAACAGATGTTGGGTATTTAAGGTTTTTCAGTGTAGTCCTTGCTTTATTTTGGCCCGTGGTTGCAGGTAGGGCCCTCTGGCACTCAATTTTTTTAAATTTTAAACCTGAGCGCGGCGCTGCTTTAAGGACACCGTGCTCGGTTTCTTTATATAATTTTTAACTTTAACACTGAGCGCCGCGCTCGCTTGAAGGACACCGCGCTCAGTGTTAAAGTAAACAAGCATTGGCATAGCCAATAGGTCTCGCCTTTGGGACCTTATAAATGTTTAGCTATGCAACAGTTGCATAACTAAATACTTATAAGGTCCCAAAAGCGAGACCTATTGGCTATTCAAAGCGGCCGCCAAAGTGAAAGTAATCGCGGTAAAGCGCGGCGCGTGCGCCCACGCACATGCACTGTAGCTCTAGGCTGGCCTGGTAGCACTTTTTGGAGCCCTCTCAATAAGTCTCGCCAGACCAGCGCATGCGCTGGGTCAGGTGAGACCTAAAAAGAAAAAGAAACCGATCGCAGTGTCCTTGAAGTGGCGCCATGCTCTGTTTCTTCAGTAGACCCCCAGTCCCCCCACCAAGGCCTGCACACCGTTCCCCCCTCTTGTGTTGTGTACACAGCGTCTGCTTGCCACTTGTTACGTCTCGCCTACGCAGCGCGCATGTGCTGCATAGGAGGGGACCTCTTGAAATCGATTCCCTTTTTCGCCCAAAAACGTGCACGCATTGCATTGCTTTCAATGGCAACGCGTGCATGTTTGGCGATTCCCTTGCGGGAGCGAGCTTTGAAAACATCTGTTTGTAATTAACTTTGATACAGATGGTGCCCCTGCTCGCTCTCGCAAGGGAAACGCTGTTTGTGCTCTCGGCTGAACTCCCCCCACCCCTCCCACTTGTTTTAACATGGAGCTGCTGCTAATGGCAACCAGAACCAGGGTACAAAAATCGCCGCTGCATATTTGTTAACTGCAAGTGCAATCAAAGACTGGGCCCGGCACCGGGCTGAAACGTAATCACATTTCTCCATTAACTGATCTTGGCATTAGAAGAGAAATCAATCACTTGCAGCGAAGCAGCGCTCTCCACAGTGCGTGCGCCTTCTGCGATCGGAGGGGGGAGGGGCGGCAAAGGAATAATTTCAAGTCGTACGGAGGCTTCTGTGCGAGTGCCCTGGCTCCTCCCAGGGATGGTATGATCCGTTTCCCCCATGCAGGCTCCAGATGGTTCTCTGGGAACCAGGAAGGAAACTATGGCTAATTGCTGCAAAGTCATTTTAAGGCAGGTTCCAACGAGGGGACGGTCTGGCAGGCAGGGCTGATCAGAGCCCTGATATCATACAGAAACAGTCCAGGGGATGGTGCGAGGGCTGCCGTGTGGGGACGTTGTCCTGTCTGTTGCTTGAATAAACATTTGGGAGGCTTCAGAAGTGCCTTCACCAGGGGACCAGTGCTGCGCCAGGCAGTGCTGCAGGATGGGGACAGCCACGACTCTGCTGTGACCGGTCTTGTGTTTGATGCAAGCGCTGCATCTGTCCCTCCCCCACTCTCTTTCAACCCTCCACTACTCAATCACAGAGGTGACGAGCTAACAAATGTACAGGGAGAGCCAAGCTAGAGCCGAGCCAAGGGTCTGGCTTGACTCTGGGAGCCCGAGCCGAGCGTTGAAAGAAATCACCAGCATGTAAATAAAGCAACAGATGTCATATACAAGATATGATAAAAGGCGCTCCAGATCACGCTGTACTGGGGGATGAGTGTGGGTTTCTGCAAGTTTACTGTCCGCTTGAGGACCCTTTAAAAGTTCCCACAAATTATACATTAACGTGCTAAAAAGATGCTAATAAGTACGAACCGCTCAGGCACTAAATATTTCAGTGACAATGAGCATTAGGCAGTCTCACTATGTCAGTGTAGCACAACCTGCAGTGCTGGGGTCGTCCACGCCCACCCCCTCAATTACCTCAAGACGTCCGACCTCAGTTGTTTACTTTTCACGCAGACCCTGCTGCTCTTGGGAAGGGTACCTCCTTAGCGCCTCGAGGGATGCATCAATATAGCGCAATGCCACCAGCATGCCTGATGCTTAACGAGCACTTTTGCCTCAAGTGCAACCATCCTCCATATATGCCAATAGCTATGGTTAAACACTTATAAGGTCCCAAAGGCGAGACCTATTGGCTATGCCAATGCGTGTTATTGAGGGGTGTCGGTTCCTTTTAACCCGAAGCTGGCGGAGGCTTGTAGGTGTCCGTAAGCATCCTTTTCCAAAGAAGGGAGATACTGCGTCCAGTCCTTGTCTCTTAAGCAACAAGATGCAATCAGGGACAGCTGCTTTCATCTCCAGTGTGCGCTTGTATCAGTGAACGATGTAACAGTGAATCAACATTTGTGGCATGATGTATGGCTGGCACTGCCCAAAAGTCCTTGCAGGGCTTGTTCCACAACCTATGCTGAGATGAGCACACAAGACCACCAGTGCAAGTGGTGCGCATGCGCAGTCTCCGCAGTGGGCATCAATGCACGGTGACCCGGCCTGCCTTCTCGCGCCATGTGCAGATGCAGTGGCGTACTGTGCTGGGACCCCCTTCATTTTCTTTTGTGCTGTCTCTCGTGCATTCCTGTGCCCTTCACAAGCACTAAAGTCACTGCACAGAGGATCATTGACATATTGAAATTGCTGTATAAAAAAAATATTGTCCTCTTCAGGAAATCTCAAAGAGTCGCCAACCCCGCCATCAGCAGCATCTGGGGTTTATTGGACCACGTGTTCACTGACATGGGGTCTGCAGCAGCCATGCTCGCTTGGCACGGACCCCACAGGTGAAGCTGAACAAAGACCTAGTGGCACCTCTCCTGCCTGCTCGAATGGAGCCTCGAGGGATTTACGGAATCTGATTACTATTTCTAGAATATGATAACGGCCAACGTTGCTACAGGCGAAGCCACACATTGACTTGTCTCCTGTCACTTAAGCACAAGCATTTGCAATGCAATAGGTCTCGCATTTACGCAAGCTTGAGCTATTGGCATTGTAAATGACAATGCCTTCTATTTATGTATTAAAAATCAAAACATAAATAAAAGGTATTGTCATTTACAATGCCACCAGCTCAAACTTGTGTAAATGCGAGACCTATTGCATTGCAAATGCTTGTTCTCCAATAGGAAATAACGTGTACGGGACATCAGGACTGGAGGCCGGCTGCAGGCATCGAGTGGTCCGCAAAGGAGGGCATTGATGGGCTCACCCTGCTTTAATATGGCTGCTTAGCTCTCTTCCTCTCCGGCATGTTGCAGGGCGCAGAAGATCGGGAAAGGCAGTGAGCCCCCACAGTTAGACCTGGCTCAAAAAGAATTCCTGTTTCTCTGAGAGGGGATGGGTGTTTTGGAATGGCAGGGCAGCTGGCCGTCTGCAGGCACATCTCAAAACAGCCAGGGGATTTGTGATGACTGCGATCCTAAGCTCGGGGGATCTTCCCGGGTTCCTTCCCACTACGCCACTGTAGGGTCTTTGCCGCGATCAGCTATCTGCGATCAGCATTGCGTTGCGTCAGAGGCGAAACTAGAGCCAAATTTCGGGGGGGCTACTAAAGATTTCGGGGGGAGCTGATTCTTCCAGCAATATGCAGAGTGGAGCTGCAGGGGCTCTAAGAAGGGGTGAAAACACAACAAAGCCTCGTTAATAAGTGAATGGTCTTTTAAAGACCTGTGAAGCACTCGGTGCAGCTGTGTGTGTGCCCGGGAAGCTGTCTCAGCCGGGCTGACACACACGACGGGGAACGGGGGGCTGAAGCCCTTTGAGCCCAATGGGCGTTGCGCGCCTGCGTTGCGTTGCATTTGCAGAGGGATGATGGGTTGATGGGGGGCTTTTTCTTGGGATTTACGTCATAAAGCCGATCCCAGCCTGGGAGCTCCCGACGAGAGCTCCTTAGCAGTCGGCCACCTGCCTTTTCAAGATCTGATTATGAAAATCAAGATCATCATTTATGATGATTGAGTAGTCAGTGTCTAATGATCATAGTCACACTGCGTGTTCGAACCTACACATACTTTTCATGAACTGAGATGCAAAAGTTTATGAACAAGATGCAAACCTCAGCTTGTTACAAGCCTCACCATCCTCACGATCACTTGTTCATGTGAACACGGCCTCATAGTATATAATAACTATGATGCTCCAATCGACACTGGAAGTACCCGCAGCCATTCTGCACCGAAAGACCTCCCTCATGATATATGGGATTCTACCCAAAGCAGCCCCCCCCCTTCAATTCATAGATATAGTATTCTATGTCTTCTTCTACCTTCTACCTCTACCCACAGGATGGATGACGTAGGAAGCTGGCTTTTTATGTTGTAGTGCCAATGTAAGGGCACACCATGCAAAAAGTCCAGACGACCCATATTGGTTTACAGGGCGTAAATTAATAATTCCAAGTGCTCTATTTGTGGTAGTGCGGTTGAGCAGCTGAGGCTTATCAGAGGGGAGTGTTAAGCATTTGTGGCACACACAGAGTCAATAAAGGGGACACACACTCAGATTTTTATAGAATTGTAGATACCAAGATCATCGGACTCAGGTAAGTACTTCCAGAGCGATCGTTTCTTGCAGATATTGAAAATATAGTTGAATAACGATTTTGAGGTTTATGCCTTTAACAAGGTAATTTTATCCTTTGGAAGAAACATACACTGTATAGATATACTTGCAAAGTTGTTTTGGGGATGCCTTCTAGGACTTAAGGTGCACGGGGCCAAGGTCTAAGAAACTACCAGTAGTTCGGTTTTACCTGCCATTGTGTGTCCAGGTGCACAAGTGCTGGCCGTTGGTAGCCTCTAGTGCTACGCGTTATATGGAAGAAGCACCAGCAAAAGAAAGACTGCAAGTGGGGACTTGGGGATAAGTCTGACAGAACCCAAAGGGGGATGTGGCTCTTGAGGGTATCTGCAGCACAGGGGCACATCTGGTTTAGGTGAACAAAAGCTAGGGGGCTCGGGCACAGGGGTATTTTGTCCGGAGTGTCACTGTAATTAGAGGCTCTCACTTAGCTTTGGTGACCTGGAAAGGGAGAAAAAACAGGACAGCAGGGCCACTCCCGATGAAGACCTCATGGATCCTGAAGTCCCTCTATGGCAGGCTGGTGTTGGCATCAGTTGTGTCTGGACTGGACACGCAGCAAGCCTTGGTAGTTGCAAGGGCTCCTGTGCCTAGAGTACTGGACGGGTCAGCAGATCGAGACTTGATGAGAAAAATGGGACAGACCTGCTGGACTCATGACAACCTCTTCCTGGTGAGTTGCTCATTCGGTGGGCCCAATGGCCAGCAAGATGAAGTACTGGATCGATGCGGTTGGTGCCTGCAGATGAAAGGGGGTGGCTCCTTCACCCCCAAGGGGGAATCCTGCTGGGTTTTTGAAGGTGAGAACAGTCCTCCAAGGGTTTGGGGAGGTTGTTCAGCTTCTGAATGAGTTGGATTTTGAGATTGTCGCGGTGCAATTAGCCAAGCAGAATTTGGTGCCAATTTAGGTCCAGGACCTCTGTTCTCATGACCTTGCCTCTTCTTTGACCTTCCCTCAGTTCCCAGTAGATGAGTCTGAGTTCCTGGTGTCAATACTGAATTTAGGGGGGTTTAGGGGAGTGTAGGGTAGCAGTAAATGGGCGATTTACCCCAGGGGTGACTACACCCCTTAAATGACCACTTCCTGGGGAGAAATTCAAAATGGTGAAACCCTTCCGTGGCTGTCCACTTCAGCTGGCCCACCCGAAAGTGAGACCCACCTGCTGATGAACTAATTTCCTGCCTGCTCTGGTGCCAAATGGGCCTCAGGGCAGTCGGTGGCATAGCTTGGGTCTGGCGAGAAACCGTTGTCGCAGATCAAGAGCGGCAGAGGCTTTGAAACCTCTGGCCTTGACATGTTAATTCAATTGCCATTCTGCTGGAGGAGGTGTGATCACCTTCTGCTGGAGCAGACTTTACTTCTAACCTCTGAGAGCACAAGCTTTCACCTCCAGGGGGTCAGAAACTCATCTGTGGTGGCAGGCTGGACAATACCAGTCAGCCAGCACACTAGAGGACTAGTAGGTATTAAGGTGGCACATCTAAGGTGCCCTCTGGGTGCATGTCACAATAAATCTTATATAGGAATCAGTATAGATTTATTGAGATGAGGTGTTTGATACCAAACAATATTGGTTTCAGTGCAGCCATCATATAGCTGGGTAACTTGTAATGACCAGTGCCCAGTACATGGCCTAAGATGGCTGCCTGATCATTTGGAATATCTTTTAATGGAAGTAGATATCACAGGTGTCTATCTGCTCATATAGATGTGCCCTCACATATAATAAAAATTAGGGCTCCAGGTTTTATGGTACTTACTTTTTAAACATTTCTGTCTGTATTTATCCATATTTATTTTTTGGTCATTTTATCTGTATTAACCCACATTTATTTTTGTCGCAAGCAAAAGAAGATGCTACAGCTAGTATTTTTCCACATTTACTTAAATAGACATGCACACTTGCACTTGGCTGTTATAGGTTGTTGTAACTGTCTTTCAAATTGGAGCCCATGCTAAGTGCGCTTCAGATATTGGCAACAAATGTCTTGCCTGTCCTCTAAGTAAAGATGCGTGAATTAGTGTTATTGATCAGGTCTCGTTTGCGCAGATGTCTGGCAAAAAGTCTGCATTACTTCCTCCTTTACTTGCATTCTATCAGCCATCACAGAGTGTCTGCTTGATGACACAAACATTCAGAGAGTCTTGAAGTTCCAGGGCCCAGGCTTTGGGAGGCCCTCTCTCCAGCCATTAGAACGCAGCCTACTTCCTGGCGACCCAAACATGAACAAACCTTTTGGCTGATACCTGCTTGTTTGATTTTGAAGATTGTCTTTATGAGAGGGCTGCTGCTGCTGCTGCCTGTAGATGAGTTTTTGCTTGAGCACCAGGATGAGGGGCCTCTACACCAGATTAATATAGGTCACCTTCAACATACACAGGGAACTGGATGTGAAGACTGGTGCAGCAAGAGATACTGAAATTCAAACATCACAGGACTGCAGCTATCCATAGTGGGCAAGAGTCACAGGCCTTTTAAATGAGGCAGAACGAGCACTTTTTGACAGGTTTCTATGATTTTAATGGTCTGTACAATCACTTCATGGCAGAGAACAGATGCTTTGTGCATAAATGCTGATTAAGACATACATTTTTAAAGGGCCATTTGCGTTTCCTAAATGTTTTACATAGTAATTTTGGTTTGCCCAAAAAATGAAGCACTGACTATTGAAACACTCGTTCTGCAGACACAGCGCTCCCTGGTGCACTTGATCACTCCTCTTCAGAGCAGCAGTTTGACTGCCGCAGTCTCATATTTTTTCCGCAGCCCCTGTGCTCCTCAGATACATATTTTACAGCTAGCATAGAGGCAGCAGGAGCATTTGGTTTGTAAGTATTTTTCCATTTTTATATAGAAATACAGACAAAGAAAAAATGTTTTCTGTCTGTATTTATATGTAAAGATCAGTTTAAACGGAAAACCAGGAACCTTAAATATAATGCACTCTGCCCTAGGGCTCTAAGGCCTATTGTAGGGGTGACTTAATTATAGTATCTGCAGTAAACCTTGGCATGGCACACAGGAAGTGTGGCATGTCGTGTTTTCAAAATGGTTTGCATCATTTCACACATCCTGCAATAGCAGCCTGCGTGCAGTTTTTGTGTGGGTCCCTTTGGGTGACATAATACGTGCTGCACCCCATAGGGACCCTCCTTAGAACCCATACCTTGGGTACAAGGGGTACCATTTACTAGGGACTTACTGAGGTACTAAAGTCCTTGCATATTGGGTTACAATTAGACATTTACCTTGAGCACTGGCACTGGGGGGCTGGTTAGCAGGGAACCACTGCACTTTCAGTCAAAAGCATAGGACTAGGGCAAAGAGTGGGGGTGACCATGTCAAAAAGTGGCACTTTCCCACAAAGGACAGTTAATGTAGTCTTTTTTTATCAATTCCTTGACTACCATTATTTTAATTGACTTTTGGTGTTTTACTTTACCCTAGCTTGAATGTACGAGATCATATTTCCTACATGTGCCTTTTTCCTTGAAGATTTATTTTGTGTCTCCTTGTAGCAGGGAGAGAACTTTCACAGAGTAGAACAGTCTTGTCAGGAATAGAATGTGTGGGATGTGCATTTGAAAGCATGAGCGAGAGAGAGAGGTGTGGAATGTACTTCTTGGTCTCGGATTGCAGTGACATAAGCAGTGGTGCTCAAATATGCATTATCTTGTACATTGGGAAGTGTTATGAAGTTCTTACTATTGGCTGTGACATGCCCTCATGCCATCTTGAATTCTGTCAGCTAGCTTGAACTTTTGCACACACAGGCAGAGTACTCAAGTTGTTAGGTTATTCACGTTCAAGGTTGTTTGTAGCTGTACTTTTGGAGATTGATGACTGTACTGCTGGAGACTTTCGTAAGCTTCGTTAAGATAAAGGCTGGAACATGTGAGAGTGCAGAAGGAACGTGAGAACTCTTTTGCCTTTGGAATGCTTGCATGGAGAATGGCCAACTCCAGTAAGTTTCCTTGGCGCAGAGGAGGCCCTCTCGGAAGCTTCTAGTGGGCTTTGAGATTATAAAGCTGGGGTTTGTTGACTTGGAGGCTGGGATTGGTTTGGCCTGAATGACGGACGCGTCTACAGTGCAGCAGCTCACGGTTTGCTGAGTCTCTTGACCCCGGCTGTGAATCCCCCAGTCTGTAGTGGGCCAAGATGAAGTTTGAAGCCGGTGATGTGTTTTTTTTTAATTATTGACATTGTGATGTGTGAATGTCTGTGTGCACATTCAAGTCTCCAGTGGCTATAATCGTCATTGTGATGTGTGAGTGTCTGTGTGCACATTCAAGTCTTCAGTGGTTGTAATCATCTGATGTATTTAGTGTATATAGCTTTCTGATTTCTTGCAGTGGACGTCCATATTATTATCTGATTGTATTTCATTAAATATTAATATCCATACAGTTAACAGTTGCATTTGCCTACTTATAAGTGTGATATTATTGCTTGTATATTATATATAGATACACACACATATATATATACTTATACATTAGAATGCTGTTAATTTGACATCTGGGAAAGCCTTTTTGTTACAGAGTGTTGCACAAATAAAACCCCATGACTTATTCTGAGGACAGTCTTTTGATGTGTCTCATTTTATGAGAGTGAAATCCCTTTCCTGTTTGGGGTTGTTTTTATTGCTTCGCCGTGTTTGAGCCTTCGTGTGGGAGGGCGGTATTTTCTATTATTTGGGAGGGCGAAGCAATACAATATGACGTGCCAACCAATGGCTTAATGTTAAATCATTCACATTTATCAGTATCCTTTTACCCAGTGACTACCCTTAGCCATAGGATTCTAGCTTCAGGGATCATGTTCTCTTATTATTTATATTGTGAACTTCCTCCCTAAATTTTTATAACGTTTTTGGTGACAGCCACTGGCTTCATAAACAGGAAGTTTAGAGATATAGCACATCTCTATGCAAGCTTTCCATTTTCCGATGCTCGGGGCATTAATGCTCCTACAGGTTTGGGGTATTTCTTGTTCTTCTAGGACTAGTCCTAGTCTGATCGGTCTCTTGTCAGCATTTGGGAATCCTTCATCATCTACGATGAGGCTCAGGGCTCACTAAAAAGTGTTAGGTATCACCAACTAGAAGTGGCAGGTGAATCGGCATGTCCATCTCATGTGGAGAAAGCCACCATCTTCAGCAGGTCATTTTAGATGTGGAACGTTAGGACTACACTGCATCGGTCATAAGCATTGTGGGAACCTATGTCTTCTATGGACTTACTCGATTTATTCTGATGGTGTCTGGAGGGTATCACAGCCTCTCAGGAAGCCATCAGCACAAAAGTTTGATCCTCATTCGCTAGCTGGCCCCAGTTTGACTCCCATGCTTGTCTTAATTTGTTAAAGGTATCGGAGGAATATAGCATAAGGGATTGGTTAACTGGCACCTTGAGCATAATCATTTAGCTCTCAGTTTTAATCTAGTCTTCATGATGCTCAACCTCATTATCAATTTGATTTGATCTATGTTACTATATACTATCTGTATCACTTCATTCCCTGATTTCTCAAAATCAGCGAGACAAGCACGTATGGTCAACAGAGGGCGGGGACATAGACGCCCTGCAGGTCCCAAGCAGTCACATCCTGAGAGCATTGACATTCTATGATGACAAACCAGATCAGGACACCACACTCCATCTTGGCCAATCTCTTCAATTGAAATGATTGCAATCATACAATGGAGGCCTTTAATGTAGTCTATATGGGCAAATCTCTCTCTTGGTTTTGTAGTTTGGCCCCTGAGGGGGTTGCTTTGTGGATTCTGTTACCCTTTGTTCCCTCCTCGATGATGTTGTTGTTTATTCCACCTGTATCCGGAACATTTGTAAAGTGCTCTGACACCTGTAAGGGTCAAGTTTGCACTATATAAAACTTTATAAATAAAATAAAATAAATAAATAAATCTCTGAACCCACCTCACTCTTTATCTCGACAGATGCTACCTCTTGTGGATCCGTAATATCACAGACTGAATGACCTCCACCAGAACCAGCACTGGAAATCGGATGAAGAGCCTTAAAGACAAGCATTGGCATAGCCAATAGGTCTTGCTTTTGGGACTTTCTAAGTATTTAGTTATGCAGCACAATATCCTTGGTGCAACCACATCCACTGTTGCGTGGCTAAACACTTATAAGGTCCCAAAGGCGAGACCTATTGGCTATGCCAATGCTTGGTATGGTTGTGTGTGTGGTTGTGTGTGTGGTTGTGTGTGGGTATGTGGGGGTGTGTGTGTGGTTGTGTGTGTGTGGTTGTGTGTGTGTGTATGTGGTTGTGTGTGTAGTTGTGTGTGTGTGTGTGTGTGGTTGTGTGTGTGTGGTTGTGTGTGTGATTTGTGTGTGTGTGTGTGATTGTGTGTGTGTGGTTGTGTGTGTGTGTGTGCTTGTGTGTGTGCTTGTGTGTGTGTGTGTGGTTGTGTGTGTGTGGTTGTGTGTGTGGTTGTGGTTGTGTGTGTGTGTGGTTTTGTGTGTGGTTGTGTGTGTTGGGTGTGTGGTTGTGCTTGTGTGTGTGGTTGTGTGTGTGTGTGGTTGTGGTTGTGTGTGGTTGTGTGTGTGGTTGTGTGTGTGTGCGTGTGGTTGTGGTTGTGTGTGTGTGTGTGTGGTTGTGGGTGTGGTTGGGTGTGGTTGTGGTTGTGTGTGTGTGTGGTTGTGGGTGTGGTTGTGGTTGTGTGTGTGGTTGTGTGTGTGGTTGTGTGTGTGGTTGTGTGTGTGTGGTTGTGTGTTTGTGTGTGTGGTTGTGTGTGGTTGTGTGTGTGTGGTTGTGTGTGTGGTTGTGTGTGTGGATGTGTGTGTGTGGTTGTGGGTGTGGTTGTGGGTGTGGTTGTGTGGTTGTACATGTGGTTGTGTGTGTGGTTGTGTGTGTGGTTGTGTGTGTGGTTGTGTGTGTGGTTGTGTGTGTGGTTGTGTGTGTGTGTGGTTGTGGTTGTGTGTGTGTGGTTATGTGTGTGGTTGTGTGTGTGGTTGTGGTTGTGTGTGTGGTTGTGTGTGTGTGGTTGTGGTTGTGGGTGTGGTTGTGTGTGTGTGTGTGGTTGTGGTTGTGTGTGGTTGTAGTTGTGTGTGTGACAGTAATACTAAAAGCATCTCAAAATAAAGGAACACAAACATCGAGTTTGTGGAAAGAGAAAGCACGTTGTAAGTCAAACGGGCGCAGCAAAGCATTAACACAACAACAAAACAAACAAGATCACTTAGCGAAGACTGAGTGCTGATAATGGAAACACACAGCCCATCGTCTTAAGAGTTCGATTGCACCCACTGTGCACTCAAACCTGCCCCCTCCTTGTGAGTTGCACCCCATATTTCATGAGTTGTAACTGCTGCACCCACCATAGCGCTTTGAGATCTAAAGCGCTACATAGGTCTAATCGATTAACCAGTCGCCAACATGCTGTGCTTTTAAAGAGAATGTGCCAAAAGTTTCCAGCTTCCTCATCATGTCCTCATGAAAGCGCCAACGAAAGGACTCCCTGAATGGTGCAACGGACATGAAGCAGCCTCTGCAATCAGAAATAAACACTGTGAACGTTGTCCAGTTTCACAGTAACATTTCCTTAATGTTCTTTAAGTCACAAAACAGTAATACTAAAAGCATATCAAAATAAAGGAACACTAACATCGAGTTTGTGGAAAGAGAAAGCACATTGTAAGTCAAACGGGCGCAGCAAAGCATTAACACAACATGTTCTTTGATGTTCTTTGAACGAGAACATCAAAGGGGCACCGCGAAAGTGATCGCGGGCGAAAGTGAAAGTGATCGCGGGTGCTTAATGAGCATGACGAGGTTTGCCAGCCTCTGCTCCTAAGCGCGCGCCCGCGCACATGTACTGTAGCTCTAGGCTGGCCATGGTAGCATTTTTTGAGCCCTCACAAAAAGTCTCGCCAGACCAGCGCATGCGCTGGGTCAGGCGAGAACTAATAAACTATCAACACAAAAGGGACATGCATCACTAAGCGCTGCATGCGATAATACAATAACCACACCTCGGTGGTCACTGCGCACAACATGGAAACACTTCTCACATACGCTCAAAGCAAAGGCAACACTGTGCCAACCACACCCCCCGCGGTTCAGCGTGCTACCTGCATGGGCAAGTGCTTCAACACCCCACATAGGGGTAGGAAGCGCTATACAGCAACTTACAATATACTGCCTGAAGCGCAGGCGCCCAAGTCCATCCTTTGAATTTTCTAGCCAATCTATATCGACCTTAGTGATTGCACCAAAGCTATGCAATCTCTTTGGTAAAAAACACTTGTGATGGCTACATGAGACTCAGCAGACGTGAGTCCTGGGCTCACTGTGCCACTGGACACAAGCTATCCTGGCTGAAGAGGGGTGAAACCCAGAAACTGGTCCTAGGATGCTTGTTTCCGGTCCAGGGGGGACGTGGCTTGGCAGTTCGGGCTGGACTGTTCCCATGAGGCACAGGGTCAAGACTGATTTGCATATAGCCAGGTCCAAACTGGGGTGGCATGGTGAGCAAAAGAATGATGGATTTAACCCAGATCTCTTGACTGGGGGTGAATGTTTTGATTTGTTCTGCATTCCGTCCATCAATTGTGTGTCTTTTACATAAGACTCCGCTCCATTCTCTCTGCCTCACATATTATAGAACCAGTGTTCGAGGTAAAAATAACACAGTATAAGGAACTCCACCAGTAACTATACCCTCGCTCGTAAGCTCCCCGACACGAGCAGCATGTACAGAACAATGGAGAGTGGACGAAACATGAGCTGATGGTGAAACACTGGGTTTCAAAAAGACAAGTGCTGTCTGGGCTCTAGAAAAGAGGGAAAGTTCTCAGGGCACATCGTTTTTATAGCAAGTTCTTATTGCTACATTGCTCTATTTGCCATATCTTTCCTGTGTTGTCACGCTTATTTACACAACAGCCTTTAGAATGTTTCTCGGTTACAATCTATTGTTCTATTGATTACATTCTGTTGTTCTGGTGCCTGTGTGTGTCTCATGCTTTAGAACTCAAGTGTATCTTCTTTTGTAGTTTCCTGCCATCAGCATGGTGGCTGTGCATGCCTGATGCTCTCGAACCTGAGGCTATGCCTGACACTCTCAAATCTGAGGCTATGCCTGACACTCTCGAACCTGAGGCTATGCCTGACACTCTCGAACCTGAGGCCATACCTGACACTCTCGAAACCTGAGGCTATGCCTGACACTCTCGAACCTGAGGCCATGCCTGACACTCTTGAACCTGAGGCCATGCCTGACACTCTCGAACCTGAGGCTATGCCTGACACTCTCGAACCTGAGGCCATGCCTGACACTCTCGAACCTGAGGCTCTCTCCCGGAGGGGTTTCCTGCCTTCAGCATGGTGGCTGTGCATGCCTGACACTCTCGAACCTGAGGCTATGCCTGCCACTCTCGAACCTGAGGCTCTCTCCCGTAGGGGTTTTCTGCCTTCAGCGTAGTGCATGTACATGCCGAATACTCCGAAACCCGGGCTTATCTCTCGGTTTCCTGCCTGCAGCGTGCGCATACCTGATGCTCTAGAACCTGAACTTATCTCCTCTTGAGGGTTACTGCCTTCAGCAGGGTGTGTGTGCGGGCCCGATGCTCTAGAACCTGAACTTATCTCCTCTTGAGGTTCGCTGCCTTCAGCAGGGTGTGTGAGCAGGCCCGATGTTCTAGAACCTGAACTTATCTCCTCTTGAGGGTTACTGCCTTCAGCAGGGTGTGTGCGCAGGCCCGATGCTCTAGAACCTGAACTTATCTCCTCTTGAGGGTTATGGCCTTCAGCTGGGTGTGTGCGCAGGCCCGATGCTCTAGAACCTGAACTTATCTCCTCTTGAGGGTTACTGCCTTCAGCAGGGTGTGTGTGCGGGCCCGATGTTCTAGAACCGGAACTTATCTCCTCTTGAGGGTTACTGCCTTCAGCAGGGTGTGTGTGCGGGCCCGATGCTCTAGAACCTGAACTTATCTCATATTGGGGGTTACTGCCTTCAGCAGGGTGTGTGCGCAGGCCCGATGCTCTAGAACCTGAACTTATCTCCTCTTGAGGGTTACTGCCTTCAGCAGGGTGTGTGTGCCGGCCCGATGCTCTAGAACCTGAACTTATCTCCTCTTGAGGCTTGCTGCCTTCAGAAGGGTGTGTGTGCGGGCCCGATGCTCTAGAACTTGTGTTTATCTCCTTTTGGGATTATGGTGTGTATGCATGTTGAATGCTCCAGGATCTGAGCATATCTCCCATTGAGGTTTACTGCTTTCACCTTGCAGCCTATACATGTCTGATACTCTAGAACCCGAGCATATCTGCTCTTGGGGCTGCCTGCCTTCAGCGTGGTGCATGTGTGCGTGCCTAATGCTCCAGATCCCAAGCCTATCACCTGTTGGGCTTTCCTGCCCTAAGCGTGGTGCCTGTGCTTGCCTGATACTCTAGAACCCGAGCCTATCCCCCATTGGATTTCCTGCCTTCAGTGTGGTGCCTGTGCATGCCAGATGCTCTAGAACCCGAGCCTATCCCTCATTGGATTTCCTGCCTTCAGTGTGGTGCCTGTGCATGCTAGATGCTCTAGTGTTCGAGCTGATCTACTGGTGGGGTTTCCTATCTTCAGTGTGGTGCCTGTGCATTCCAGACACTCTAGAACTTGGGTCTATTTCTTGTCGGGGTTTCCTGCCTCCATTGTGCTTTGTGTGCATACATGATGCTCTAGAGCCTAGGCCCATATCTTGTTGAGGTTTCCTGCCTTCAGCGTGGTGCCTCTGCATTCTGGGTGCTCTAGAACCCAAGCCTCTCCTCTTACTTAAGTCCCTGCCTTCATTGTGCTGTGTACATGTGCTTGATGCTCTAGAACCCGAACATATCTCGAGTTCGTGTTTTCTGCCATCAGCGTGCTCTGTGTGCTTGTCTAATGCTCTAGAAACCAAGCCTATCTCCCTTTGCAGTTTCCTGCCTTCAGTTTGGTGCCTGTATGTGCCTGATGCTCCAGAACCCTACCCTATCTTTAATCGGAGTTTCCTGCTTTCAGTGTGGGGCCTGTGCACGCCGGATGCTATAGCACCCCAGCCTATCTCCCGTTCGGGCTTCCTGCCTTCAGTGTGATGCCAGTGTGTGCCTAAAGGTCCAGAGTCCAAGCCTATCATCCATTGGGGTTTCTTGCCTTCAGTGTGGTGCGTGTACATGCCAGATTCAGGAGAACCCAAGCCTATCTCCTTTTGAGTTTTCTGCTTCAGCGTGCTGTGTGTGCGTACCTGAAGCTCTAGAATCTGAACCTATCTCCTGTTGCGTTTCCTGCTTCAGCGTGCTATATGTGCGTGCGTGAAGCTTTAGAATCTGAACGTATCTCCTGTTGGGTTTCCTGCTTCAGTGTGCTATACATGCGTGCCTGAAGCTCTAGAATCTGAACCTATCTCCTGTTGGGTTTCCTGCTTCAGCGTGCTGTGTGTGCGTACCTAAAGCTCTAGAATCGGAACCAATCTCCTGTTGGGTTTCCTGCTTCAGCGTGCTATATGTGCGTGCGTAAAGCTCTAGAATCTGAACCTATCTCCTTTTGGGTTTCCTGCTTCAGCGTGCTATATGTGCGTGCGTGAAGCTCTAGAATCTGAACCTATCTCCTGTTGGGTTTCCTGCTTCAGCGTGCTGTGTGTGCGTACCTGAAGCTCTAGAATCTGAACCTATCTCCTGTTGGGTTTTCTGCTTCAGCGTGCTACATGTGTGTGCAGCTCTAGAATCTGAACCTATCTCCTGTTAGGTTTCCTGCTTCAGCGTGCTATATGTGTGTGCGTGAAGCTCTAGAATCTGAACCTATCTCCTGCTGGGTTTTCTGCTTCAGCCTGCTATATGTGCGTGCGTGAAGCTCTAGAATCTGAACATATCTCCTGTTGGGGTTTTTTGCCTTCAGCGTGCTGTGTGTGCGTGCGTGAAGCTCTAGAATCTGAACCTATCTCCTGTTGGGGTTTTTTGCCTTCAGCGTGCTTTGTGTTTGTGCCTGAAGCTCTAGAATCTGAACCTATCTCCTGTTGGGTTTCCTGCTTCAGCGTGCTCTATGTGCTTGCGTGAAGCTCTAGAATCTGAACCTATCTCCTGTTGGGTTTCCTGCTTCAGCGTGCTATATGTGCGTGCATGAAGCTCTAGAATCTGAGCCTATCTCCTGTTGGGTTTCCTGCTTCAGCGTGCTATATGCGCTTGCGTGAAGCTCTAGAATCTGAACCTATCTCCTGTTGGGTTTCCTGCTTCAGCGTGCTATATGTGCATGCATGAAGCTCTAGAATCTGAACCTATCCCCTGTTGGGGTTTTTTGCCTTCAGCGTGCTGTGTGTGCGTGCGTGCAGCTCTAGAATCTGAACCTATCTCCTGTTAGGTTTCCTGCTTCAGCATGCTATATGTGTGTGCGTGACGCTCTAGAATCTTAACCTATCTCCTGCTGGGTTTCCTGCTTCAGCATGCTATATGTGCGTGCGTGCGTGAAGCTCTAGAATCTGAACCTATCTCCTGTTGGGGGTTTTTGCCTTCAGCGTGCTGTGTGTGCGTGCGTGAAGCTCTAGAATCTGAACCTATCTCCTGTTGGGTTTCCTGCTTCAGCATGCTATATGTGCATGCGTGAAGCTCTAGAATCTGAACCTATCTCCTGTTGGGGTTTTTTGCCTTCAGCGTGCTTTGTGTTTGTGCCTGAAGCTCTAGAATCTGAACCTATCTCCTGTTGGGTTTCCTACTTCAGCGTGCTATATGTGCTTGCGTGAAGCTCTAGAATCTGAACCTATCTCCTGTTGGGTTTCCTGCTTCAGCGTGCTATATGTGCGTGCATGAAGCTCTAGAATCGGAACCTATCTCCTGTTGGGTTTCCTGCTTCAGCGTGCTATATGTGCTTGCGTGAAGCTCTAGAATCTGAACCTATCTCCTGTTGGGTTTTCTGCTTCAGCATGCTATATGTGCAGGCGTGAAGCTCTAGAATCTGAACCTATCTCCTGTTGGGGTTTTTTGCCTTCAGCGTGCTTTGTGTTTGTGCCTGAAGCTCTAGAATCTGAACCTATCTCCTGTTGGGTTTCCTGCTTCAGCGTGCTCTATGTGCTTGCGTGAAGCTCTAGAATCTGAACCTATCTCCTGTTGGGTGTCCTGCTTCAGCGTGCTATATGTGCGTGCGTAAAGCTCTAGAATCTGAACCTATCTCCTGTTGGGTTTCCTGCTTCAGCGTGCTATATGTGCGTGCGTGAAGCTCTAGAATCTGAACCTATCTCCTGTTGGGTTTCCTGCTTCAGCGTGCTGTGTGTGCGTACCTGAAGCTCTAGAATCTGAACCTATCTCCTGTTGGATTTTCTGCTTCAGCGTGCTACATGTGTGTGCAGCTCTAGAATCTGAACCTATCTCCTGTTAGGTTTCCTGCTTCAGCGTGCTATATGTGTGTGCGTGAAGCTCTAGAATCTGAACCTATCTCCTGCTGGGTTTCCTGCTTCAGCGTGTTATATGTGCGTGCGTGAAGCTCTAGAATCTGAACCTATCTCCTGTTGGGGTTTTTTGTCTTCAGCGTGCTGTGTGTGCGTGCGTGAAGCTCTAGAATCTGAACCTATTTACTGTTGGGTTTTCTGCTTCAGCATGCTATATGTGCATGCGTGAAGCTCTAGAATCTGGACCTATCTCCTGTTGGGGTTTTTTGCCTTCAGCGTGCTTTGTGTTTGTGCCTGAAGCTCTAGAATCTGAACCTATCCCCTGTTGGGTTTCCTGCTTCAGCGTGCTCTATGTGCTTGGGTGAAGCTCTAGAATCTGAACCTATCTCCTGTTGGGTTTCCTGCTTCAGCGTGCTATATGTGCGTGCATGAAGCTCTAGAATCTGAACCTATCTCCTGTTGGGTTTCCTGCTTCAGCATGCTATATGTGCTTGCGTGAAGCTCTAGAATCTGAACCTATCTCCTGTTGGGTTTCCTGCTTCAGCGTGCTTATATGTGCATGCATGAAGCTCTAGAATCTGAACCTATCTCCTGTTGGGGTTTCTTGCCTTCAGCGTGCTGTGTGTGCGTGCGTGCAGTTCTAGAATCTGAACCTATCTCCTGTTAGGTTTCCTGCTTCAGCATGCTATATGTGTGTGCGTGACGCTCTAGAATCTTAACCTATCTCCTGCTGGGTTTCCTGCTTCAGCGTGCTATATGTGCGTGCGTGAAGCTCTAGAATCTGAAACTATCTCCTGTTGGGGTTTTTTGCCTTCAGCGTGCTGTGTGTGCGTGCGTGAAGCTCTAGAATCTGAACCTATCTCCTGTTGGGTTTCCTGCTTCAGCATGCTATATATGCATGCGTGAAGCTCTAGAATCTGAACCTATCTCCTGTTGGGGTTTTTTGCCTTCAGCGTGCTTTGTGTTTGTGCCTGAAGCTCTAGAATATGAACCTATCTCCTGTTGGGTTTCCTACTTCAGCGTGCTATATGTGCTTGCGTGAAGCTCTAGAATCTGAACCTATCTCCTGTTGGGTTTCCTGCTTCAGCGTGCTATATGTGCGTGCATGAAGCTCTAGAATCGGAACCTATCTCCTGTTGGGTTTCCTGCTTCAGCGTGCTATATGTGCTTGCGTGAAGCTCTAGAATCTGAACCTATCTCCTGTTGGGTGTCCTGCTTCAGCATGCTATATGTGCATGCATGAAGTTCTAGAATCTGAACCTATCACCTGTTGGGGTTTTTTGCCTTCAGCGTGCTGTGTGTGCGTGAAGCTCTAATCTGAACCTATCTCCTGTTGCGTTTCCTGCTTCAGCATGCTATATGTGCATGCGTGAAGCTCTAGAATCTGAACCTATCTCCTGTTGGGGTTTTTTGCCTTCAGCGTGCTTTGTGTGCGTACCTGAAGCTCTAGAATCTGAACCTATCTCCTGTTGGGTTTCCTGCTTCAGCGTGCTATATGTGCGTGCAGCTCTAGAATCTGAACCTATCTCCTGTTGGGTTTCCTGCTTCAGCGTGCTATATGTGCGTGCAGCTCTAGAAACTGAACCTATCACCTGTTAGGTTTCCTGCTTCAGCGTGCTATATGTGTGTGCGTGAAGCTCTAGAATCTGAACCTATCTCCTGCTGGGTTTCCTGCTTTAGCGTGCTATATGTGCGTGCGTGAAGCTCTAGAATCTGAACCTATCTCCTGTTGGGTTACCTGCTTCAGCGTGCTATATGTGCGTGCGTGAAGCTCTAGAATCTGAACCTATCTCCTGTTGGGTTTCCTGCTTCAGCGTGCTATATGTGCGTGTGTGAAGCTCTAGAATCTGAACCTATCTCCTGCTGGGTTTCCTGCTTCAGCATGCTATATGTGCATGCGTGAAGCTCTAGAACCTGAACCTATCTCCTATTGTGGTTTTTTGCCTTCAGCGTGCTTTGTGTTTGTGCCTGAAGCTCTAGAATCTGAACCTATCTCCTGTTGGGTTTCCTGCTTCAGCGTGCGATATGTGCTTGCGTGAAGCTCTAGAATCTGAACCTATCTCCTGTTGGGTTTCCTGCTTCAGCGTGCTATATGTGCGTGCATGAAGCTCTAGAATCTGAACCTGTCTCCTGTTGGGTTTCCTGCTTCAGTGTGCTATATTTGCTTGCGTGAAGCTCTAGAATCTGAACCTATCTCCTGTTGGGTTTCCTGCTTCAGCGTGCTATATGTGCGTGCATGAAGCTCTAGAATCTGAACCTATCTACTGTTGTGTTTTTTTGCCTTCAGCGTGCTGTGTGTGCGTGCGTGAAGCTCTAGAATCTGAACCTATCTCCTGTTGGGTTTCCTGCTTCAGCGTGCTATATGTGCGTGCGTGAAGCTCTAGAATCTGAACCTATCTCCTGTTGGGTTTCCTGCTTCAGCGTGCTATATGTGGGTGCCTGAAGCTGTAGAATCTGAACCTATCTCCTGTTGGGTTTTCTGCTTCAGCATGCTATATGTGCATGCGTGAAGCTCTAGAATCTGAACCTATCTCCTGTTGGGGTTTTTTGCCTTCAGCGTGCTTTGTGTTTGTGCCTGAAGCTCTAGAATCTGAACCTATCTCCTGTTTGGTTTCCTGCTTCAGCGTGCTCTATGTGCTTGCGTGAAGCTCTAGAATCTGAACCTATCTCCTGTTGGGTTTCCTGCTTCAGTGTGCTATATGTGCGTGCATGAAGCTCTAGAATCTGATTCTATCTCCTGTTGGGTTTCCTGCTTCAGCGTGCTATATGTGCTTGCGTGAAGCTCTAGAATCTGAACCTATCTCCTGTTGGGTTTCCTGCTTCAGCGTGCTATATGTGCATGCATGAAGCTCTAGAATCTGAACCTATCCCCTGTTGGGGTTTTTTGCCTTCAGCGTGCTGTGTGTGCGTGCGTGCAGCTCTAGAATCTGAACCTATCTCCTGTAGGTTTCCTGCTTCAGCGTGCTATATGTGCGTGCGTGAAGCTCTAGAATCTGAACCTATCTCCTGCTGGGTTTCCTGCTTCAGCATGCTATATGTGCGTGCGTGCGTGAAGCTCTAGAATCTGAACCTATCTCCTGTTGGGGTTTTTTGCCTTCAGCGTGCTGTGTGTGCGTGCGTGAAGCTCCAGAATCTGAACCTATCTCCTGTTGGGTTTCCTGCTTCAGCATGCTATATGTGCATGCGTGAAGCTCTAGAATCTGAACCTATCTCCTGTTGGGGTTTTTTGCCTTCAGCGTGCTTTGTGTTTGTGCCTGAAGCTCTAGAATCTGCACCTATCTCCTGTTGGGTTTCCTACTTCAGCGTGCTATATGTGCTTGCGTGAAGCTCTAGAATATGAACCTATCTCCTGTTGGGTTTCCTGCTTCAGCGTGCTATATGTGCATGCATGATGCTCTAGAATCGGAACCTATCTCCTGTTGGGTTTCCTGCTTCAGCGTGCTATATGTGCTTGCGTGAAGCTCTAGAATCTGAACCTATCTCCTGTTGGGTTTTCTGCTTCAGCATGCTATATGTGCATGCGTGAAGCTCTAGAATCTGAACCTATGTCTTGTTGGGGTTTTTTGCCTTCAGCGTGCTTTGTGTTTGTGCCTGAAGCTCTAGAATCTGAACCTATCTCCTGTTGGGTTTCCTGCTTCAGCGTGCTCTATGTGCTTGCGTGAAGCTCTAGAATCTGAACCTATCTCCTGTTGGGTGTCCTGCTTTAGCGTGCTATATGTGCGTGCGTAAAGCTCTAGAATCTGAACCTATCTCCTGTTGGGTTTCCTGCTTCAGCGTGCTATACGTGCGTGCGTGAAGCTCTAGAATCTGAACCTATCTCCTGTTGGGTTTCCTGCTTCAGCGTGCTGTGTGTGCGTACCTGAAGCTCTCGAATCTGAACCTATCTCCTGTTGGGTTTTCTGCTTCAGCGTGCTACATGTGTGTGCAGCTCTAGAATCTGAACCTATCTCCTGTTAGGTTTCCTGCTTCAGCGTGCTATATGTGTGTGCGTGAAGCTCTAGAATCTGAACCTATCTCCTGCTGGGTTTCCTGCTTCAGCGTGCTATATGTGCGTGCGTGAAGCTCTAGAATCTGAACCTATCTCCTGTTGGGGTTTTTTGCCTTCAGCGTGCTGTGTGTGCGTGCGTGAAGCTCTAGAATCTGAACCTATTTCCTGTTGGGTTTTCTGCTTCAGCATGCTATATGTGCATGCATGAAGCTCTAGAATCTGAACCTATCTCCTGTTGGGGTTTTTTGCCTTCAGCGTGCTTTGTGTTTGTGCCTGAAGCTCTAGAATCTGAACCTATCTCCTGTTGGGTTTCCTGCTTCAGCGTGCTATATGTGCGTGCATGAAGCTCTAGAATCGGAACCTATCTCCTATTGGGTTTCCTGCTTCAGCGTGCTATATGTGCTTGCGTGAAGCTCTAGAATCTGAACCTATCTCCTGTTGCGTTTCCTGCTTCAGCATGCTATATGTGCATGCGTGAAGCTCTAGAATCTGAACCTATCTCCTGTTGGGGTTTTTTGCCTTCAGCGTGCTTTGTGTGCGTACCTGAAGCTCTAGAATCTGAACCTATCTCCTGTTGGGTTTCCTGCTTCAGCGTGCTATATGTGCGTGCAGCTCTAGAATCTGAACCTATCTCCTGTTGGGTTTCCTGCTTCAGCGTGCTATATGTGCGTGCAGCTCTAGAAACTGAACCTATCACCTGTTAGGTTTCCTGCTTCAGCGTGCTATATGTGTGTGCGTGAAGCTCTAGAATCTGAACCTATCTCCTGTTGGGTTTCCTGCTTCAGCGTGCTATATGTGCGTGTGTGAAGCTCTAGAATCTGAACCTATCTCCTGCTGGGTTTCCTGCTTCAGCATGCTATATGTGCATGCGTGAAGCTCTAGAACCTGAACCTATCTCCTATTGTGGTTTTTTGCCTTCAGCGTGCTTTGTGTTTGTGCCTGAAGCTCTAGAATCTGAACCTATCTCCTGTTGGGTTTCCTGCTTCAGCGTGCGATATGTGCTTGCGTGAAGCTCTAGAATCTGAACCTATCTCCTGTTGGGTTTCCTGCTTCAGCGTGCTATATGTGCGTGCATGAAGCTCTAGAATCTGAACCTGTCTCCTGTTGGGTTTCCTGCTTCAGTGTGCTATATTTGCTTGCGTGAAGCTCTAGAATCTGAACCTATCTCCTGTTGGGTTTCCTGCTTCAGCGTGCTATATGTGCGTGCATGAAGCTCTAGAATCTGAACCTATCTACTGTTGTGTTTTTTTGCCTTCAGCGTGCTGTGTGTGCGTGCGTGAAGCTCTAGAATCTGAACCTATCTCCTGTTGGGTTTCCTGCTTCAGCGTGCTATATGTGCGTGCGTGAAGCTCTAGAATCTGAACCTATCTCCTGTTGGGTTTCCTGCTTCAGCGTGCTATATGTGGGTGCCTGAAGCTGTAGAATCTGAACCTATCTCCTGTTGGGTTTTCTGCTTCAGCATGCTATATGTGCATGCGTGAAGCTCTAGAATCTGAACCTATCTCCTGTTGGGGTTTTTTGCCTTCAGCGTGCTTTGTGTTTGTGCCTGAAGCTCTAGAATCTGAACCTATCTCCTGTTTGGTTTCCTGCTTCAGCGTGCTCTATGTGCTTGCGTGAAGCTCTAGAATCTGAACCTATCTCCTGTTGGGTTTCCTGCTTCAGTGTGCTATATGTGCGTGCATGAAGCTCTAGAATCTGATTCTATCTCCTGTTGGGTTTCCTGCTTCAGCGTGCTATATGTGCTTGCGTGAAGCTCTAGAATCTGAACCTATCTCCTGTTGGGTTTCCTGCTTCAGCGTGCTATATGTGTATGCATGAAGCTCTAGAATCTGAACCTATCCCCTGTTGGGGTTTTTTGCCTTCAGCGTGCTGTGTGTGCGTGCGTGCAGCTCTAGAATCTGAACCTATCTCCTGTTGGGTTTCCTGCTTCAGCGTGCTATATGTGCATGCATGAAGCTCTAGAATCTGAACCTATCCCCTGTTGGGGTTTTTTGCCTTCAGCATGCTGTGTGTGCGTGCGTGCAGCTCTAGAATCTGAACCTATCTCCTGTAGGTTTCCTGCTTCAGCGTGCTATATGTGCGTGCGTGAAGCTCTAGAATCTGAACCTATCTCCTGCTGGGTTTCCTGCTTCAGCATGCTATATGTGCGTGCGTGCGTGAAGCTCTAGAATCTGAACCTATCTCCTGTTGGGGTTTTTTGCCTTCAGCGTGCTGTATGTGCGTGCGTGAAGCTCCAGAATCTGAACCTATCTCCTGTTGGGTTTCCTGCTTCAGCATGCTATATGTGCATGCGTGAAGCTCTAGAATCTGAACCTATCTCCTGTTGGGGTTTTTTGCCTTCAGCGTGCTTTGTGTTTGTGCCTGAAGCTCTAGAATCTGCACCTATCTCCTTTTGGGTTTCCTACTTCAGCGTGCTATATGTGCTTGCGTGAAGCTCTAGAATCTGAACCTATCTCCTGTTGGGTTTCCTGCTTCAGCGTGCTATATGTGCATGCATGATGCTCTAGAATCGGAACCTATCTCCTGTTGGGTTTCCTGCTTCAGCGTGCTATATGTGCTTGCGTGAAGCTCTAGAATCTGAACCTATCTCCTGTTGGGTTTTCTGCTTCAGCATGCTATATGTGCATGCGTGAAGCTCTAGAATCTGAACCTATGTCTTGTTGGGGTTTTTTGCCTTCAGCGTGCTTTGTGTTTGTGCCTGAAGCTCTAGAATCTGAACCTATCTCCTGTTGGGTTTCCTGCTTCAGCGTGCTCTATGTGCTTGCGTGAAGCTCTAGAATCTGAACCTATCTCCTGTTGGGTGTCCTGCTTTAGCGTGCTATATGTGCGTGCGTAAAGCTCTAGAATCTGAACCTATCTCCTGTTGGGTTTCCTGCTTCAGCGTGCTATACGTGCGTGCGTGAAGCTCTAGAATCTGAACCTATCTCCTGTTGGGTTTCCTGCTTCAGCGTGCTGTGTGTGCGTACCTGAAGCTCTCGAATCTGAACCTATCTCCTGTTGGGTTTTCTGCTTCAGCGTGCTACATGTGTGTGCAGCTCTAGAATCTGAACCTATCTCCTGTTAGGTTTCCTGCTTCAGCGTGCTATATGTGTGTGCGTGAAGCTCTAGAATCTGAACCTATCTCCTGCTGGGTTTCCTGCTTCAGCGTGCTATATGTGCGTGCGTGAAGCTCTAGAATCTGAACCTATCTCCTGTTGGGGTTTTTTGCCTTCAGCGTGCTGTGTGTGCGTGCGTGAAGCTCTAGAATCTGAACCTATTTCCTGTTGGGTTTTCTGCTTCAGCATGCTATATGTGCATGCATGAAGCTCTAGAATCTGAACCTATCTCCTGTTGGGGTTTTTTGCCTTCAGCGTGCTTTGTGTTTGTGCCTGAAGCTCTAGAATCTGAACCTATCTCCTGTTGGGTTTCCTGCTTCAGCGTGCTCTATGTGCTTGGGTGAAGCTCTAGAATCTGAACCTATCTCCTGTTGGGTTTCCTGCTTCAGCGTGCTTTATGTGCGTGCATGAAGCTCTAGAATCTGAACCTATCTCCTGTTGGGTTTCCTGCTTCAGCGTGCTATATGTGCTTGCGTGAAGCTCTAGAATCTGAACCTATCTCCTGTTGGGTTTCCTGCTTCAGCGTGCTATATGTGCATGCATGAAGCTCTAGAATCTGAACCTATCTCCTGTTGGGGTTTTTTGCCTTCAGCGTGCTGTGTGTGTGTGCGTGCAGCTCTAGAATCTGAACCTATCTCCTGTTAGGTTTCCTGCTTCAGCATGCTATATGTGTGTGCGTGACGCTCTAGAATCTTAACCTATCTCCTGCTGGGTTTCCTGCTTCAGCGTGCTATATGTGCGTGCGTGAAGCTCTAGAATCTGAACCTATCTCCTGTTGGGGTTTTTTGCCTTCAGCGTGCTGTGTGTGCGTGCGTGAAGCTCTAGAATCTGAACCTATCTCCTGTTGGGTTTCCTGCTTCAGCATGCTATATGTGCATGCGTGAAGCTCTAGAATCTGAACCTATCTCCTGTTGGGGTTTTTTGCCTTCAGCGTGCTTTGTGTTTGTGCCTGAAGCTCTAGAATATGAACCTATCTCCTGTTGAGTTTCCTACTTCAGCGTGCTATATGTGCTTGCGTGAAGCTCTAGAATCTGAACCTATCTCCTGTTGGGTTTCCTGCTTCAGCGTGCTATATGTGCGTGCATGAAGCTCTAGAATCGGAACCTATCTCCTGTTGGGTTTCCTGCTTCAGCGTGCTATATGTGCTTGCGTGAAGCTCTAGAATCTGAACCTATCTCCTGTTGGGTTTCCTGCTTCAGCATGCTATATGTGCATGCATGAAGTTCTAGAATCTGAACCTATCACCTGTTGGGGTTTTTTGCCTTCAGCGTGCTGTGTGTGCGTGCGTGAAGCTCTAATCTGAACCTATCTCCTGTTGCGTTTCCTGCTTCAGCATGCTATATGTGCATGCGTGAAGCTCTAGAATCTGAACCTATCTCCTGTTGGGGTTTTTTGCCTTCAGCGTGCTTTGTGTGCGTACCTGAAGCTCTAGAATCTGAACCTATCTCCTGCTTCAGCGTGCTATATGTGCGTGCAGCTCTAGAAACTGAACCTATCACCTGTTAGGTTTCCTGCTTCAGCGTGCTATATGTGTGTGCGTGAAGCTCTAGAATCTGAACCTATCTCCTGCTGGGTTTCCTGCTTTAGCGTGCTATATGTGCGTGCATGAAGCGCTAGAATCTGAACCTATCTCCTGTTGGGTTACCTGCTTCAGCGTGCTATATGTGCGTGCGTGAAGCTCTAGAATCTGAACCTATCTCCTGTTGGGTTTCCTGCTTCAGCGTGCTATATGTGCGTGCGTGAAGCTCTAGAATCTGAACCTATCTCCTGTTGGGGTTTTTTGCCTTCAGCGTGCTGTGTGTGCGTGCGTGAAGCTCTAGAATCTGAACCTATCTCCTGTTGGGTTTCCTGCTTCAGCGTGCTATATGTGTGTGTGTGAAGCTCTAGAATCTGAACCTATCTCCTGCTGGGTTTCCTGCTTCAGCATGCTATATGTGCATGTGTGAAGCTCTAGAACCTGAACCTATCTCCTATTGGGGTTTTTTGCCTTCAGCGTGCTTTGTGTTTGTGCCTGAAGCTCTAGAATCTGAACCTATCTCCTGTTGGGTTTCCTGCTTCAGCGTGCGATATGTGCTTGCGTGAAGCTCTAGAATCTGAACCTATCTCCTGTTGGGTTTCCTGCTTCAGCGTGCTATATGTGCGTGCATGAAGCTCTAGAATCTGAACCTGTCTCCTGTTGGGTTTCCTGCTTCAGTGTGCTATATTTGCTTGCGTGAAGCTCTAGAATCTGAACCTATCTCCTGTTGGGTTTCCTGCTTCAGCGTGCTATATGTGCGTGCATGAAGCTCTAGAATCTGAACCTATCTACTGTTGTGTTTTTTTGCCTTCAGCGTGCTGTGTGTGCGTGCGTGAAGCTCTAGAATCTGAACCTATCTCCTGTTGGGTTTCCTGCTTCAGCGTGCTATATGTGCGTGCGTGAAGCTCTAGAATCTGAACCTATCTCCTGTTGGGTTTCCTGCTTCAGCGTGCTATATGTGGGTGCCTGAAGCTGTAGAATCTGAACCTATCTCCTGTTGGGGTTTTTTCATTCAGCGTGCTGTGTGTGCGTGCCTGAAGCTCTAGAATCTGAACCTATCTCCTGTTGGGGTTTCCTGCTTCAGCGTGCTGTGTGTGCGTGCGTGAAGCTCTAGAATCTGAACCTATCTCCTGTTGGGTTTCCTGCTTCAGCGTGCTGTGTGTGCGTGCATGAAGCTCTAGAATCGGAACCTATCTCCTGTTGGGGTTTCCTGCTTCAGCGTGCTGTGTGTGCATGCCTGCTGCTCTGGAACCCGAACCTATCTCCTGTTCGGGTTTCTTGCATTCAGCAGGCTTTTTGTGTGTGTGCCTGCTGCTCTAGAACCCGAGTGTATCTTCTGCTGGTCTTTCCTGCTTTCAGCGACGCCATGCACCTTCGTGACTTCAGGCAGGCCCAGTACTAGAGCCTTGTATTCAGTAATTATCCATCTGCTGGGGACCGGTGTTTACTTTAATTTATTAATGAGTTTCAAATGTCTAGACAAACAGAATATCAATCGTATTAAAGCAACTAGGATACATTTACCGAAAATTCATAAATGTAAATAATCAATACAGTACACTTTTTTTTAAATCTGCCAACTCCTATCACAATATCCATGCCAGTCATTCTTAATGAAAGATTTATTGCATTTCCATATATCCCAAAATCATAGTTAAAAAGACAGATTTTCTGCATGCAGAACTTTGGGCAAAAAATGACAAGTGACACGACTTGGAGTGTAAAAGAAAAAAAAGGTGGTTTTCCTAATATTCAACATAGATCTTTACAGATCAGTATGGACACTAATTCAAATCCAATTTACCCATCAATGTTAGACGACACTTAAGCTAATCAGACACACTATTTAAATACGCTTCAACCCCCAGGAACATGCCGGATAGTTAGCTAACTTTTGTAAGTTAGCTTTTTAACAACACAGCCGAAATTCCTTGTAAAAGAACAATAATTTGGTACAACCCGTGCGACCTGTGTTAAATCCAAAGCCTGTGTGATAAGGCAGGACAGTTGCTATTTTATAATTATCAAACAATTTTAGAACTTGCTGTTTAATTACATTTGCCCAGACTAAACCACTATCCAGGATTACACGAGGACAGGGGCCAGCTACTGAGTCATATCTACTCAAGCACTTGAGGAACCTCAGCCATAACTCTTCAACCTTAAAATAGAGGGGCTTATTTACAAGCCCCTTGCGCGTCACTTTTTATGATGCTCCGGCGGCGCAAAGTGCAGGCTCGTATCTATCACTTTGCGCGACTTTTCATGGCCTCATAGGTAGTGTGTAAAACAACGCAGCGCACATCACTGCATTGCCTTACACTGTGTCAGGGAGGCTTTCCACGGGTGTTCCCAAGGAACACCCATGTATTTTGACAAGGATCTATAAACCTGGGGACGCTTCAAAACTCTGGGGCTTATTTACAAGCCTGTTATGCCACTGGTGCGTCACTTTTACATGGGAAAAAGTGATGTACGGTGGCGCAAGGGGTTTGTAACTGAGCCCCGTCTGCTTCCCCAGGACAGGCGTAACGAGAAGAAATATGTTTATTTCTTCTCATTTTTTCCTTTCCTCTTTCTATGTGTGCTGCATTCTGCAGCACACATAGAGAGAGGAAAATGCCTCAGGGCATATCACTAAACATCAAGTGATATGTACCTATATTCTGTATGCTTAAAAAGAAGGAATTCATAATAAATCACAAACGACATTGTACATATTGTTGTATAAACTGTTTTTAATGTATGTATATACTCTTTGTAAATAGTATTTTTTCTCATATATTTTTGTAGCCCTGAAGAAGTCCATGTTTGGACGAAACGCGTTGGCGGTTGCATAATGAATAAAGATGAAAAACCAACTCCAACTGAATAACGTCATTTCTTTGTATAAGCATACAATTATATGATAATTGTACCCAATTGTGGGTTGTTGAGAACACTATTACTTACTAATTCAATGCTTATCCCTTCAATACTAGTGAACATGGGCAAGTGTAAGGCCTTCTTCAGATATCACTCTTTTACTTCTACTCAATATGGGTTACAGTCTAAAGGATGATCTGCACACTCAACAATGGCAACATTGACCATGTTTGCTTATCAGCCTTGCTGACAGGTTGGATGGAGTAACCATCATAGGGGAGATTATTAAACCTCCCCCAGCTCTTCATGGCCCTCGGGGCAAGTTCTGTTTCCTTCTTCCAATGAGGAAACCAATGTAAACTGCTTGTGAGTAAGACTCGCGGGTACTTGTACTGCCTGACCACCGTGAGCCTTAAGCCCTCCAAGGACCGGCCAAACGGAGAATGTAAATTGCCAAACTCCATCACCTGATAGCAGGGTTGATCATCAAGCAGTCAATAGCGCAATGAGCAGCGAACACTTAGCAGTTATATCGCAGCCAGGTCAATCAGCGCAAGATCATTAGCATTAAGTAAGATATGTATAAGACAACCCTTCATTCTGGAAGGAAGGGTCATTGCTTTGAAAAGAGCCTTCGGAAGATCTGCTAAGAATAATACAAACAACAATGTGGCCAGGACACGGCCTTGCTTGAGGCCGCTCTAACTCATAATTTTGTTCGACATTCTCCCTTATTATCCAGATGAATCCTGGTCCATGTAAGGGAGTGCAAGGCCTCAACCGAGTGTAGAAGACATTGTGGCAGTCTCATGGCAAGCAGCATTTCACAGAAAGAGCGCCATTCCAACCGGTCAAAAGTCACACGGACATCTACGAACACAGCATATAAATTTCTTTTTTTTCCATGCTTGGCTACAAAGGGCTCCACAGGGTGGGACATTTTCAGCTTGTCGGAGTACTGATGGATCTCACTCAAATGTGGATGTTGGTCTGAAGAGGTTCTTTTTTCACTGAAGGACTACATTTGAACTGTACACTGTACTTTGTCCCTCTAGAGACCACACATGAGCTTCATTTACTGGCAGCTGCAAACAGTGACACCTTTTTTCCCACTGCAGTTAGAAGTTGCGGGGATGCAACTGTAAAGATTTGCTCTCTTTACCGATGGTGCCTAAAGCCACAATGTTGCTGTGCTCCAACGGGCTGTCCGAGTACTTTGGCGAGGGACCAAGGACAAGGTTTGATCATTTACAAGGGGTAAGTAGCAGATTATCTTTTCTGGGGATCCAGGGGATAATACTCCTTGAAGAGATTTATCTTCAGCTACTTAGTGAAATCCAGAAGTATTAAGCATCCTCAGAAAAGATCCCACAGGAGAGCGACCTTGGTTCTGCAGAGAAGGTGTGCTTGGTTTGCAGGAAGGATGCCACTTCTGCTGTGTTCAGTAAGGTGACAACAGCACAGAAAAGCTTCCACTGGTGCTGGGCTGCTCTGCTCATGGTGCATGATATTGAGCTGAAAGCTCTGAGAAAGGAGTATGGCAGCACAGAGTATCCAAGATGACTGTTGGATCAAGTTCAGGTTGCGGACCATTTGATCTCTCTTCTTCCTCCTGCATTGCTTCCAATAACATTTTCCTGTGCCTGTGGGTATGGTCAGGGCTATAATAATTCCTATCCAAGATAGCAATTTCCCCAGTTTCTGCTGCCAGAGCTTCCCTACCGAAGATGGCGTTCATCCACTTTCCTTTGAAGTCATTTCCTGTTCTATTAATATATAAGGAAACTTTATACGAAAAAAGGCAGTGTCACAGCACTTTCTTTCCTACATTTTGTTTATTCATCACCTTGAAAACTTTTTATCATAGACTTCTGCCCCGTTTTACCTGTTGGATTTTTCCAGCTGGACGATTTAGGGCCAGATGTATCAAGCTAAATTGCGATCGCAACGAATTTCAGCGTTTGCGATCGCAATTTAGCTGTGTGCAATGTAGGGATGAAAAACCCTACTCGCAAAATAAGGAATCGCAAAATTTGCGATTCCCTATTTTGCGCAAGCATTTAGTGAATCGCAATTTGTGGTTCCTTAAATGCTGCTCTAGTAGCCATTGCAAATTGCGATATTGCTGTAAGGAATCGCAAATTACCACCAACTTCAAGTTGGTGGTAATTTGCGTTTACCTTGAAAAATGCACTTTTTAGCATTTTTCAAAGTACCATGTGGCACACATACATGCCCTTAGGGCATGTATGTGCGCCACATGTGCACACATGCACATTTCAGGGGTGCAACATGGTGTCCTTTAGGAACCCTTGCACCCTTGAAATTGCATGCGCAGTTTGCGAGTACCTATTGGGTACTCGCAAATTGCGCACGCAATTCCCATTCATTCCTATGGGCCTCTTGGCCCATAGAAATAAATGGGAAGCCATTCCTTATTTGCAGATTCCTACATACATTGCATTTTGCGAGTCTATAATAGCGAATCAGTAAAATTCGCTATTAAGACTCGCAAAATGTAATGTTGATATATCTGGCCCCATGACTGTTATTCTACCCTTTCTCAGTCCAGTTTTTGTATCTTGTTTCCCAGCTCTTGTTAGGTTTATCATCTTCAATCAAGACTATCCGTATTGCCAAAGAGGTATTTTTCTCCTGTTAGTATTTTTTCCTCTTGAATGGAATCCTCTTAATTAGACCTGTTACTTTGACATGTATGATAAGTGCCAGGTGGCGCGCTTTCTTAGGGCAATCAAGAAGGAAACCAGAGAGAGCTTCTCATCTTCCAATCCTTGACACCTACCCAAATAGCCAACCCCTAATAGAATCCTACCTCCTGAGCCTATTCATTGTCACAACTGTGGCCAGGACTCATCAGAGACTGTCCGCAGTCATAGGAAGTCTGTGTGCAGGCCCCTCACCCGGACAGTGTGTTGCTGGGTGTGCATCCAGCACGTAGCTGGGAGTTCTCGCAAACTGGGCTACACTTATAGTTCAGGGATACCAGTCATCCGGAGGGGTGTTCCACAATTAGAGATGACAATAGCCAGCATGGACAATAGGGGAATGCAGAATCTGGCAGCGGGGAAATGGTGTCAAACTCAGTACTTTTCTTTGCCTTTTCGCCCAACGCCATGATTCTGAAAGAAGAGGCTTCAGTGCCTGACTGGCTGTAGAGGGCATCAGGTATTTGCCCAGGATGCTGGAAGGATGGGGGCCGGTTTTGCAGCACTGGGCGCCGGATTTGTTACCAGGGACTGGGTTTGCAGCAGAGCTGCCATATCGACCGCCAGTTACAAAAGCAGCTGTGCTTCACATTTGCAGTTGGGCCGACAAAATTGCCAGGGCTGGTTTGGGTTTCCGGGCTGGCCCTGAGAGGCATTGTCAGGAATATGAACTACCCTTACCAAGATGGTTGACTATCCAGAGACGAGTATTGGAAGTCCCCAATCTAAGATGACTTATGAGTCTTTTCTTTGATGTCAGTTCCAGTTTAAATTGTGTATAAGGGAGGCAATCATGACAGAAAGATGCATCATAATGCATTCGTGCCCAATTTGTCATCATGTTCAAAGCCCAGTTTTTCTATATTTTTAGGTCTCGTCTGGCGTTAGCAGCGCGCAGCATTGCTCTCGCCATGCGAGGGCTTTTTGTAATTGATTCAAGATGTGCACTCGTACGGCGTACGGAGGGACAAAAAAATGCACGCTCATGTGGACAGCCCAACGCCATCTTTGTTTACTCGCTCTACCCTTCCCTCCACCCTTGCCCGCTCCCTGGCGCTGCCCGGCGCCCTCCACGATCACTTTGCTGCTTCCCATAAAGGTTTCAGTCCGTGGCTAAAAGGCACTGCGCCCTTCTCATACTCTCTGCTCTTCCCTCCCTCCTGACCCCCAGTCCTTTGCGTCGCTGCTTTCTGTGAAGTTTTCAACTCACTACTAGATGTGTGTGTAAAGTAAAGATGTCTTCCATTCCCCTCCGCCCCCAGTCCTGCCCCTTCCCTCCACCCTCTCTCCATTTTATGTATTTATTCACCATTGCAGGCTATCTCACTGCTTCCTGTTTACAGCTCATGACAAAAGGAGACAGCTGCTCCATCGGATTAGCATAAGCTCTAATGCTCTGCGCTGAACTACTTGGGGCACAGACAAAGGCACCCTGCTGGAACACGTCTCCGCTTCCCAAGGCTGGCTACCGACGGGGCCTGGCCGGTCCAGAGGACTCTGCCCATCGCCCGCTCCCTGCTGCTGCCCGGTGCCCTCCACACTCACTCCGCTGCTTCCCATAAAGTTTTCAGTACATGGCTAAAAGGCCCCGTGCCCTTCTCATACTATCTGCGCTTCTCTCGCTCCTGACCCCCAGTCCTTCGCGTCGCTGCTTTCTGTGAAGTTTTCAGCTCACTACTCGAAGTGTGTGTAAAGTAGAGATGTCTTCCATTCCCCTTTTCCCGCAGTCCTGCCCCTTCCCTCCACCCTCTCTCCATTTTATCAATTTATTCACCATTGCAGGCTCCCTCACTGCTCCCTGTTTACAGCTCATGACAAAAGGAGAACCTGCCCAGCTCCCCAGCCCCTCTGCTCCACTCTACCCACCACACACCCTCCCGTCACCCCACCAGCAGCAGTGTTAAATGCTTGCAAACAAAACAAGCATTAAAAATGCAATAGGTCTCGCCTTTTATTAAGTTAAAGCCATTTGCTTTGCTATAAAATACCATTAGCAAAGCAAATGGCTTTACCTTAATCAAAGGCGAGACCTATTCCATTTTCTTTTTTTTAAAGTTATTAAAAAATCCAGTGGCAAAATCGATGTACAACAAAAAACAACATTTTTTTTTTCAATATTTAATTTCATTCCATGAAAACATAACTAAACTCTAGATAAAATACTAGTATCAATCCATTGAGTAATCAATCATGGCCCTCCACACATATAGACCACGTTTCCGTCTTCTGTGCCCTTTAACAGAGTACAAACTAAACTCCAAATTAAAAATATTATGGAACTTAGCACGCCACATCTCAAAAGACGGCGCTTCCGACTGAAGCCAAGAGGACGCTATACATAGCCGTGCAACCGCTGTGGCAATGAAAATTAAATAACGGAATTTATACATTGGCATACCAGGACATAAATCCTCCCTAACAGCATCATGGAAGCCGTACGTTTTACTGATACTCCGGTGACCACTGACAAAAACCGTTCCATATCACTTAACAAAAAAGCTAAATTCGGACATAGAAAAAATACATGATGAATATCAGCATTATCTGTACCGCACCGAAAACATTTCCCATAATTTTGGCCCCCCCATTTCAACATCACTGTGGGGGTGTGATACAGATTAAATACCATTTTATAGTGTTGTGACTTTAAATTTGCCGCAAGGAGGATTTTCTCTACAATCTCTATCGACCTCTCTACAGAGACCGAGTTACCCCCAAGCCAGTTCCCCCACTTGGAGTTGAATTTATCCAAATCATCCGTCCTAGCTGATAACAATAGTTTATAAAGAGACACCATTTTCTCTTTACGGCGAATAGCTTCTACAATCTTATAGGGTGTTATAACAGCTGCATGTTTACCTAAAACATCCAATATTTGTAAAACTTAAAGAATTGAGTTTTCGGTAAGTGATATTTTTCCGGCAAGCATGAAAAAGAGGAGCAGATCCCTCCTCACTGATAAAAATCCCCGATTTGAGTGATACCTTTCAATCTCCAATTAGCTGCAACATGGTCCCAGAATATCGAAGGGTGTATCTGATCTGCAGAAGTAGGTGTATAATAAGATACCCTTGGCATCTGAATAGTTCTTCGAACTGTGTTCCAAACTTTAAAAACTGATCCCAAGATTTTAAAACGGGTTCTCTTATAGTAACTGCCATCAATTCTTTTAACCCCTTCAGCGCGGCGCGGATTACCGCGCCGTGCTGAAGGTTCGTTGCGCGGGCGGGGCCGTGACGGAGCGGTTCCGTCATCAGCACAGCGCGACCGATGCGCATGACGGAACCGCTCCGTCATGCGCATCAAAAGGGTTAAACAGACAATTATTGGCCTCAGAGCCAAGAACCATCTGATATATAGAGGGGGGCTCATCTGGGTTGCTAACTTCCTCTCCTGTCAATAAAATGTGCATATTTGCCAACATACATGCTAAATAATAATAAAAAAAATCCGGAACCGACCATCCACCTCTATCCCGAGGGAGAGTCATAAAACAAACAGCTCTGCATAGCTTCCCTGGGGCCCACAGATATCTAGCACAGAGTGATTGCAAATGGCGAAGTTGGGCTTGAGGTATTTCCAGGGGGACTGCTCTAAAAAAGTACATGACCCTGGGTAATATATTCATTTTAAGAAGGTTAGATCTCCCGACCAAAGAAAGATGTAAGCTCTCCCATTTCTCTAATGATAATTTCACCTTATCGATGATGGTGCCCCAATTGACCTCAACTAGCTCTTTTAAACAAGATCGAATTTTGATGCCCAAATACGAAGCTTCTTTGACTACTCTGTGATCGTTAACCAAAGTTTGGTTCGTACACAAAATTTGTGTTTTAGATGTATTCAACTTATAACCAGATACAAGACCATACTGAAATGCTAGATGTTCAATTTCAGGTAGAGAAGTCAGGGTCAGAAGTTACTATTGCAATATCGTCGGCATAAGCCAATACAGAATATTGATCCTGAGGAACAATAAAAGGTGGAATTTGATCGCTCGGTTCTAACATGTTTATAAAAGGATTAATATAAAGTGCGAACAAGAGCGGCGAGCAAGGACAGCCCTGCCGTGTACCTCTGGAAATCTGTAGTCTCGGAGCTACTACCCATTGAACAGATCTCAGCAGTGGGAGATTGGTATAAAAGCCTTTGAGCCTGAATAAATCCTTGGCCAAACCCCATTCGCTGCAGGACCCCCCAAAGGAAATCCCAGGCTACGCGATCAAACGCCTTTTCGGCATCGAGCAGGACCAGTCCCAACGCCCTAGACTCAACTTGCGCGATGTCGAAAAGGGTCACGACTCTCTTAATGTGATTCACTGTCCCCCTTCCCGGAATAAAACCGTGTTGTCGTAACGAGACCAAGGGAGAGATAAATTTCACCAACCGATTCGCAAGAATCTTAGAATAAATTTTGCCGTCACAGTTGAAGAGTGAAATCGGGCGATAGGACCCTGGGAGGTCAGAAGGTTTATCTTTCTTTTTTAAATATTATGATGTTAGCCTCATCCCAGGATCGTGGAGCATCCCCCAATCAAGCTACTTGGAAAGTCTCAAACATATCGACCTTAAGATCTTGAAAAAATGTCTTATACACCTCGACAGGGAGTTTATCCGGGCCAGCGGCCTTCCCCCCTGTCATACTAAATGTAGCCAGCTCCAATTCATCAAGAGTAATACGTTCAACATCTAGACTTCCTCCCGACCCAACCTTTCCCAAAATGAAGAAGGAAGCCCTAAATCTAAAGAATGGTCCCCCGCGTCCTGTTCAGTATAAAGGTTTGTATAAAAGTCAAAGAATACTTTAAGGATCTCTTGAGGATTGTATATTGTAATACCCACAGTAGTTTTTCATACCCTGATTTCTCTGCAGAGCCTCCTTCATTCTCAGCTTCTGAGGAAGGCAACGACCCGTGGCCTCCCCATATTCATCACACTCTTTTTTATAGATTTTATATTTTTTCGCAATTTCTTTACTCCAGACTAGATTAATATTGGCTTTACATCTAGCCAGCGTTGCTTGAAGATCAGATAAATTATTCCCAGAGGTTATACCACCTGTCAGACCTTCTTCTGCTGTCTTAAGTTTGCTATATTGCGCCTGAATTAACACCTTGGCCTGCCTTTATTTATAAAAACCCATAACTCATGACTTCACCTCTGAAGCACGCTTTAAATGTGTCCCAGACTACACCACACGGGGTTCAATGCCGATTAGTTTGAAAAAAGTCTTTAATCCAGCCCCTCATGTGCTCAATAAAAGTAGTATCCAAAAGGTGTTTCCTATCAAAAGTGAAACCTTTTGGGGATTTAGATGTCACCAACATGAGAATGTCAATTACAACTGGCACATGATCCGAAGTAATCCTTGGGTAAACTTGTATTTTGGTGTCAGCAAACAATAAAGGGGATGCAAAAAAATAGTCGAGCCGTACCAGCTTACTATGCGGATAAGAACAGAACTTGTGCCCCGGGTCTTGCGGATGGAAGCTATCCCACACATCCACTACACCATGATCAATTAACAGATGGGACAGAGCCTTAAAAACCTTAGGTTTCCTACCATTATAGTTCTGGATCCCGGTATGTAGCTCATTCCCACTCAGATTGATATATATTAAAATCACCGCATAGGACCAGTGCGAGTTCTCCATTTAAATGTTCCAGAACGAGGGCCTCGTCAGTATTAGTATTAGAGCATAATGTGAACCTCATTTCCCGCAGAATACATTCCTGGATCGCCCAACGACCCCGATTATCAACATACTCGCGTCCTGCGATTAAATACTGGTGGCCTAGCTAGAATCGCAACCCCCCCCCTAGTCATATTTGATGGTTTGGAAACTGCTAAAACAGTGTAACCTAAGTCTGACAAAATCTGACGCTTTCCCCATGGCGTATGTGTTTCCTGCAAACACACAAGATCGGGCTGAATCAACCTGAGCTCTGCTGCCACTCTTGGCCTCTAATTATAATTATTAAGGCCACAGACGTCTAATGTGCAAATTCGGAGAACTAACTTGGCCATAAATTAAGTAAATATACCATTCCAAAATCCAACGTCCTAGAGATTCTTGAACTTACAATGACACTGTGGATTGTTTTTCTTTTTAACCACACCTCCCCCCACCCCCCCTCTTCACCACCCCCTGCCCTCCCCACCCACCCCACCCTCCGAAAGTGTCCCCCCTCAATGAGGCTTTAGGACAGATAGTCCTAGAGATGACGAGCTTCCACCACCCGGATACCCCCCCGCTCCACGATCCCACCCTATGTGCTCACAAAACACATCTCCTGCACCTGCGTAGAAAAAATAATAACATACATTTTTCATAACAGCAACTATAATACAGGTGCAGCGGGATGGTGTTCCAAACAACTGCTATAGTAACTCAACCCAGTTAGAAATTGTACATAGAGTGTACATAGAGTGTAAAAAAAAAGGACCCAAGGGAAAGGGTGCGCCCACAAAGCAGGTTGTACATTTTTCAACAAAAATACAGTAGGTTTATACCCAATACGCTACAGAATAGCCCAATGCCAGCAACTAAATGTGGCAACAATCTATTCATAAAGACTGTAGAAAATCTTTAGCTACACCCTCAGAAGTAAGAAAATTCAGTATGTTCTTCATGGAGGACTTTTAACTTTGCTGGATTCAGTAAGGAAGCTTGTGCCCTCTCGGTCTGAAAAGGTGCAATTAACTGGCGCAACTGCCAACGCTTTTCGACCGTTTGATGGCAAAAGTCAGGTCGGACAAAGAACTCTGTTCCCTTCCCAGTTCTTTTTTTATCCGGTTGAGCTAAATCATATAGGGCCTCGCGAGCAAGAAAGTTGTTGAGGGAGATCGGGAAAGCTCTGGGTCTTGTAGGTGCTTACCCAGGTCGAGAGTGCACATGGAACGGAAACCGATGCGCCCTCTGAATCTCTCTCTGCCAATCCCACTGGGCAAGTTCGGGGAAAGCTTCTGTAAACAACTCGATAATGAACTTACATGGATTCTGTCCTTCCATACCTTCTGGAATTTGGAGAACTCTTAGATTGTTACGACAAGCCCTATTTTCTAGGTCAGCCAATTTCCATTAAGTGTCATCTTTTGTAGCCCGAAGAGTCTCACTCAAGGCCTTCTGTGCTGCGAGTTCATCCTCTACGCCTGAAATACGTGCTTCTGCTTCAGTAAATCGTGAGGTAAATTCCGTGCAAGTCTTGGCTATGCGACGTACTGAATTCTGGAGCTTACGGTATGAGCTTTGGGCCCTCTGACTCTCAACCCATGCCTCCTCCCTATGAGTCATGATGGATTGGTAGATGAGATCCAGTGAGACCTCTTCCAATGGTGTCTCAGCCATTTTTGTTTTGACCATGTCCATGTTGTTGATGGGTTTGGGAAAAAGGGGGTGGTGATGGACAGAGTTTCTGAATGATGCAGAATACTCTTACCAAGTCAAGAGATCATGGTTTTAATCCATCACCGTTTTTTAGCTCACTGCACCATCCCAGCTCAGAACCTGGCTACATGCAAATTAGTCTGTGCCTGTCCCAGTGCATGATGGGAACAGGGCAAACCAAACTACCAAGCCAATTCTTATACTGGGAAGGAAACAAGCTTCCGGGGACCGGTTTCTGGCATCACAGCCTTCGTCGGCCCGGCTTGCCTGAATCCTGATGGTGCAATGAGCAAGGGACTCACGTCTGAGCATACCCTCCCACACTGAGTGTGGATAAAATCGATTTGGTAAAAAGGGGGTGGTGATGGACAGAGTTTCTGAATGATGCAGAATACTCTTACCAAGTCAAGAGATCATGGTTTTAATCCATCACCGTTTTTTAGCTCACTACACCATCCCAGCTCAGAACCTGGCTACATGCAAATTAGTCTGTGCCTGTCCCAGTGCATGATGGGAACAGGGCAAACCAAACTACCAACCCAATTCTTATGTTGTTGATGGAACCAGAGATCTTATCAGTTCCGGTTGAGAAGGAGTAGTCCCATTGTAGAGCATTAGCGCCATTGTTGCCATCTAGCTGATCAACTCCTTCCCTATCTTCAGGGCTTTTATGCATTGTCTGGAAAGTCATCCGATGTGTCCCGTCCCGTATCTTCCGGGAGCGTACTATTGTGGTCACTCATATCCCCACCAGATCTGGCTTGCCTCTTAGCGCTTGACTCTAGTTCATCGCTAGAGGGGTCTGAGTGATCTGAAAGGGGAAAAAAATAATCCCCGGAATCTATCTCCTTCACAAGAAATAGTGCAGTCTGATCAACTAGCTCTTTTTCAGGACGTGACTCCGATAAGGTTACAACATTTGGGGCAAGAAATGTCTCCAAACCGTGACTACTAACCATCCCTTCGGCAATAGAAGTACTGCCAGACGAAATTAATAATGAGCTTGCAAATGTGGTTTCATCAATTGGTTGAGACTCTTTCAAAATAACTGGTTGGCCAAGAACAGTAACACCCAAACCAGTTGACAGATTACTGACATCCTTCTCCCCAGAGTCCAACTGCTTCAAAGATCCTGTTCCCTTCTTGCCCTCAGCCGCAGATGGAGACACATCCACTTTTAAAGGATGCAGCAGTTTTTTTTATCTCTCCCAGTCGAAAAGAGCAGGGGAATAGTGCGCTTACCCAAGCTGTATGCTACCGACAAGGTTGCAACAGAATCTTTCCCCACTGCTTTATTATTACTGTTTGCTACATTCTTACTGTTTGTAGCCGTAGCTCCAACACCAGCGGGGTCCCCCGAGGAATGCAGCTTTCCTTTGCCGACCTTCGGAGGCATCGTCTGCAGCCCGTCAGCTTCCCCGCTCAGGCTTGCGTGAAGCACGTCTTCCGTTAGGGAGGAACCACGCTGACTCCTCACCAGGCTCCAATGAACACCGCGGAGCCGCCAAAGTTTCACCGATAAGACAGCAAAGACGGAGCCCAGCATACCGGCAGGACTGAAATTCCAATTAATCGCCCAGCCAGCCTTTCAGTCGGTAAGCGCTTTTCCCCTTCCCACAGCACATTAGATCGTCATGCGGGTGGGGGAATCCAGGAGTAGCCAGCTCACTCGTACGAGCTAGCGGACGCCATCTTGCCTCTCATGCTTGTTGTTCCTGGTTCTTTCCCTTTTGCAGCTGCAGTCCACTTAGATTTTTCTCCTCAGTTATCAGTGACATTCTTGCATGTTGCTGATGTCAGTGGAGGATTTTGTAACTGGCTTATGTACTACAAACATAATTCTCCATCTTCCAGCTTGCATTATCAAATTGCCAAGGATGTTTTTTTCTTACTTTTTTGCTCGGTTGAGGTCTCTCTTAAGGAGAAACGTGACACCTTTCACATTTGTAATACTTCAGGGTGACACCTTGGCTTCTGGGTGATGTCACCCTTTCCTCTAGCAATCAGGAGGTAGATTGAACAGAACTTTGCCACATGCAGTCACTGGACGGAGCTGTGGTGTAGATCCTGAAAGCAAAGCTTTGTAAATACAGTTATCATGGGGGCCCATGGCCCATGTTATTCGATGGAAGGTGTTTGTGGAGTCCACTGCGTGATTCGCAGCGCAACTGAGCCGAGACTACTGGAGAATCGTGGACCGAAACACTGTTTCTGAGCTCTTCAAGGATACATGTGGCGTAAAACTCCCACAATTCCCTCTCTGACCTCATCGTACTCTAAGTGTCAGAGTACATGGAGTTCTATTGCACAATGCACTTCAAAGACAGAAGTGGTCTGTCCAGGAATGGTCCCTTGTTTGATTTTGAGTTGCAGGGATTTCGTTTCATTGACTGTCAGTGGAAATCCTGAGCCCGAGCCCACAGGACTCAGACTTGGCAAACCAGACAATCTACTGTGGGTGTGTTAGTGATGTCCAGTTTAGTGACTGGTACTAAGGCTGTAAGGATGTCAGGTCAGAGTCCTGTATCTCTAGTCCTCAGGGTTCCTCAAGAGTGTGAAAGAAGGTATCAGTTCAAGCTGTTAAGGTATAAGGGACACGTCGCAAAGAAGTGCACCAGGCTGGAGGAATGCACTCAACAAGGTGCCTCAACGACAAGGAAGGGCAAACATTGAGCTAAAAGTGATTTTATTCCCATTTTGTGAGACTGTTGTAGCTTCAATCATTTGCAAAATTAAGTACAGAGGAATTGAAGCAGTGCTGCAGGAAATTACTTTCAGACCAACAATCTGAACAAATAAACCCATCTAGAAGAAAAAATACCCCTAAAAAGTGGTCACCACAGTCATTGGATCAAAACTAAAATGTAGGTACCAGTCACTCAATCACTCAATCAATCAGTCAGGAGTTTGTAAAGTGCAGCTACTCACCTCATGAGGGTCTCAATGTGCTGAGGGAGGGGGGTGGGGGGGCTGCTGATCCGGCTGGGTGTGGAGGTTCAGTCGAAGAGCCAGGTCATGTGGTCCTTCAGGAACGGATTCAACTACACGGATTCCCTGTGGTGGAGGGGCAGGGTGTTCCAGGTCTCGGCGGCGTGGTGGGATCCAGGGCGATATTTTAAGACAAACTCTGCAACTCTGTAGTGTGTTTTGCAAACAAACGCTCTAGTAAATGAAGCTTGCACTGATCATAGCATATTGAGAAACTTGTTACAGATGGTATAAAATATTGGAGTACCAGATGACGCTTAATTTTCTGGTTTCCCAAATGTGCAGAGCATTTTCACCTCCTAAACAGTTTAATTGTGAAAAAAAATTAGTCTCGAGGATAACCTATCCCAATGACAAAACACAGATACTAACTGAGAAGGAATTACACGTTTTTGAAGCATTTTACAGAGGAGAATGAACTCCTGGCTTTTCTCAACCACCTTCATCACCGGCAAAGGCACCTTTTATATAAAGTAAAATGAGATACTATTCAATATTAAATGATCTCACCGTAAAGAAGCAAAACCTATTCAATATTAGTTCGGCTAGTAGATCAATTCCAGGAGCCTATAATATATCTTAAGTTGGATCTTCCTGGGGCAATTTTACTTGGTCCTCTTACAGAAGGAGACGTCAGGTCTGCTTATATCTCCAAAACTGCATTGAAAGCATTTCAGAAAGAGGAAGCCCTCTCACCTGGTCCTCACACCTGGCTACCTTGTGAAGGAGAGGAAACAGCACATACGTTATGGTTTGTGGGGAAACAAACTTGACATGGTTGTATTGCACTAAGAGATCTCACTGAGTGAGTAACGTGTCAGATAGACGAGTGTAACATGCATGCAGATGGGATAATGACCCCAAATACAAACTTCTCTAGGAGACTCAACAGGCATGACGCTACAATATCTAATGAGGAGTTGGTGACTATCAAAGAGGCCACTAACGAGTCAAATCAATACCTAGGGAACACACAACAACCCTTTGAAATCACAATACGCTATCAGTATTTGTATAATGCAAAGTCAGTCATGTATGTGACTTATGGGCAACTAAGACATATCTCTTCTTTTAAGGGTCCATTGGCAGCCACTGATGTTTCAGAATGAATCTTAACACAGCTCTGGAGATATCTGGCTGTAAAGTCATTTTTCGGTTCAGGGTATCCAGAGAGGTGTGGCCCACACTTTGAAGAAACCTGTTGGATGCAGGACAACAAGGAAATCTCCCTTAATATAACAACACACACAGAACATTTAAGCTCAGCACCGACCTTCCATTGTCTTAGAGAAAACGAAGATCTTGTGGTTGAGAATTTGCTCTGTGACATAGCCCATTGTATTGGCTTGGATCCAGTTCTGTCCATTGTATAATTTATTATATTGTTCAATATCGGGTTATCTACGACCTTTGATTTTTACTAAAATTACATGTCTGATATACTTACACTGAGGAGCTTTCAGCCAGCCCTCCTCATCCGTTGGTCTGCTGTTGTGTCATTCACATTGTTGTCTGCCCACTACCCCATGCAGCATGGGGAAGTGGGTTTGTCCACTTCAGCCATTGGCTAACTTCACAGTGAGTGACTCTGTTAGTTCACAAAGAGCACAAGCACAGACAAAGCAGTTCCTTTATGCTAGGGGCTGCATTGGCAGTGTGTCTTTACATTTTAGTTTTTAGGCATTTTTATTATATTGGCAAGGGCCTGTTAATTCTCCCGAAAGTACATTTTTTATAAAAGCAATGACGAAAGGAAACAAACACAGGCAAAGCCAAAAGGTTGGCAGCCAATCCCACTGGCTTTGCAAACGCTTGTTCATTTACTCGTTTACATCATTTGGAAGGCGGCAACATTATTTTCATGGGACGCCTTCTCTCGTGGCTTGTGATCATAGCTCACAGTTTACATCCATATTTTCAGATTGCATTTTTTTATTGGTAACAACTTATTCCGCGAGTTCCCCTGTAACTTCCATACATGGTAAGTAAAGTAAACAACCAGCATTGTACACCCAAAAACAAGTAATTCACCAGTTTCAGGGACCCCACATCTTGCTTTAAAGACTACAATGCGGCCCTTGATGGCCTCCATAGCACGCTGCAGGGAGCAGTGGGCGTAATCTCTGATTCGCTCTCTGGGAGGAAGAACCCAGAGATCTGGGCGCGCCCAACATCCTCAACGCTACCCCCAGGTGAGCACATTCACCTGGAAGAAGTGCAGGGTGCAGCCCAGAGAGCTACTCTCAGGCCCACACTCCTTCCGACACCCAATGCCAAGGCCCTTCCGCGCTCCTTGCAGAGTTAGAGCTGCGGTGGAGCGCCAACAAATGCAGCCATCTAGAAGCCCCTTACACCCAGATTTTAAAGAGCCTGAAGTCAATTATTTCTATATTTAATTTTCATTGTTTTTACTATTTACAATGAACAAACTTCAATATTTTAATTTAGATTTATAAAATTTTTACTATTTCTTATAAACTAAACAATCTCTGACAGTCTTTGTGCCTCCCCTTCTGAATAATAATCTCAAAATGCCTCGACTGGTTTGTTGAAGATGCACCACAGCTGCATCCAAATAGACCAATGAAGAGAGGCCACGCCTATTAAAATATCATTCCTAACACAACGCCATGGCAGTAATAGCTTTCTCTAAATTCTCACGTGTGTCTCCTTTATGTTTACTGTTATAGTGCTCTAATGCTGTTCTTAGATGTTCTCCGGTTTTCCAAGAAGTCAAGGGTCAGGAGAAGCAGGTTTTTCAAGATTTGCAGGCTGCAAAACAAAAACGTATCAAGTTGAATAAAGAGCCAGCTATGTGCTCTTGCATTACGTTTGCAATTGTTTGTTTATTTGCACAAAAAATATAGGGATTCCGTATCTGAATTTCAAATAATCTGTCATAAAGTATCACAATCAAAGATTTGCTATGTTTAATTTTAAAAGAACTAAAAATAGGCTATCAGAACCCTATGAGAACACTGACATACTACAGCCGCACAGTTGGTGCTAACTCATTGCATATGTGGATTAAACAAATCTGATAATACACAAGGCAGACCTTTATACCACTGTGAGATGGATGTCTCTACCAGCAGAACAAGCATTGGCCAAGCTATTAGGTCTCAATTTTGGGACCTATTGGCTTTGACAATGTTTTTAGCCATGTTGTACAGCATCTCAGATGGCGTGTGGCATGGCAAAAAAACAACTGAAAAAGCCTATAACAAGGTGGTTTCTATCATCTTGTAGGCATGTGCACATGCACCAAGCATGCCGACACCTGCAAACAGAACAAAACAAGCATTGGCAAAGCCAATAGGTCTCGCAATGGCTTTGCTGTTTTTTCTTTTTATTTACAAATCCGAGTTGGATTGGTGAATTAAAAAATGTAACACAATAGCATTTTTAGGAGGTAGTAACACAGAGGACTCATGTGGGGGGAATCAACACGAAGGCTGCAGGTGGGGAATGAAGCATAACAGGGGGAAGCAACATGGAGGTCGGGGCAGAAGCAACGCAGAAGGCACAGGTGGGGGAAGCAATATGGAGGGCGGGTAGGAAGCAACATGGGCAATGAAGAGGAATGGGGAGCTTTTATGAGAAGCACACGTGGGCGAACACAATACTGAGAGAGGGGAGACAAGCACACAGATGAGAGAGCAACAGCAGTACACGAGGGACACATTGGGAAAACACCTGCAATCTTGTACAGTGCCTACTGTTCCATTCGACTCGAACCTTAAATGAGCTGCTGCCGGGGAGTAGCATTAAAAACGTGTGCAGCTAATGAGCTCAAACAAATCAAATAAAGGCGTTAAAAGAGGTCAACTCGGAGGGCGGACAAGTGGTTTATTCAATTTCCTCCAAAAACCGCCTACTCATGTACACAGGTTGCTTCAACTCAGGTTACACCCCTATTCCATTCACTCATCACAAGAATGCAATCTGCCGAACTCTGTGAAATATGGATGAGGTACCACAATGCAGTTAGAAAGTCAGGTACATCGATGGACGTGCCACACGCCAGCAACAGAGCCAAGTCTTTCACACAAGACACCCCCAGTCGGCCATAAATTATAGAAACTTTACTTTTGTAACCTAGCACGGAAATATATCTCTAGCACCAGTAGTTAATCAATTTATCTTAGAACTCTGCCAAGTTAACCACCAACTCAAGAATCAAGAAATAAAAAAACAAAAATGGAATGTGAGCTGTTTAGGAAACAAACAAAACAAGCGAAAGCTCGGCGCGTTGTCTGTAAATAGTAACCTGACCCATGAGGAATGCAGCTGCCACCCTGCACGCCGCTGCTCGCTCCCCAGAGCAAAACACCGTGGGAGTGAACATTACAAAAGAGATGGGACATGCACCCGCCTTTAGCCATTTGCGTGCTTTCATTATTGAAAGACACACGCAAAAGCCAATCCAATGTGTGGGAGGAGTCAGACCCACACAGAGTAAGCACAAGAAGCCTCGCAGAGCAGCGCATGCGCGCTGCAGGGCTCCACCTAAAAATAGCGTGAGTCTGGGGGAGCAACACCGGTGGGGGAATCATGGAGGACTGGGGTAGCAACAGGAGGGACGGGAAGGGAAGCAACAGGGGAGCACAGGTGGATCAAGCAACATGGAGATGAAAGCAAATGGAGAGAGGGTGATGCAAACGGATGAGAGAGAGCACATTGCAGAGCTGGGAGAAAGAAGAACTTGGGCGAAAAAGCAGCAAGGTGAAGAAGCACACAAGGTCGAGTGCATCACAGATGGGGTGGGGGAGAAGCACATGGGCAGAGAAACAGCAAGACTAGTGTGGTGGAGAAATGGAAGACACGGGGAGACGGATGGAAAACACATTCACTCTCATAGAGGGCTTGAAAAATATATATATATTGCACCTGAAAAAGCAAGAAGTTTGAGGATCCAGTAATGTGTCTATGCTCAAAGAGAGGGACAAACACAAGAAGAGAAAGGAAAACCCACACACGCTAATGAATAAGAAGAAATGAGGGTTAAATGAAGCAACCAACGGTCAGCACCGGGCGTTCTCTAAACCCACTGTATGCTAAAAGTATGTCTTGCAACAGATGGCTCACTCTTTGTTAAGTAGGCGAGACATAAAAAGTATCCAGAGAGGCTGGGAAAGTAACATGGGTGGGGGAAGCATTGCAGGGGCAGAATCACAGAGTTTTTGGGGTAGCAACTGTGAGAGTGAGGGGAGGGTAGCACCATGGGACACAGTGGGGTGAAATAAAAAATAGTAATGCCTTCTCAATCGTCGTTTCATGCTCGCAAGATCCAAGAATTCATGCTCATGAAACTACAATTTCAGTTCATATTTCGGGATTCTATGAATCAACAATTAGCAAAACATGCTACAGCCATGATTTCAACCCATTTTTTACATTTTACACGTCACTACACTCTGGGAGTTGGAAACTTCTTGTGCTTGAAATGGACCAGGTGGATACACGAACCTGCTAAGATTGCTTCATAAAACTAAAGCCCAGGCGGGAAACTTGGGGCGAGATTTACCAACATTTTGTGCACTGTGTGCACCACAAAAGTGACGCAAACCAGCACAAAATGTTTTTTTCCCTTCTTTCCAGCGCAAAACTTGCTTGGCACTAAAAATTGCCTAAAAATAACGCACAGCTTTTCTTTACTTTGCGTCAAGGGGGAGTTATATGGCAATCCCATGCAACAATCCAGGCTTTTTGACGCAAAACCTTATCTACCAAAAAGCTGAGAAAGGGTTTTGTGTTAAAAATTTACACCGTTAAGTAGAAATGTTTTTATTTCTCCTTTTTGTCCGACTTTGCATGTGTGCTGCACTGCACAGCAGATGTACAAAGTAAGAAAGGTTTAAAAATGTGGTTTAGGCATGGTATTTTGTACTTGAAGGGAACCCTCCCAGTACAAATCCTATACTAGACTCTCACACACACCCTCGCACTGTGGCACAAAGGTGTGAGCGTGGCATATGGCAGCACAATTCTGCACCAGTGCTAGGGAGAGGGGAGGAGAGACCCCCATCTCCGTAGCTATGGTCCTCTCTTGCTCCCTCCCTGTCACAGAAACAGTGCAGCATGTTTGGCTGCTGCGCTGCATTGGGTGGCACTTGGGTGACACTGTGATAAAATCTGGCTCTTGCTGTGTTACCAAGAGAGATCTGGGCCCTTGAAGTCAATTATAAAAACATTTTTCAGATAGGTCACAGGTTTTACTTCTATTTGCTGTCTCGTCGACCACATCTGAGTGGGACCAATAGAAATGTCTGCTTCAAACTTTGCTATAGTTCTAAAACACCAACACCTACTCAGAAAGACGTAACAAAATGTGATGTGTGTGTGAGAACAAAACCACAAAATAAAACAGAAAATCTGCATGAAGGTGGCTCAAGGAGAGTCTGCACATTCGGTCTGGCCTGTCCACACTTGTTTTGCCCTCTGGTACATTTAACAGGGCTGTTAGAGTGTTTCAGGCTTAAGACATCTTGGGAAAATAATTATATATCCTGAGTCTGCAGGGAATACTTAGAAGCATGAGTGCGTGGATCTACGGAGGCATTTTCCTCTTTCTGTGTGTGCTGCAGAATGAATCACACATAGAAAGAGGAAAAACACAAGGAGAAATAAAGATATTTCTCCTCGTTGCGCCTCACCTGGGGAGGCGTAGCATTTTGATGCATTCCCAGGTCTCCCAGTAATGGTAAATATGGGAATGCGTTAAAGTCCATGGGTGGGTGCATGGTAACACCCACGCTCCACCCATGGAATGCTTCTCTGGTGCAGAGCTAATATATAAACGAAAATGGGCTTAGAGGGATCAATCTCTTATTTATTTATACACAAGAAACACTGAATTTTCTCGGTAGTTAATATTTACTTATATCCAAAAATTTTCAACAATTATTTTTCAGAAGCGAATCTCTCGATAGACATCAGTGTACTATACACATAATATATACATTTGACCATACATAAAGACAAGTTCATCACATAACAACCTATATATACAACTTCATCCAACCTATATACATATCTTATATACACAACACATTGTCACAAATAAATTCCCCTGGCTCTTGCTACAAATAATGTACACTTCTTGTTAACAGTAATACATTCTGAGGTAATCCTCTTGGCGTCAGAGGTATTACTCCTCTCCTGATTTTTGTATATGCGCCAAAAATAACTGATTTTTTAACCAACCCAATCTGTGGACTCCTCATAGATCAGTGTGTCGACGCGTCCGCGTTTCAGCCTCCAATTATTTGGCTTCCTCAGGACGGGCAATACAAACTATCTATAAAAATAATAATGATAATATAATAACCATCAAACATATTCTAATAAAACTAGCCCCAATTTGCCCATTCAGTGCTCGGAAAGACTCAAAGCAGTCAGTGGAAAAAAAACACACACCCGACAACTAAATCAAGAAGGAATAAACCACCGGTGATGTTCCTAACCGGAGAACGTGGCCTCAAACAGCCTTCAACCCCATGCAGCTATGAATATATTCTAAGGGTAGGGATAGGTCCGGACCCACTCACCCCAAGGATTATGTGCCTACTCTGTACCTGTATTGGATCCTCACAGGTCCCTGGCACGGGGTACTCCGGGTCAACATTTCATTGCTGCACCTGTAGTGGTGCATCAGATATCAAGATATATGTACAACAAGAATATACATGTGCTCAAAGAACATATAATCACTCGTTGTGAGCCAAAGCTTATGCGTTGCTGGTCAGTTACCTTAGTGCACTGATGTCGCAAATCGCTTAAGTTATACTGTGGTCGGGATACTCTTATTCTTCATCCAATTTGTATCATCCATGTCATCAACTAGAAGACAAGTACAAGTCTGAATGTAGAGAGACGAACACCTTGATTAAACACAATTATTCAATGCTCCTAGTCTTCATCTCTCTATACGTGTCACGAAACCACCGACACACATCCAATATGGGGAGTCTACGTAATAAGCCACATTACTTCTAAGTCTACAAGCAGGGTCTAAGTAATTAGCCACATTAGTTCTAGATCACCTGGCTCAGATGCACCGCTCACATCGCTTAACAAATACAACAAATCACTATTCCCCGCCTTCAAAACTCATAACATGTGCAAAAAAATTCACCACCAAACTTCCAACATATGGCTCTCAATAAATCACCACACTCAGTCTCGGTCGCCTGCCTCAGTATATCACTGGCGTCAAACAGTCTGCACTTACTCGGTCGCTGAGAACATCTCTCGTTTTTTAGTCCGCCGCTTCTGCCACACGTTCGAAAACCACATCGATTTCCCTGATGCTCTTCCGGTATATACGCGTTCGTATGCATCAGTGCGTACTGAATTTACGTGATTCAAGGGAAAAGTAAGGGCGAACTAATCCCTAGCTTACTCTTAAAGGGCCCACCTCCAAACACTCCATATGCATACTGGGGCTGCTTTACCGCGCTCAGTAAGTCTGTTCAACTAATTGCGACGGGGAGGTAATTGGTAAATACTCTAAACCTCCTAATGCAATTCGGGAGCTATCATGTACAAAGATACGTATTCCTTGCGTCAACTTCAAGATGCGCTGTTCCTCAATCACTGAAGAACTTAAAAGAACTGCATGAAAATAAGGCGTCCCATATGCCCATAGTACTAGTTTAAATATATGGTAAGACCTAGGCTCATATTCTACATATTAAATGTCCGGGGTGTATAAAAAACACACACTCCCTGGGCAAAGTCCAAGACACGTTTTTCCTCAACAAATGGATACTATCCATGCTAAAAAGTTGGAGGTAAAAATCCCAAGCGTCAATATTTCTTATACAAGTAGAGAAAAACCTTAGCTAATCATATGTATGTTTACTGTTGTGTGTACCAAAAATGTATAAGGGTATCGGATTTGCATACGGCGCTGAGAGTTCGTATTCATTAAAGCAATGTGTTAATCCGCTACCACCAGTAGATCCTCAGATCATTCCAAGTAAAATACATCCTCAGGTCATTCCAAGGCACTGCATGTTCGAAAAAGCCGGGCTTACATTCTTGTATCTCAATATCTAGACATGTGCAAACATTACGGGTCACATCACCATCTAAGCATATCTATCTCATCATACGCCTTTCTTAGATCAGGGCCCATAATTCATCTCTCTCGTTTAAGCCCACAATCGCAGTATGGTACCTTTCAATCAGGCGGGCTTCTATACGGTTAAGCTTCATTTCTACTTCCCCCTTGTTGTTTGCCTTGATAACTGCAAGAACTGTCCATTCTATGTCGTTCTCATTATGGCCAACTTCGACATAGTGTTGTACCAAGGGAGCTCCCTGTGTTCTACATCTAATGCGCGATTTATGTTGCAAAATTCGTAGTTTCACCATCTGTGTCGTCTGCCCAATATACATTTTCCCACAAGGACAGGTCACCGCGTATACAACATTTTTTGTATTACAATTTGAAAAGGCTTGTATCACATGCTCTTTGTTGTTAATCAATACTATTTTGGTGTTACTCGTGCTAGCACACGCCACACAATTGTTGCAACGATAATGCCCTATTACAGCAGGTAAACCGAGTAAAGATCTTGTATCTTTTTTCTGCATTGGCTCCCGCATGGCTCTCACCAAGTGCTGTCACAGGTTTTTACCTTTCTTAAAGGCGAACAGGGGTTTAGGAATGTTGAACTGTTCAATTAACCTCCAATTTCTCAAGATTATGTTTTTAACTTTATTGGCTTTGGGGTTAAACGTTGGTACACATGTCATGCATTCAGTCTTTTCATGTTTTTTAGGTGTTAGTAAGTTCTCTCTGGGTGTGAACCAGGCCCTTTGTAAAGCAGCTCGTACTAGCTTTTTTTGATATCCTCTCGCGATCTGGTGCAGAGCAACGCAATGCAATGAAGATTTCTGAAGGATCGGACACAGAAGGTACAGCAGGGCGGCTATGTATCAAGAGAAAGAGCACTCCCATGTGGGGTTCCTCAGGAATCTGCTCTGTCCCCATAACTATTTAATATCTATCTTCAGCCTTTGTCGGCAGCATTAGCACAGCCTGACTGCCAACTGTTTAATTACGCTGATGACACCCAGTTGATCCTCCGGATTAATAACGGTAAAATTCCATTAGTACGCGTCCAATACTACGCATTACCTTTACCACGCATCTTTTACTTCGCAGGTGTTATTTCTATGCAAGGTTTTCCAAGCATGTTTCTAGTACGCAAATACCTTTACAACGCAAATACTGTAACAACGAAAATAGTGTTTCAATGTAGGTAATTTGTATAAATAAGAGTATTTATTGAGTATTAAATTGATTATTTAGAGTAGTAATTGAGTATTAAATTGAGTATTAAAAGTAGTGAAATGTGAGTGACGGCGCATTAATGGCCTTTGCTATCCCTGACACTAAAGGCTGCCGGCGCTTAGAAATGATTAATGGTTTTGTTCCACATGGCTCTCACCAACCTCCCTCTGAGATTCACGCTGTGGTGATTAATAACGGGCGCGTCACTTTAGCGCCTCTTCCGCTTGTTATTCTCCAAGCCGCTATCTACTTTTCCAGCTCTCTGGGCCTTTAACTATCAATTCTGCACCAGTGTTGGGGCGATGACAAGGGGGACATCCTCTGAAAGCGGCGAAAGAGATCTGGGGCCCGTCATAACGAGTTGGGATTATAACAGGACAGGTCCCACTTATAAATGCCAGCTGCCCTAATGGCGCGACTGGATCGCTCTTTTATCCAAACACAAGGAAAATCAGAAGACTTGATATTCAAACTCAATCTCAACATCCCATAATATCTGTGAGATTTCCATCGCGAAAGGAAAAAATATGACATAACACCACAACCCAAGGATAAGTACAGCAAGTGCACTACAGATTGTGATCAAAAGCGAGGAAGAGTTGGGGCAGTACCAATTTGAGTAACATAATATGGGACAGAAAAATTAAACAAAAAAAAAGAATAAAAGAAAAAATAATTATTTCAAAGTGTTGCGGATCCAATTTTTTAGTTATAAAAATGATGATTAAAATGTATTGACACGGTTAAATATTAGTCTAAAGAAAAGATTTGTCCGTTCTTGATTTTTAAGTAAAATGTAGTACGTAGAAGCGTATACATAATTATGTAATATAGAAGATCGAGGTGGAAAGGTGGAGAAGCATGGAAGAATGGTGAACAGGTAAGACAAATTTAAAAGTATAAAATAAATGTTTGTAGAGGTATAGATAAATGGAAGTACGTTTGCGGGAGGTTAGTTGTACTCCTCCACCCTAAACCGCTATTTACCATGCATCCCGTAACAGGGGTTAGGTTACATTAAAAAAAATATATATAGTTATTTCGTTTAAAAATGCATTGTAAAAGTATGCGTAGTATTTGATTTTGTAGTAAAAGTATTTTAAATGATTTTAAATGCATTTGCGAAGCAACAGTATGCGAACTATAAATATGCGTTGTAATGGTATTTGCGTAATAAAATCTTCCTTGTAAAAGCATACGAAGTATTGGTTTCCGTTGTATCGACATATATCCATTGATAACTCTAAGCTAGCGCAGTTGAACGCGCAGAACATCCTTAGGCTTATGATGAACTGGATGATGGCTAACTCGATCAAAGTGAGCCCAGATAAGACAGAGGTCTTAGCAATCCCCACCTATGGTAATCCTTGGATAGATCGTTTCTGGCCCCAGGAGTTAGGTGCTACCCCGACATCTGTGCATGTCGTGAAGAGTCTGAGGACGAAGTTGGATAAGAAGGTGCCGATGACCGGGCAGGGGACGACAGTGGTAGGAAGCAGCGTGGGACTACTTAGACACCTTCGGAAATTGGTATCCCTCCTATCCTTCTCAATGATTCGAACTGTGATGGAAGCTCTGATTGTGTCGCGACTGGACTATGTCAATGCGTCATACATTGGCCTCCCGGACAAGTTGCTTAGTAAGCTCCAAGTAGTTATGGATGACGCTGCAAGATTAATATTCAATTTACTTAGACGGACGAATGCCGTGCCGCTGCTGCAACACTTGTACTGGCTTCCAGTAAAGCAGAGGGCCAGGTTCAAGGTATTTTGTGTTGCACATAAGACCCTGGATGGGACGGTGCCAGTCTATAATAAGGACCTTCTAAGGCGATATGTACCGGGACGCTATGTTTGTTCCTCTGGGGCAACTTTGTTGACCTACCCATGTTATAACAAATTGACTAGGGGCAGTCAGGCTTTTTCTGTCCCGATACTTTAGCTGTGGAACGGACTGCCAGAAAGTTTGCAAAGAGAAACCACTCTCCTTTCATTTTGAAAGAGATGTAAAAAAGTTTGTACGACCAGACCTTTGAACATGATACAGTTTGATCAAATGTTTCTGGCAAGTATTATCTGGTGCCAGTCTGCTGACCCTTAGACAAGGGCTAAGCGACCGATGGTAATTAGGCGCTATATAAGTGGTACTAACATAACATAACATTTGGCTGCATTGCGTTACACTACATTTATCGAACCACTCAGGGAAACGCAGGGTGGACTTGCGTAGCTTGATACATCTGACTTAGTATTTGCGTCGCCCTCGCACCCCCTTGCGAGGCGCAAGGGTGACAGAACTCAGTGATATATCTGCCCCCAGGTTCTAGATTAGGCGTGGGCTCAACATCCTGTCATTCTGGGATAATCGCTTATCTCCCGTGCCCAAACATATAAAAACTAAATGATTGCGTTCTTGTGTAACGTAACAGGTGCACATCTAAAGTGCTCCAATACCTTTAAGTCGAGTTTGTGCTATGTTAAAAAACTAGTGCAACTAGACAAACTTAAATCAAACAATGTAGGGGGTGCTCAACCTACGTCTACTCTTTTGATGGCTAAATCATTTCTCTATCAATAAATTAACATTTTTTTAACAGTTTGGAGTGAAAAAACCCACGCTTTTTGTTTTGCATGTTTGTTAAATTGCCAGCTAAAGTCGCATCGCAGCTCGCAGATCTGAAGTCACGGACTTCTATCAGTGTAAGCGCGGTGCCTCATTTACAATGACTTGGCTTAGGGCAATGCCGCAAGTTTTTTTGCTGAGCCAAATTCAAAGGGCAGGTATTAACAAGAAAGGGCAGGTATTAACGAGATACGGTGCATTCCTGTCCTTTCAGCCAGCGCTAGGGCACAATATGGCGCATAGCACCCAGCGCCAACACAGGCACCCTTGTACCATGGCGCAAGTGTGTCTGCGTTGTTGGAAGGATTCTTTTTGTGCAGGAAGGAAGACCTTCCTGCACAAAACAATCCATGGAGGCGTTTTCCTCTTTCTATGTGTGCTGCAGAATGCAGCACACATAGAAAGAGGAAACAAGCATTGGCATAGCCAATAGGTCTCGCTTTTGGGACCTTATAAGTATGTAGTTATGCAGCACAATATCCTTGGTGCAACAACACCAACTGTTGCATGGCTAAACACTTATAAGGTCCCAATGGCGAGACCGATTGGCTATGCCAATGCTTGTTGCTTTTTGCCAATGTGTTTTTTCAGACTGCCCAGTGTGCTGGCCTTCAAAGGGACGCAGGAGCTGCCTGCAGCAGTCTCCCTCTGACCTGGCTTCAGTACTTAATTTGTAAAAAAAAAAAACAGTTGCCAGGGTCCTCGTCAGGAGGACACCGCAGTTTGCACCATACATTGCGACTGTACTTACACAACTACTAACCTTCACACTGAAGTGTGACAATTGATACTGTTTGAAGCGCCAAAGCTTTAAGAATGGCTTGGGTGGCAGGTATTAGATTATTTTAATGTATATTGAATTTACAAATAACGTTTTTTCTGCTCATTTTTAAATTACACAAACAATGCCACCATGTGTCAGCTGTCATGAGTGCAGCTTCAGGCAATTAAGTGCCGGAACTGAGCACCGGAAACCACAGGCTCAAATTAAGCACTGCCTGGCACTGAAGAAAACTGTGTCAAGGACAGTTTCTGGTAGGTACTGCAACCATATCTACATGTTGTGTGTTTTTCTTCTCCTGGCTCTCCTAACTCTGGTCACCCTCACCTTACCATTTTTCCAATACACTGTCAATTAAAGACGGCAGGTGGGAGGGGCGCCATATATGGTTTCAACGAAGCTACTATCTGTGCGAAGACCAACTTGGATTACAAAACAAGCATTGCCAAAGGCAACCCAAGGCCTCTTTGCATTGCAGGTACGTATTTTTGTTTGCACTGATACTTGCAGTTTTTATCCCCATTATAAAATAACGTCCACAAGCTACAGAATGCAAAGAAAAATACATGGTGATTGAATATTTGAGAGTTCTGTGTGCCCCTGTGTGCAGGAGCTGTACTTTTGGTTTACCTGTGTGTGATGCGCACAACTTGAGTACAAAGAAGAGGTCAATAGAATTTTTTTTAGAACATGTGTAAAATGAATGGAGGCCTCAGGGATAAGGAGGAGAAGAGAGATAAGGAGGTGGGGAGAGAGAGTGAGAGGCGGCCAGGAACACTTCCAGCACTTCCATGCAACTGTCAGTAAGTTTGGCAAGCAGAGCCTCGGCGCTGTTCCTTGAGTACCGCACACCAGCAGCGCCTGCCTCAGCAGGGCAAGTGCTGGGGACAGAATGGCTACTTTTGACGAGGTTTTGAAAGAAGTTGGGGAGTTCGGGAGGTACCAGAAGAGGGTCTTCCTGCTCCTGTGCATGACCGGCATAACGTTCGCATTTCTCTTCATCGGTTTGGTCTTTCTGGGTCAAACTCCGGAGCAGTACTGGTGCCGCAGCCCAGCTGTGGCCGAACTGAGCAGGCACTGCGACTGGAGCGCGCAGGAGGAGCTGAACTACACCGTGCCCCCGGCGGGGGCAGTGCAGCACCCGACCAGATGAAGGGCAGCTTGGCGCACAGCCACTGCAAGCGCTATGAGGACAGCGAGTGGAAGCGCACGACCCTGGGCTGTGGGGGGCCCGGGGCGCCACTCTCCAACTGCAGCGGGGTGCTACTGCTCCCCTGCCAGGACGGCTGGGTATACCAGGAGGCGCGCACCACCATTGTCAGCAAGGTAAGAGCCACCAGACGCCACTGCCCCATTACTCCAGCCCTTCAGCGCCCCGCATAGGGGTAGCATGGGCTATATCAATACTACCACAATACAATTGCGCCACACCTCAACTTTCAAACAAGGATGTGGTGGGGAAGCCAGAGCAGCAACGGAAGTTGGCTGAAAGAGTCAATAACACCTGCTGAGGAAGGGAAGGAAAGAGGAACATGGTGGGGGTGAGGAGTACACGAGGGAGGAACCTGGAAACAGCACGCTTTTGATGAGTGCTTAAACAAGGCAGGGCTGAGAAGGAAGATGAGCGAAGGAGGGGCGCGACGCGGGAAGCTTCTATTCTAATAAGAGACACGGCATCCGATTCAGAAACACGCTAGTGATGCGCGCGCACCCAAAAAATCACGCTAAGGGGAGGGGCGGAGGAGCATTCAGAGAGCAAGCGAGAGGAAAGACAGATGGCGCCTGATTGGGCGCTGAAAGCTGGCGGTTGCGCGCGTGCACTCTCACGTGAACGCAAGCGCTAGGCCAGCCAAAACATGGGGTAGCACTTTGAAAACCCACCTACTAAATGTCTCGCAGAGCCGCACATCTGCTGGCTCAGGCGAGACCAACAAACGAGGGTAAATAAACATATTTCTCCTCGCTATGCCTACCATGGGAGGCGTACACTTTTGCATTCCCAGGTTTACAGATCCTTGTAAATCTGGGAATGCGTAAAATCCCATGGGTGTTGAGAGGGAACACCCACCTCAATGCACATGGAACGCCTCCCTGAAGCAGTGCAAGGCAACGAAGCAGCTTCCGCTGCGTTGACTTACACCATATCTATGGGGCCATTAAAAGCCATGCAAAGAAAAGTGGCTTTGCATGGCCTCGTAGATATGGGTCTGCACTCGAGATATATGAGGATATGGGGCCCCACATCATATTCAGTGGGGGCGCGCCATCATTTTGCGTAACGGCATGGAGCTCCTGCAGTTACAAAGAAAACACACATCCCATAGATGCCAGATTGTACGCAACAATTTCATCAACTGTGCCATGTAGCGCCTCTTTTGTGTGTGTGCCTCGATAGTACAGAGCTTGTTTTGATGCGCTGTGGCACGCACTTTAGTCTCGTATGTAAAAGGAGCCTCTTTATCATGGATTTGCGCTGTTGTTCAAAAACGAACACACCGACAACACAGGACCATCCGTGAGCGTTCACAGACATCAATAACACACTCCAAGCCAATCAAAGCACAAGCATTGTTTTGTGGAGCCGCCGCCCTGTGGAGTAGGAGTCGCCGAGCAGACTTCATTTAAGGAGCATTCTTAGTTAATTGTGCCCTCAACTGTGTAAGGTCCAGGGCTCGAGTCGGGGTACCACGCGGGTGGACGGCGTCCCCCCACTTATTTTACCGTGTTTTTACCGGGTGGACGCCGTCCACCCTGCCCAAAAGATGGAGCCGGTACCCGAGCCTGCGCGCGCGCTCAGCACTCACCAAACCTAACCTTCTATTGTCGAGAGAGGGCGAACAGAGCTCTTTAAGTTGTTTCACGTTGATGGAGCCGTTCAGTATGACAGACGGGCGCTCGTGGCCGTATATTAGAAAAGGTCAGTATGTGTTTATGCATTTCAGACGGAGACCGGCAAATTTACTGTGGGCAATAAATACGCACCGAACAAGCGCATGTTTAATTTCCCCGCTCCTTTGAGTGTCAATATGGTGACTAATTCCAACGTAAACATTCTCCTTTGCCCTTTGAACCTGCCCCCATCGCCTTCTAACCTTTGTTAATTCGTGGGGACTCCATCTCGTGACGTCACTTCCGGCTGTGAGGTCACTTCCGGTGACACCACCTAACTTGGAGCGTCCCCCCACTTCTTTTTTTAGGACTTGTGCCCTGGTGAGGTCCAATCATGGAGGGCTCGGGAAGCATCAGGAGGGCTCGGGAAGCACATGGGGGAGGGGGAAGCAACAGGAGGGAGGGACGGTACGAGAGCACACGTACGAGTGCCAATGGAAGACAGACATCCACGCAGAAGGAGAGAAGTACATGAAGGAGACGGCTTGAAAACACATGCACTCTTTAGGGGTTGCTTTAAAAGCAAGCATTGGAAGCAAAATTCCCAGCCAATCAAAGCGACGGAAAGAACACAATGCTCTCTACGAGAGGCTAATACAAGTTTTACAAGGTGGGACACAAATAAGAAGCATGCAAATGAGAGTGACAAGGAGGAAAGCTAACCAATCGTCAGCAATGGGCGGTCTTCAAGCCCTTTCTATGTTCTTGGTAACTCACACTATGCCAACAACTAGCGCAAACGCCGTCTAGTTGGTTCGACCTAAAAATATGCCAGTAGGAAGGGGAGTAGACGGAGGAGGGGATGGGTATTTGAGGAATTAATAACACTGCTTCTGAAGCATGAGAAGGGAGGAAGTGAATGGGAGGTGTAGGAGAAGCTGACAGGTCAGTAGTGAGGCGCGGTATCAGCGTGTGGACAGATCGAAATAGCCAGGAAACTTAAGTTACAACAATTGGACAACAGCAATAATATGTTATGTGGTCTGAGTTTTTACTTTGGCAATATGTGGCTGACATATGGTGTCAAAAATATACTTTGAATTTTACTGGATGACAAATATTCTATCTTTTTATGCTTTTTTTGTCTGCTGCGCTCTTGTACTTGAAGTTGACTGGCTTTCTATAGTTCACACTCAGTCATTTTTTTTTTAGCTCTGGCTTTCTATTGTGTAGAGAGAGGGTGTGTATTCACGCTAACACACAGACAGACGCACAGACAGTCCACAGTAAAAAGTCAGAGCTATAGAAAGAACTCATCTCACTGAACTATCTTCCCAGTAATTATTCATTTCAGGGGTTGTCTGGACAGTGGATGGCTGAGGGGTTCTCTTGTTATTGGGTCAAATGAATCCCAGAGTATGATGCCCTGTGACAGGTGTCTGTCATGTGAATTTCCTCTAGCAGGTGGTCTGTGCAGGTGGTCTGAGCCCTTCCTGTTTGGGTCCCACTGAAAGGGCTGGTAGGGGAATGTAAAAGTGCTTCCTGTGTGCAGTGCTGCTGCTCACCTTCCTGACTCCTTGCACCCACAAATCAATGTATTAATCAATTTAAGCTAAAGGCATGGTTGTTCAAGAGGGGTATTCTATCTCTACTTGCAACAAAAAAAATGGAAAGCTCTATCTAATTTATTTATCATTTGTAAATATTCTGTTCCTATATGGCAGTGGACAGGACACACCACCTTTTCTGATTTTGCAATATTTTAGTGGTATTCAGTAGTAACATTAGTATTTTCGTCAAAATACAGTAGTGATCCAAAGCAGAACAGTGTATGCGGCATCTATGTCAATAAATATAATTTATACAGTGAGGATGTCTTATACAGTGGTTTTAAGGACCTTTTGTTACAGTCACAATATTTTTAATGGCCTGTCAGTCTGTCAGTTTTCATAAAACCACCAGGTTTGTCAACGATGTTTCGACCATAGCGCTCAGAATATACCATGGATCATCATCAGGACAAGTGCCAGTAGGACTGATCAATTCTGGGGCTTTGATTCAAAGAGATAGGAATTATCAATTTGAATTTGCTGATAAGTTGAGCCCCAAGGAAAAACACAGAAGGTTCCAACTCACACTAAGAAGTCCCCGCCCACTTACTCATGATTTTATGTATTCATAATTCTGTTGCTGAAGGAACCATTGCACAGAACTAGGAAGGTTCTGTGGGTACCACAGCTACCTCTGTGGAGGACTGAGGTGTTTCTCACACCCACTTTGTCTTAATTTTCACCTACACCTTCATGCTTTTTAGAGCGGCTCTAGTTTTTTTTCATATTTTGCTTCTTTCAATTGTGTTAACTTTACAAAAAGACTGCCACCTGTGGCTAAGCTCTTTATTCTGTTATCAGTCCACATGTTGACATGTATTCTAAAGAGTAAAATGGTGAAAGGCACCAAAAATATTGACGACAAGCCCGTAAATGGTTTACCTTCTGGCTACTGGGCGAGCCAAAGAAAATGATTACTCAGATCAACATTGCGATGCCGGAAAAAAATTGGAGATGCAATCTGATTTGGAATAGTTCCAACGGGTTCATAGCAAAGTATAATCAATGTATATTCTCCAAAAGTAGACATTTGTTTTTCTGAAAGCCGAGAAAAACAACTTTTTGGGAGTATTCAAATTCATGCATGGTCAGGTAATGAACAGCCAATGTGTATCTTCCCCTAACATATGGGACTTCTTCAGGGCTGTGCTTGTGAGACAATCTGAACTAGCATTAGTCCATGTCTTGTGCTATTTGGTTTAGTTTTCTTGCTCCGTCTCATGTTCAATACTACCAGTCTCTCGTACCTGATAGAGAAAACTATCTGGCCTCGCTTCTTTCTCCGTATTTTCCAAGCTGCTCCTCCAAATCATAGAACTTTTGGTTCTGACCTCCATTGCCCAGGCATTATTTATAGCTTGCACATTGCTTGCATTTTTTCTTTGCTTCTTTTACATTCTCAAGAGTGGATGGGAGAGTTGTCCCTGAGACCTGCTGGATTGAGTTGACTTCTGTACAGCTGGTGTAACCCAACCTCACCGGTCTATCAGGGTTCATCACCTATTATCATAAACATCATAGCTTACTGTTAGAAACTGGGGTTCTGTTGCAGTACTCCCCCACTTTTGCCTGGCTTTTGATGCAACTTTGACTGTAGAGTACTGGGTCTCTGCTGTCCAAGTTCCAAGTACCAGTGTTCTTTCCCTAAAACTGTTCCACAATTGGCCCTTCAGGCCTCCTGTAAGCCCCTAGTAAATGGTACTTGGGTGCATGGGGCATTGCCCCTACAATAGTTACGTCTATTCTTAGATATGGTAAGTGCCAGGGAAGACATAGAGAGTACATGGGCTGGAAACTCGACAACTTGAGTATCCCAGCACCATGATGGCTTCTCTGAAACCAGGACTGTTTGGTACCAAACTACTCCTCTCAATAAACCCAGACTGATGCCAGTGTAGGATTTATTGAAACATGTACTCAGAGGGCACCTCAGAAGTGCCACCTGAAAAACTACCAACCCTGGTATAGTCACAAACTGGCTTTAGGCTGCCTGCCACCAGCAGCCGTGTTTCTGGACCCCTGGGTCCAGAGCCACCGCTCTCTGGGACCAGAAATAAAGCACATCCTGGGCAGAGGTGTCATACCTCCTCCCCCAGGAGGGGCACAGTGCTCGAGAGGGAAGCTTCAAAGGCCTGCTACCTTTGTAATGCGACCCCCCAGGCTCTGCTGCTAGCAGAAGATGGCAGCCCACGGTTTACACCACAACTTTGGGCTGGAAAACTGGCAGAAAATACCAGGAAGAATAGGAGGTGTGCCCACCTCTGCCAACTCCACCCCTAAGGTGTAAGAAGCGAGGTGAAACACATTTTTCAGTCCCGCCATCTTGAAGATTGGAGGATTCCTCCAATCAGGGCTAGGTCTATGCACCCTCCCACAGCAGGGTGACATAATTGAAAGTGTAGACACCCCAGTTAAGGTGCCCATTGGCCCTATCTATCACTCCCTTAAAACACCCCTAAATCTATTATTTAGGTGGCTCCCCAGACCCTGAAACTACTTCCTGCTTACTTAAGAAGAAGAAGGATGAAGAAGACGCTGTGCAGAGAAGACTGACAACAACCACTGATTTGGCCCCAGCCCTATCGGCCTGTCTGCAGCTTCAGAGACCCTGCAAAAAGAACAACCTATGTCCTGCAGCTAGTACCTCCACAACCCCTAGGAGGACTGCTTTTCATTGAGAAAGACCAGAACTCCTGAGGACAGCGGCCCTGTCCACAAGCAACCAACACAAAGAACTCTGGGGCCCTCTGGAGCTTTGACCACTCTGCGCCCGACGTCAGGGTTCCCAGGAGGTTTCCTCCTCACAAGCCCACCATTGCCTGAATTTTGCACTCAAAACATTTTAGGCAGAGTGTTAAACTCAACAGAGGTCCTAGATGGAAGCCGAGTTGGCGGCGTTGGAATTCTAAGATGGCCGCCAACTTGCCCCTTGATCATCGCTCTAGTGTTAGTTGGATTTTCTACCTGTATTTGAAGCGCGCACCAACATTCTAATGCGCACTTCACCGTAGAATTTCCTGAGGCAAGAGTGTACCTGTCTTCCCCGTCGCTTTAGTCAGCTGAGGGTAGTGTCGGCGGGCGACATGTCATTTTCACCGGCTCCTGCCTTCGTAGACTGTCTTCAGTTTTCAGGTCAGACTGATGCTGTGCATGCTCGCGCGTAAAATACTGAAATTTCTCTCAGTGCATGCTCGGCTCAAGTATTGGTATTCAGACACGGAGCAAACGTTCTCTGAAGATATGAATGCACGTATGTGAAGTTTTAACATCGCGCATTAAAAACGTTTTCAGCTGAGAGTGAAGAATCGATTCTTCTCTAAGTGGAATCTTCCCCTCAAAAATATTATTGTTTATACCTAGGTTAACAGAAATTAGAACTACTTAGAACTAGACAATAAATAGAGACCCGAGACGCCCACGGGTATTTGTTAGCGCTTTACAAATGTCAAAAATAAATAAATCAATAAATAAATAAATAGACATTAGAGTTTCCACAGTAGAGATAAAACGTTCAGACCATTGACATATCAAATTGACTAAATAGTAAATACCTTGACAACTCCTAAATGTTTTCTGCATTTCTTAAGTAGAATTAATAAGAAACTCATTCTCTGTATACTTACCTGAGTTCTCCTGGTGATGAGAATATAGCAGAATGGCTCCCAGTACAAGCTCTTCCTGGAAGAGAAAAAGAGCAACAATTATAACATTTCCATGCTTGACTAAAGACCTTTCAAGTTACAAGGTTATCTACATAGAAAGACTTCAGAAGAGAGGCAAAGGCCAAAAGCAATTCTGGTTAGATTGAGTTAGATAAGAAACATTAAATGTATTAACTATAATAAGAACGTTTTGTGAGAATTGTTATATGTTTCAGCTACTAAAAAGAAGACAGAAAAAGACGAAACCAGAACAAGCAGAATTAGAGAGCTTTGGCAGTCGCTTCTTATCCCCATCCCCTTTCCCTCCTTGGCACATACCTTGTGAAGGAGACTAAAAACCTAACAGGGGTGTTCCGAAGTGGGCATTGGGAATTTAGCGAGATTCTGCTCCTGCGCAAGTTGGGAACCGAAAAGAGGTTACTAGCCTGACACCCGACAACTCCGGCCTGTGTCTAGGTAGCCCACCGATCCAGAACACTTCTGTAAACATGCTTTTAAATCTTTTTCTTATCTTGTCACATTTGCTGTGCATTCAAAGACAGAGGTCAAATGTCAGGCTGTCGCTTTGGAGGTAGCTTGGTGTTTAATTTTCTTTCTCTGACTTCAAAGTGAAAGAATTTATGTGACAATCTTGCTGGGCATCCATGTAAGAGCAGAGGGTGTAGGATGCTATTTTTTAGCACACAACAAAAAAACGAACTGTCCTGATGCTTCAGAATATATCAGAATTAGTACAGATGAACCATTTTATATTTTGAAATTCTGAAGTGTGGTGAAAGCAAATATCTGAATACGATCAAAACACATTAACATACTAGGTGATGGCATTTGCACACATTATCGTTTGTGTGCAGTAAAACCGTTTTTCAGTGCAAATCTAATGGTCATTTCAATAGAAAATGTGTTGTCTGTAATGGCTGTGCGCTACCACACCATGCATCCTCCATACTACTCCACTCCACTCTATGCTCTTCCACCCTATGTGGTATACTACATTCAATGCCACTCCACTCCACCCCAATCTGCGACATGCCACTCCACTCTATTCCCCGCCACTCTAAGACACTCTATGACACATCACAAGACTCCATGCCACTCTAATCTATGCCACTCACTCCACGACACAACACGCCACTTCACTCTACTCTATGCCCCTTCACTCCACTTACCCCATTCCACTCTACCCCACTCCAATCTACGCCACTCCAATCTACCCCACTCTACTCCAATCTATCCCAACCACTCCACTCCAATATAGCCCAATCTATCCCACCACACTCCACTTTGCTGCAATCTACCCCACTTCACCCAATCTACCCAATTTACTACAATCTACCCCACTCCATTCCAATCTACCCCACCACAAATTACCCACCCAACTCCACGATCCCTCCCAATGAACCCTACCCCACTCCAATGTACCCCACTTCAATCTACTGAACTCCAATTCACCCCACTCCACTCCAATCTACCCACTCCAATTCTCCCTCCTCAATCTACCCAACTCATTTCAATCTACCCTACTCTAATCCACCCAATCTACCCCACTCCACTCATCATAATCTATACCACTCTTCCCCAATCCATCTCACTCTACTCCAATCTTGACTCCACTCCAATCACCCCTACTCCACTCCAATCTACCCCACCCCACTCTAATCTACCCACTCCAATCCACCCAGAAATCTACCCCACCACACTCCACTCTACCCCACTCTCCATTCAATTCCACTCTACTCAATCTACCTCACTCCACTCCACTCCAATCTACTACATGCCACCCAAATCTACCCCACACCAGTCCAATCTAACCGACTTCATCCCACTCCAATCTACCCTACCCCACTTCACCTCATACTACTCTACTTCAATCTACCCCATCTAATCTACCCTACTCCAATCTACCCCAATCTACTCCACTCCAGTCTACCCCACCCAATCCCACACTACTCTATCCAACGCCACTCCAATCTACTCCACTCCAATCTACACCACTCCAAACTACCCCACTCCTATCTATCTCACCCCAATATACCTCACTCCACCCCAATCTTCCCCACTTCACCGCAATCTACCCTACCATAATCCACTCAATCTATCCCACTCTAATCTACTCCACTCCAGCCTAATCTACCCCACTCCACGCCAATCTACTCCTCTCCAGTGCAATCCACTCCTCTCTACTCCAATACACTGCATTCCACTCTGCCTCAATCTACCCCACTCTGCTCCAATCTACCCCAATATATCCCATACTACTCTACCCAAATCTACCCGAATCCTATCTAGCCCACTCCAATCTGCTCCACTCTAACCTACCCCATTCTACTCTACTCTACCTCACTCCAGCCCCAATCTACCCCACTCAAATCTACTATGCTAATCTATCCAACTACCCCACTCCAATCTACCCTACTCTACCCCCACTCAGTGGTCGAAGCGGGGTGAAAAAAAGTAGAGGAACTGTGGAGGGAGAATCAGAAGACGGGAACAACCCGAGGATTGGGTAGGGTGGATGGAGTCAGAGGTGTGGACAGAAAGAGCAAAACATCCCAATTTTTAGTATTTGGCATTTCACTGACCAATTACAGCTTTATTATGTTATTTAATTCAACCAACGAATACGCATGCTTATTTAAGGTTCAATATGAGTTATTGACATTAAAATACATTCACAAAGTGGGACACGTTTCCAATCACAGAATGTCCCAAGTATACTTAAAAATGGATTCACGTCATCAGTCTGGGTGAGCCCGAAAATAAAGAACAGAGGAGGTCAACGGACGGGCCACCAATGCATCCTGATGTGACCTTTGTATTGGTCACAGTGGGGACATGCAGTTAGTGTCACTAGTTGAGGTGTAACTCGCTGCAGGACCATCACAGGTAGCCGTTTTTGTGTGCTTACCTAAGATTCACGGCCCTTCAGTGTTGCTGGGCAAGCCCCTACCCTCAGATACAGAAGGAGACGGGGCTGTGGTGACTGCTGAGGGCATCCTCGATGTGCACCACACAGGGCTGGATGATGATGTAATCATTTTCAAGCAAGGTGAAAGGGCAAAGGGATAGCTTGTGCACTTGTTGTCAGGTGTGTTACCTACCACGTCCAAACAATGAGGTCTTTGAGGAAGGTGACGATTGTATGTATCTGAACCAGACACGAATTCCTGACAAAAGAGCATAAAAAATGTATTCTTATCAGTTTAATATCTGATATGTCCTCTGTGTAGGGACCATATAATTCCTGAGAGATGGTACTCGTATATCTTCGATCTATTTCGACGTCTGTATTCTATCTGTCACTGGGTATTAGTCTAGAATAAAATTGATGTTCCTATTTCGTCTCAAGTCTTAAACAGGAGTCTTATATCCAAACAGGAATAATATCCGTCTCTGATATGATGGTCCCGCCAAGAAATCCCAAGGTTTATTGATGTTTGGATGTGCACAATACCCGCAGTCGCTGACAGTAAACCCGACTCGGCGCCCGGCGTTCCTTGATCCCGCCGTTACTTTATTGGCTTGCCAACCTCTGCTTCCGAGCCCCTGCTCGTGCCAAGCGCCCCAGGCCTGCCAAGGCACAGGAAAAGTGGACAATTGCAGAGGTCCCCCATCTTCCAGGGGGCTTCCTGGGAAATTGAGAACGAGGTCGCAAAATACTCTCACGTGTGCTCTCTCTCCCTCCATGTCTCTCTCTCCCCCTCTCTCTCTCTTCATCCTCTCTCACTCTCTTGCTCTCTCTCCTCTCTCCCTCCCTCTACGTATGTCTCTCTCTCTCTCTTCTCCCTCTCTCACTTTAATACCCTCTCTCCCCTCCGCTCTCGGCCTACCTCTAGCTCTCCCTACCGACCCTTTACCACCTTTCAACCTACCACTCTCTCTGCCGCGCTCATTTCTTGTGCTTTCCCCTCTCTTCTTGCACAGTTCCCTCCCCTTCTTTACCTCTAGCTCCCTATAACTTACTCCTACCTCCTGTCTTTCTAGCCCCCCTCTTTACCTCTTTCTTTCTACCTCACATTGCTCTGCTTTTTTTCTCTCTTCGCCTCTATATCGTTGTGTCTCGCCTCTTTGTACCTCACCAATCAGTAAACCCGCCTTTCTCTCCCCCGCTGTGCTGAAGGGGGTTAGGTTGAGCTGAAAATGTGTCATAAATGTACAATTTCTCCAAACAGGGTACCCCAAAGCACGTCTGGCCCAGGGTCCCAGAACTCCTTAGGATGGCCCATGGGATGACTGCTTGTGAGACACACGAGTCCCCAGTGCCTCGTTTTCCTCTGCTGCCAGCGTGCTCTGCCCTGCTGCACTAGGGTTCAGAAGAGAGACTTAGCAGGGCTTAAGAGAACGAGGCCAGGCTGTCCCTCGGCATCCCGCGGCCCCGCCCCTCTATCCTAGCTGATTGGGTTAAGCGCTCGCTGCTGACATCTGCTCACTTGTTCATTGCCGGTGGTAGGAAAAAATCCCGACCGGGTTAAATATTGTTTATTCAATCAATAAAATACTTTATTTCGATTGAATTTACAATCATAAAAAGTACATTTAAAGCATTACAACAATATAAAAATTCAGTTTGCTCATTGACTGCTTAAAAAGGAACGCATTTTATATATAAGCACTAACACTCTAAATACAAAGAATAATAACACAGTAAACAGTAAAAATCAGTTTGTTCAATGGCTGTTGAGGGAAGCAGGCATTTAGGAGTAAACGCTAACACTCTATGTACGGAAATAATAGCCGAACAATCTGTAAAATCTTAAGAAACAGTTGCCAATAATTGAGAATGAGTTTTCAAGCAGGCTTTAAGAAAGCAGGCTACGGTTTTGGCTATGTACGGGGTATCTAGATATTGAAGTGCCAAAAGAGCCGGACTGCATCTTCTCAGCCCTAAGTGTCGAAGCAAAGGAACCAGCCAACGTTTCCGCGGGGACTTATAGAAACCGCAGAAAAAGGTTACGTGCAGGGTTGACTGGCAAGTAAGACCGTCACAGGGACAATTTGGTAGTTCCCGTGACCAGTCTAAGGGCACAGGCAATGAGACAAGACGATAAAATAAATCAAACCGAAATCTGGTTAAAACATACCTCTCATAATTTGACAGAAAAAATGACAAATACAATTGAATGCCATGAGGAGATTGGACCATCGTTAAATGAACGTTTGATTTTTTGACAAGTTCAGAACACAAACGAAGATCACTTAAATGATCAGCACGTAGCTTTTTCAAGGATTTTCTGGATATATCCGATAAGGATTCAGGGTCAGTGAAAAATGCAGGGTGATTCAAATCAGTTAAAAATCTCGATATATATAGCAGCCAGGGAATCTTTTTCCAATGGGACAAAGAGAGACAGTCAGATATTAGTGACCTAGTTAGATGACATTGCTCCTTAGTCCATATACGGTGCCATAGTAGAATCGGCTGGTAGCTAATGATATCGGTCAGATACTCCCGGCCGAGTTCCACATGGGTACCGAAAGTGGGAGCACTACGAGGGAGGGCTAATATGTATTTCAGAAAACAGTTTTCTATAATTTGTAGCTCGTCAGTGGACACATAGCCCCAGACTCCGGCACCGTATGTTGCCACACTCATACATTTGGCTTGGTAAATCTTCAAGAGCACAGTGGGAGCGGGCTTACCCAGTTTCCTAGAGAACGAAGTCAGTGCAGATGTTGTGCGTTGAAACTGCAGTTTTTTGCTGGATATCGCAGATTTCCAGGACAGGTGGTTATCAATAAGGATACCTAGATACGGATAGGTAGTGGCAGTTTCTAATCTGGTCTTCTCAATAAGGAGAGATTTACATTTTTGGGCTCTCTTCCCGATGTTCATAACAAAAGTCTTGGATTTGTTGACTTTGAGACCAAGAGAAGACATAAATTTGCAGTATTTATCTAGTTGGATCTGAAGTTGATTCGGTGTCCTTGCTAGGATGACTGAATCGTCTGCATACAATAATGCAGGGATGGGGCGGGAGCTTATGCAGGGTAGATCTTTGCTGTCAACCAACATCGCTTGCTCCAGTCCATTAGTATAGATGTTAAAAAGGAATGGAGCAAGGACGCATCCCTGCCTTACGCCTTTTTCGATATTAAAGGATTCAGTAAGCTCCCCTTTAATACCGTATCTCACACAAGCTTTTGCGTCCGAGTATAACTCTCGGAGAAAATTCAGCAGTGCAAGATCGATGCCCAGATGCTTCAAAATCGCCCAGAGCTTGGAGTGTATTACGCAATCGAATGCGGAACTCAAATCCACGTAGACTAGATGAAGTTTACCACCTTTGGCCCCTACGTATTTACCTATGAGTAAGGTCAGATTTAAGGCCTGTTCCACGGTGCCCAGGCCCTCCTGAAACCCAAACTGTAAGTCGGTTAAGATCTTATTCTCTGTAGCCCAATCCCTTAATCGCCCCAGAATTAGTCTCCCAGCTACCTTGCCGAGGGAATCCAAAAGGGAGATGGGCCTGTAGCAGGCTGGATTGTCCCGATCTCCCTTTTTGAAGATGGGCAGGAGCACAGAAGTAGACCAGGAATCAAAAAGGCCAATCTGGGTAACTGCAGACATGACCTGCATGACGATTGGAGACCACAGATCTATATTGCTCACAAATATGTCTAAGGGGACCCCGTCTGGGCCGGGCGCCTTACCGGTCTTGGAGGCGGTCAGTGCTATGATTATCTCCTCTAGATCGAAATGGAGGTCAATGGGGAAGATGTTATTACTAGTAGGAACTTCCGCCTCTGGTCTGGGGGCCTCAGTTGTCAAGGGGTTATCCGCGAAGATCTGCGAGTAGTGTGCTACCCATTTATCAGCAGGTACTGCCACATCTAGATGCTGTATCGCAGTTTCATCGACTAGGAAAGGGGCCTTGACTGTTCTCCAAAACATGGTGGAGTCCTTGGTTAAAGTACTCTGGTGTAATTGGGCCCAGAGATTATTTTTTATTTCCCGTTTACGGGATTGCAGTGCCATCTTATAATTTTTCCTCAAGGAGGCAATTTGGGGCTTGTCCCTGGTCTTTTTTTGAAGAGCGTTTTTCAATGCACGCTGCGCTTTACGGCAGCGGAAATCAAACCACCCTCTTGAGTCCTTATCATTGTTACGAGTCTTATAGGAACGGGTGAGCTCTTGTCTGATGACTTCTAATATTTTGGTGAAGCTGGAGAGAATCAGCTTGGGGGAAGATGACGTCTCCAAACAATGGTAAATAAGAGGAAGGGTTTTTTGAATGATCTTACTGGTGATCTCTGTGGGATTGATCGACGTCCACTTGACAGTATAACCATTAATTTTATTCATCTCCAGAGAGTGTTGCGTTAAGAGGCTTGTTTTTGTGCAGGCTGAGGATGGTGAATTTAGTGCTATGGTTATGCTATTTGGGTAGTGGTCACTTGAGGGGTCGGTGCCAGTTGTAAATTGCTTCAATCGGTGTTTTAAGGATTGAGAGCATAGGATGAAATCGATGGTTGTGGTAGCACCTCTACCATGAAAAGTCGTTTTGAACTCTACAGCGGGACACACTAGGGTGTTAGCGAATTCAAGTTCTAATGTGAAAATACAGGTATTTAGTGCTTGACCCACTGCATTGTGGGTGAAGTGGGCCAAGGGAACATCGTGCTCGTCTGAGAGCCCACAGATACCCTTACCATGATTGTTGCACAAATACACATTGAAATCCCCACCCCACACAATATGACAATTTGACTCTTGACTCATAACTTTTTGGTCTTGTATAAACTGAGTAATTTCCGACAAAGATTTTACACAGTCGCTAGGTGAGGAGTTATTATACATATTAATGAGATAATAACTGGAATTATTGTCAGGAACTATTTTAAGGATTTGAAAAGTTGACGAGTCTAACTGAACTTCCGAGATCGTAAAAGGAATTAAATTGGAAACATAGATAGCTAAACCGCCCTTAGGTCTGCCATGAGTGGACGGTAAGGAAGGAAGGTGAAATGTTTTAAAACCCTGTATATGAATAGGGTCAATTGCCCAAGTTTCTTCAAGGCATATTAGCTTAAATTTATTAGTAACTTCCACCCAAGACTGAAGATGGATTTTCGATCTTAGGCCAGCTACATTCCAGAATATAATTGGAAGATCCTGGATTGATGTAAAAATAGAATTTGGGGGCTGAAGTTCAGCAGAGGGATGTGAAAGTTGGGACAGAGACTGAGTGGTTATAGCAGGAAAGGGAGGGATGGGTTTAGACTCCCTGGGTTGGGGAGTAGGAGATTGTGGGTTTGGAAGCGGATCTGCAGGGGTAGCTGACATGCTGTAACACGCGTCCTGGTGAGGGGAGGATGACTGCTGTTGGACCAGGGTAAACTGGGGAAGAGAAGACTCAGACTGGGTACCATGCAAAGATGACAAGGAGGAGCCGGCCACCCGAATGGTCTTACAGGGGACTTTTGGGTTGGGAAAAGCGCTGTTGTAACTGCTATCCAACATAGGTAGAGATGATAGTCAATCCACCATATCTAGGCAATCATATCTGTTGGACAGTAGTGGACCTCTCCAATTACTAAAGTGGCCTGGTGGTGGGTTGCTAAAACCATGCCCCGACCACTGATTTCGGTCGCTGGTTCTGCCCCAGTTCCCTACCCTCATCCAGGACCATGGAGGGCCTGCATTACGTCGTGTATTAGGGGGATAGAAGTACGACAAATTATGAGTAGCGATCCCTTCGGTAGAAGTTTGATTACCCCAAGAGCAAACATGCTCAACTGTATTGGGATTTTCAAAGTTTACTATTATACAGTCGCCCTGTATATTTTTTGGTTGGTTGCCTAACCAAGGCACTCTACGCACTGTAGTAACTCTGTTGTCCATAAAGATTGGAAGCGGTCTATTGTTGGACAACCAAAAGATTACTTTATTTTTTAGGGACCAAACCGGTTCATCCTGATTTGGGGGGAGTTCCGGAACCCCAGTCATTATTACTACGTATGGGGAGGCCTCGGGTGGAAGATGGATAGGGGGAATCTTTCTGTTACGGTTAATAGGAATAGTGTTGAAGCCGGTAGTAATATTGGATTGGACAGAAGCAGGGGTAGGGGCTATAGAAGTGGGAAGGGAAGGAGGAGGGTTTGGTGGGGGAAGTGCTATTGATTTAGGATTGATTACAGGGCGAGATGGTAACGGGTTAAAGGATTTAGGAGGTGGTTGTGGCTGATTCACAGATACTAGGGAATGATTTTGAATAGGCTTCTCAGGGACTTTTTGTTTGTTAGATTTGGGGTTCTGAACGGAGGTTCCTGGTTTTAACGCTTTGGCGTTAGGAGTATTTGAAATAGTGGGCCTGCCTTTCGCCAAATTGGAATCCTTCTTGTGTCCTGTACTTTGAGATAGTACTAGAGACAGTTGAGTAAGTTGAGACTGAACCATATGTAGGGCCTTTTCTATGGGTTCCAAGTGAGATTTAAACAGATCGCCAATTCTGGTAAGCAGTAAGCTATCGTTGGTGCATGCGTTAATTTTGAAATTACCGTCCATCATATCTCCACTGCTGTAATTGCTGCTTGAGCTGGTGGAGCTTATGTTCAAGTTAGCTGGAATAGAATCCACTATTTGAACATTTGGCAGTGAAGGAGAGTGATGGAGGGGTGGAAAATTAAGGTTTTCCAGGGGGAAATTTGAGACAAGAGGAGTTACAGAGATGATTGTAGCAGATGGAATGGTGGAATGGGGAGGCTTAACAGTTGACTTCCTCTTTATTTTCTTAGGGATAGCTCCTTCTCGTGTGCCCCTAGCCATTGAAGAGGATGTGTTATCTGGTTGGGTGGCAAAAATAACTGGGGATTTTTCCAAGGATAGATGGGAGTCAGACAAATCCAGAGATGCAGAAAGGTCCACTGTACGAGGAACAGTGTGCATTTCTGCATGCACTATCGCTGGAGGAGGTAGATCAACAGGACGTAAGGGGGATTTTGCAGTGCCCAATAGGCCCATCGATGAGCGCCTGGCTATCGTCAGATCTTGTGAGATCCTTCGATCCAGTAGGATAATGCCCTGCTCAATAGCATCATTGGCTTTAGTTATGAATTGGTCAATTGGGCCGATGATCTCACCAGCTAATTGTGCTTGCTTTTTAACAGTGTTCCTAGTGGTTCTCGGAGACATTGTACCGTACAAGTTGTTACAATATTAATATCAATAATTGTTCTCAGTCCAATATTAATAATGTCAATGTGAGATATCAATGGCAGAAAAGTTTAAAAGCACTAACTGTAAATGGGGTGGCCCAGTCCAGTCCTGCCCGGTCTTGAACGGGCTTAAACGGGCCCGCCCTTGGCCCGGGCTTCGCCCGCGCTTCTCCCCGCGCGCGTCCCGCGTTGCGTTTGGGGCTGGTCAATTTGTAATAGGAAGGACAGGGGGCGTGACCTCCGGGGGAAGAGGCACCAGCTGTTAGATGGAGGGGCTGCTGGTCCTCGCAGTCCCCCGGTGAAGTCGACAGGTAGCCCTGGAGTCTAGTGCACGCTGGGAGCGTGCAGGCTATCCGCCGAATGCGGAAGAGCTCCCACCAGCGACACGACCCTTCGTGAGCAAAAGTAAGACTTTAACAATACGCCCTCCTTGGCAGCGTTCCGCGGTCCTTCCGAATGGCAAGTTGAGCAGTTACCAGATGAGCGGCACCCGCGAAGCGGGTGTCGCGAAAAGTAAATAGGCGTCAGGGGGGGGGGCGTGACCTCCGGGGGAAGAGGCACCAGCTGTTAGATGGAGGGGCTGCTGGTCCTCGCAGTCCCCCGGTGAAGTCGACAGGTAGCCCTGGAGTCTAGTGCACGCTGGGAGCGTGCAGGCTATCCGCCGAATGCGGAAGAGCTCCCACCAGCGACACGACCCTTCGTGAGCAAAAGTAAGACTTTAACAATACGCCCTCCTTGGCAGCGTTCCGCGGTCCTTCCGAATGGCAAGTTGAGCAGTTACCAGACGATTAAAAACGTTTTGTTTCAACTTTTATATTAATACCAAGTTACCATTGGGGATGTCTGAATGTTTGCATACATTGAAAAATGTGTTCTACATCTCTGCGCCAGATTCAGTTTGATTCAACAGTTTAAATATTGTATTTAGACATTCCAGTCCATTAAAGTGAGTGCAGCATAAAATAATAGTGTGAAGGAGTAAAATCAATGCATAAAAACATTGTCACCGTGTACATCAGTCAGTTCATAGAAAGATGAGACGCCAGCGGCACCGAGCGCGCGGAAACATCTGTCAGGTTTCAGGACATGCGGCGGTGTCTTCACATCAAATGTTAAAACCGCCAGGGCCTCACTAGATGACCACATGAGAGTTTCCACTGGCTGCTGCTGGAGGATGAGAGAGCTCGACAGTCTACTCTACTAACGGGGATTATGGTTCAAATTGTTGTTAATTTAAAACATCTGGAGCGGAGCATAAAGCGTTTCATAATTGTTTTTTACCGTCTAAAAAGCAAAGAACTGGTCAAGGGCCGTACTTTATTTTAAAATGCTAAATCGTAAAGTGCCATGCGCTACCCTTAGAAATGCTGACAATTCATAGGCAACTGTCCTAAAAAATGTTTTCCAACATCAGAAGTTGGGCAGTAGATGTCTGGGATGACAGGGTAGACACAATTCAACAGAGGATAAACCAAAACAAGCATTGGCATAGCCAATAGGTCTCGCCTTTGGGACCTTATAAGTGTTTAGCCATGCAACCGTTGCATAACTAAATACTTATAAGGTCCCAAAAATGAGACCTATTGGCTATGCCAAGCAGCCGTGTGGCCGCGAAAGTGATGGCGATCGCGATCAAACATCAAAGCAGCCGTGTGGGCGCGAAAGTGAAAGTAATTGCGGTAAAGCGCGCCGCGCGCGCGCCCGCGCACATGCACTTTAGCTCTAGGCTGGCCTGGTAGCACTTTTTGGAGCCCTCTCAAAAAGTCTCGCCAGACCAGCGCATGCGCTGGGTCAGGCGAGACCTAAAAATGGCAAAGGGCTCGTGTGGCTACCACTAACTGCATCGCAAAGATTATTAACGTAAGGATTCTAGAGCTGAGCATAGTAATATTTCACTGTTGTTCGTACATTCTGAAAAGAAGAACTGGTCGGCGCTAAGGAAACCTTCTAAAGTGCTCAATCATGAAGTGCCGTGCTGAGTGTTATCGTGGCTTTGGACTTACGCCGGGATTATGTCCCAGGGCCCCAAGGGGGAGCAACTGCACAGTTCACAATCAGCAACACTCGCCATGACCAGGGTTCCAGGGCGGCCCTTTAGTTGATGACGACCACATTGGACCTCATTCCCTGCTTAGGACCTATTGTGACGTCATTCACTGGGTCCTTCTTTGCCTGCATACTGACGTCACCGCAGTACTGCCTGGTGGGTCACACCCCTGATTAATAGTAGCTGTGACTTAGGATGGGTGTGAAGTGCTGAAAGCATGGTGCTTGAACACAGGTGTTTTAATACTTACACACAAAAAGGGCAATTAACTAATATAAACTTCACAATATGATTGGTGCTCTCAGTCAGTCAGTTCAAAACAAGTTTATTTGGACCAATAGTCCTTAAACATTTTTTAAACTTACATTAATACAACATTTTAAATCACAATTCTTAAAAACATCATAAAACACCATAAAATGTCATGTAATACACTCAATTGTCCAATCCATAGTTCATATACACAGAGCACCTAAAACTATAAAACAGCCTTTCAATTACATTCACATTTGAGGAATACTTTAACTTTTTGAATGAACTTCCCCATGGCAAAGGCAATGTCCAAAGTACTCATTTCAGTTAAAAGGTTTACAGCCTGAACCCTATTTTTGATATCATACTTTTTAAAAATCGGGTGTAAAAACTATTTTCGTATATCTACAACCTTCTGACAGTCAAATACTATATGTAAAATGTCACAAGTTGTTCCCAAGGTGCAGACACAGTTTCCCTTACTATCAATCATGGATCTTTTTACCCCATTATTAACATAACAGGGGTTAACCCCAATTCTTAGCCTTAGTAATTCCCTTCTTAACCAACGGCAGGGCAACCTATCAATGTAAGGGAAATGTAGTTCGTTGTGCCACGCGGTGGCCATAAAGCGTACAGATCTTTTCTGCAGGAGGTAATTGTAACGCCCTGAACGTCTCAGGATCGTTTAACAGACACGACAATGAGGACGCAACCACTTGTGAAGGGTTAGTTCTTTTAATGAAGGCAAATAAAATACAAAGAACAAACAAAAGTTATAGTCACTGGAATCCTCCAGGCTAAGTACGTTACCAGCCCACAGCACGGATGGTCCTAACCGTCCTCTGCATATACGCCGATCCCGGCGTATGCCAACAGAGGGCAGAAATGAAATGGCCGACAATGCCAATCGGTAGGCTGTGAGGGGCACGAAGAGTGTTGGGGAGAATCGAGGAGTCAGGGAAACACCCAGCCGGGGTCTCTACCTGAAGGGAGCAGCCGCTCAACCTCTTCCTCAGACTGCACCGGGACGCGGAGTCACCTCCTGGTGATGCGTCACCGATACCCCAATCACAAGCAAGAAGACTGAACCGAGAGCAGCCGCTCGATCGATCCTGTGGACTTCCGAGTCTGTAACGCGGCAAACACCTCCTGGTGTGCGTTACAGCTGGCAGTCCCTGTGTCTCTGGTCGGGCTGGGAGTTACGACTCCAACCAGCAAAAGCGCCACTGCGCTTGGACTCAGCCGAGTCAAAAAGCGAAGCTCAATGGTTGACCGGTAGAGCTTCCGGGTCCTTCACAGGTGACGATGGGGCAAGACACGGCCCAGGGAGTAACGACTCGACCTACCTCCGTTCTTGCCTTACTGGAGCACCACTCCGGAACACTGCTCTTCACGAAGCAGGTACGTCGGTGTAAACACAATATCCGACAGCCTTGTACCTCCCGGTTCCTCCCTTTATAGGGCGTGTTTTCCTTGAGTTATGTAACAGCTCTCCTGTTTACATAAGGGCGTGTTTCCCTTGAGTTATGTAACAGCTCTCCTGTTTACATAAGGGCGTGTTTCCCTTGAGTTATGTAACAGCTCTCCTGTTTACATAAGGGCGTGTTTCCCTTGAGTTATGTAACAGCTCTCCTGTTTACATAAGGGCGTGTTTCCCTTGTATGACAGGAATTCTTGACAGTAATCTTGGTCCTGTGCTCGAGAGATTTCTTTTTCCAGAGCCCTGAGTTCTCTCTTATCTACCTCAATTTGATGAGTCTGAGGACACAGCTTAACCCTCAACATGCAACACGTTTTACTAATAGTAGATTTTATGCTCACTCTTTAAAATCTCGTTTCTGCACCATTGCGAAATCTTGAAATCTTCTCCCGTTCCCTGGCGCTGCCAGAATCGTAATAGGGCCATGCAAGCTGTTATAGTCCATGAGGTAATTCCCAATTCCAATCTCCCCGCCTGAACATTGAAGATTTAGGCAATGAGAATAGGTTTTTCAGGGTTTTTCCCTCCTCAACATCCCACCCGTTTTTGCCACTCAAATATAACAATTCAGCACCATATAAAAATGGTGGTGGTACCATTGCTGCGTAGGCTTTTAGGACCGGCCTATCGGACATTTCACCATAATTACCATTGAATTTTTTTAATCCACTAACCAATGCTGATGCCCTGAGCTTTAAAGCGTCAAGGTGGGTGTGCCAATGCAGACTTTTCTCGAACAACATCCCCAGGTACCTATATTCAGCTACATTTTCCAACTTCTCAGAACCCAGGAACCATGCAAACCCTATTTTCCTCCGACCAAAGCATAGAATCTTTGTCTTGTCCATATTGACAACAAGTTTTTTTGCACCACAATATTAATTAAACCTTTCTTTGTAGGTCGTTCTCAGTTTGATCAATTATAACAAGATCGTCCGCATATAATAGACATTAAATGTGTTTCCCATCTAACTTCGGACTAATCCCCCTTTCATTACCTAGAATTAGGGGTAAGTCTGCAATAAATAAGGAGAAAAGTAAGGGGGCAAATACACACCCCTGCCTCAACCCATTGGCAATCTGTATTTTCTGAGATAGACTCCCCTCTACATCTAGAATTATCTGGGCCAATTATCAGACTGAAGTGCTTGGATCAGCCCTAGCAAATCTATTGGAATGTTATACCCAATCAACGTCTCCCACAGCAGCTCCCGGTCCACGAGATCGAATGCTGCACGGAAGTCCACAAAGCAGCAGAACAACCCTCCCCTCTGCTCTATCGACTTCCGCGCGATGGATTGGTGCTCTCGATTTTAAGGTATTTACTGTTTTACCATTCCCATCTTTATTTTTTGCTCATCTTTTTGTAATTTATCTATATTTACTGTTTGTTGTGTGAAAAAAGGATGTTGAAACTAGTATATCTTCACATCTATTTAACAGTTACTCACAAGGGTGTGACGATGACTGTCAGGATTCAGACCTATGAGTTGTCATATGGAATACCGAAACACGGTTATAGGGAAAAATATTTCTACATATATGTCCACATCTGCAGCTATTTAAGAAGATGTCACCCCTCTTTTACCAGCCCGGGCCAGGCTAATGTGCGCCCTCACTGGCTTGGCACTCAGTCTGCAGCGTGGAGTCTCTCAGTGGAGGATCTTTGTCTGTATCTTTCTGCTTTAAAAAATAAATACAAATGGAAACACATTGTTTTGTGGTGAACGAATTCCTGTGCGTGAAGCAGTAAAAATGGAAAACGGTGAGCCTTCGTCATCATTCAAAGAGCCTGGGTTTGAGGGATTTCACTTTTATTAGGGGCACTGGTGACTCAGCATCATTCAGGTGTTTGGGGTTAGAGGCAGTAATGTGGGGGTGCTCTGGGGAGCACCAACATGTCTGGGTAGGTCAGAGGTCTTCAAACCTTTTCTCCTCTGAGGCCCACCCACCAATCAAAATGTATTGAAGTTGGGCCCCCCTCCAAAACGATATGGCAAGGATTTGGGGTGGGGGAGGGGTGATAACGGGGCAGGAATCATGAGGTCATTTCAGGGGTGCTTTTCTGTAGCTCATAAACCACACTAAATGTGGGGCTTAGAAAAAAGCAACAGCAACAAAGAAGAACACAACTGACCAAAAACACTACTGCGCATTATTGGGGTGCTGTGGGCCCCACTGCTCTCCACCTGCTGCACTGACGGCCGTCGCCCTGAGAAGCAGGGTATCTCCTCTTCCGTCACTCCTTCCCCACTATGTCTGACCGTCACTTCAATCTCGAAACAAGTCCAGTATCTTTCTGAAAATAAAGTGAGCTACTCCATGCTGCCCCCCTTGTTGGTGCCAAGGGCACCATCTACCCTAAGGCTAGCACATAAAATGAGCCACCATGCCCACTTTTATTGCAAAGCATTCATAATTGTGACTTGCAGTGGGCCTCTGGGCAAAAGTATCACTGCACCCGTTTCACTAATGATAGGTACTGCCTTGCTGTCGCCTCTGAAACTTGTTAACAGCACTGACTCCCATCTCTCACTGTCCCTCTCCCTCCCATCTCTGATCATCCCCTCCCTTCTACCTCACACATCCCTCTCACCTCTCATCACCCCTCTTCTTCCCATCATTCGGGGTCCCTCTACCTCCAATCATCCCTCTCCATCCCATCTCTCATCATCCCCTGCATTCCACCTCACACCATTACTCTCCCTCCCATCTCTCAGCATCCCTCTTCCTCCCATCATTCAGGGTCCCTCTACCTCTTACCATCCCTCTCCCTCCCATCATCCCTCTTCCTCCTATCTCTCAATGCACCACTCCCTTTCATCTTTCAGTGTCCCTGGCCCTCCCCCTCCCATCATCCCTCTCCCTCCCATCTGTCATCATCCCTCTCCCTCCCATCTCACACCATCCCTCTCCCTTCCAACTGTCATCATCCCTCTCCCTCCCATCTCTCATCATACCTCTCCGACCCATCTCTCAGCATCCCTCTCCCTCCCATCGTCCCTCTACCTCCCATCTCTCACCAGCCCTCCCCTCCCATCTCTCAGCTTCCCTCTCCCTCCCATCTTTCAGCATTCCTCTCCCTCCCATCTCTCTTCATCCCTCTCCTTTCCATCTCACAGGGTCCCTCTCCTTTCCATCTCTCAGGGTCCCTCTCCCTCCCATCTCTCAGGGCCCCTCTCCCTCCCATCTATCATCCCTCTCCCTCTCATCTCTCATCATCCCTCTCCCTCCCATCTCTCATCATCCCTCTCCCTCCCATCTCTCAGGGTCCCTCTAACTCCCATCTCTCACCAGCCCTCCCCTCCCATCTCTCAGTGTCCCTCTCCCTCTCATCATCCCTCTCCCTCCCATCTCTCATCATACCTCTCCCTCCCATCTCTCATCATACCTCTCCGACCCATCTCTCAGGGTCCCTCTACCTCCCATCTCTCACCAGCCCTCCCCACCCATCTCTCAGCGTTCCTTTCCCTCCCATCTTTCAGCATCCCTCTCCCTCCCAAATCTCAGCATCCCTCTCCCTCCCATCTCTCTTCGTCCCTCTCCTTTCCATCTCTCAGGGTTCCTCTCCCTCCCATCTCTCATCATCCTTCTCTCCCACCTCTCACCAGCCCTCTCCCTCCCATCTCTCAGGGTCCTTCTCCCTCCCATCTATCATCCCTCTCATCTCTCATGATCCCTCTCTCCCATCTCTCATCATCCCTCTCCCTCCCTTCTCTTATCATCCCTCTCCCTCCCTTCTCTTATCATCCCTCTCCCTCCCATCTCTCAGCGTCCCTCTCCCTCACATTGCCCATCTCCCATTGTTCCTCTCCCTCCCATCTCTCAGGATCCCTCTATCCCATCTATCAGCATCCCTCTCCCTTGCATCTCTTAGTGTCCATCTCCCTCCTATCTCTCATCATCCCCCTCATCTCTCATCGTCCCTCTCCGGGTGCCTCTCCCTCCAATCTCTCATCATCCCTCTCACTCTCATCTTCCCTCTTCCTCTCTACTCTCAGCATCCCTCTCCCTCCCATCTCTGAGTGTCCCTCTTCCTCATTGTCCCATAATAACTTTTCCTTCCATCTCTTCTCATCCCTCTCCCTCCCATCACTTATCATCTCTCCCCCCCAACTCCCATTGTCCCTCTCCCTCCCATCTCCTATCGTGCCACTCCCTCCCATCTCTCAGGGCCCCTCTCCCTCCCATCTCTCATCATCCCTCTTCCCCACATCTCTCATCATCCCTCTCCCTCCCATCTTTCAGCGTCCCTCTCCCTTCCATCTCTCATCCTCCCTTTCCCTCTCATCTCTCAGGGTGCCTCTCCCTCCAATCTCACGCCATCCCTCCCCCTTCCATCTCGCAGCAGCCATCCTCCTCCCATCGATCATCATCCCTCTCCCTTCCATCTCTCATGGTCCCTCTCCTCATCCCTCATGGTCCCTCTCCTCATCTCTCATGGTCCCTCTCCTTCTCATTTCTCAGGGTCCCTCTCCTTCTCATCTCTCAGGGTCCCTCTCCCTCCCATCTCTCAGGGTTCCTCTCCTTCCCATCTCTCATCATCCCTCTCCCTTCCATCACTCATCATCGCTCTCCCTCCCATCTCTCATTGGCCCTCTCCCTCCTATCTCTCATCGTCCCTCTCCCTCCCATGTCTCAGCGACGCTCTCCCTCTCAGGGTCCCTCTCCCTCCAATCATCCCTCTTCCTCCCATCTCTCAGGGTCTCTCTTCCTCCCATCTCTCAGGGTCCCTCTCATCTCTCAGCGTCCCTCACTCCCAATCTCTTATCATCCCTCTCCCTCCAACCATCCCTCTTCCTCCCATCTCTCAGCATCCCTCTCCCTCCCATCTCTCGATGTCCCTCTTCCTCCCATCTCTCCACATCCCTCTCCCTCCAACCATCCCTCTTCCTCCCATCTCTCAGCATCCCTCTCCCTCCCATCTCTCAGCATCCCTCTTCCTCCCATCTCTCTTCATCCCTCTTCCGCCCATCTCTCTTCATCCCCCTTCCTCCCATCTCTCCACGTCCCTCTCCCTCCCACCATCTCTCTTCCTTCCATCTCTCTTCATCCCTCTTCCTCCCATCTCTCAGCATCCCTCTCCCTCCCATCTCTCGATGTCCCTCTTCCTCCCATCTCTCAGCATCCCTCTTCCTCCCATCTCTCAGCATCCCTCTCCCTCCCATCTCTCCACGTCCCTCTCCCTCCCACCATCCCTCTTCCTCCCATCTCTCTTCATCCCTCTTCCTCCCATCTCTCGACGTCCCTCTTCCTCCCATCTCTCAGCATCCCTCTCCCTCCCATCTCTCCACGTCCCTCTCCCTCCCACCATCCCTCTTCCTCCCATCTCTCTTCATCCCTCTTCCTCCCATCTCTCTTCATCCCTCTTCCTCCCATCTCTCCACGTCCCTCTCCCTCCCATCTCTCCACGTCCCTCTCCCTCCCATCTCTCCACGTCCCTCTCCTTCCCATCATCCCTCTCCATCCCATCTCTCACCAGCCCTCTCCCTCCCATCTCTCATCATCCCTCTCCCTCTCACCTCTCACCATCCCTCTCCCTCTTCTCTCTGATGCCCGCTCAAGGAGTCTCCTCTGCTTCATTTCTCCTCTCCCTTGGGTCAGTACTCCAAGGCTCAAAGAAACACTGGCATAGCAAGTATACCCTGCAGCTGCAGCAGCAGTGATACCTACTGCTCTGTGAAGCAAGGTGTCCGCTCTGCCCACTCAGCAGGGCCGTAACGTCTAGCCCAGATGCCCACAGCTGGCTGTCCACTCGGCTCCCTCAGCAGGGCCATTACTTCCAGGCTAGATACGCAAAGCAGGCTGTCCACTCGGCTCCCTCAGCAGGGCCATTACTTCCAGGTATACGCAAAGCAGGCTGTCCACTCTGCCCACTCAGCAGGGCTGTTACTTCCAGGCCAGATACCCAAAGCAAGCTTTCTGCCACTTGGTGTGAAAAACAACATAAAACACATTTACTCCCCCCTCTCCCCTGTTGATCAGGCCCAGTTCCATGCACAACAATTGTGACCTGGGTCCTAATGCTAGCAAGGAAAATGCACCCAATGTTCTTTTTCATGATACGACTGCCATAATGGGGTCCAGTGCTCTCTCAGGTAAGGTGGGGGGGGAACGGGGGGGGGGGCTCCTATGCTGTGAAACTGACAGTAGAGAACTAAAGTAGAAACATGACTTCTCACCAAGGTGCCTGCTTCCTGAAAGAAATGTGAATGTGTGCAATGGTTAATCAACAAATATAAAGGCTGCTTTGGAGCCAGTGTAGCTTGTAATTAATGGAGTCACTCAGCCTCATGATGACAAACATTTCATCTTTTTGAGAGGTAGTATATGTGTCCGTTAAAAGGAGTGCACCTTTTGAATGGACACACACAAAAATATTTACAATAGACATAATCTGAATGCTTATCACTAAAATGTGTATTTTTAAAGCACTTGTCTCTTAATTTGTATTCATAGCAGCCTGTTTCATACAGTGTAACAATTTTAAAATATTGACTTCCTCAGTGCTTTGTGTCACAGACTGGAACTTCGTAGCACTATAAACAAGTCACTATTCCTCACTGCATCAATCAGGATTTAATTATGTGACTCTCTGGTCACACAAAGACATCTGCAGGGATCACACGAGCCAACTGAGGTTTATAAGGTTAAAAGAGTACATTTCACTTTGATTAGTTTAACTTGCATTTATTTTTCATTTGAGGTGTGTGCATGTTTTTATATGCAGTCACCTGAAGGTGAACAAAAAAACAATAACATGCAGAATTTGTAATTCTTTTTAGCCATGTCCTTGACCCCCGACTTCCCCCTCACTGACACCGCCCCATGCCCCTCAGTAGTACTGTCCTCACACTTTTTTGATGGCTTCAAGTGCGGCATGTAAATGAAGGCAGCCTAGAAACACCCCTTTTGCGCCTACAGGTCATCTTCAGTTAAAAGTACTTGAAGACCTATTTGAGACCCTCCTCCCCACACCCCACACCCCACCCCAACACATCCTTGAGCCCTCATGGGGCGCGTCCCACAGTTTGAAGACCTCTGCTGTGGGTGAACACCCACAAACTTGAATGTCTTGGCTGCTGTGATGTGCTTTTACTGCAAACATTAGCACGCTAAACCCAGCCCAACCTGCTTTGCCAATGCTTGTTAATCCATGGCCTCGTGATCTGAGCCTGGCTTATGTTGGCATTACCAATCAATGAGTAAGAAAAAAAACACCGACAAATGACTCGTTATACTAAAATTGTAAACTATCAACAATAAACCGAATCCTGCAATTATGCGGCAACCCAGGCCCACTCTGTAGCAGGCTGGAAGAAACAGACAGCAAGTGTAGGATGAATTATGCGGCAACCCAGGCCCACTCTGTAGCAGGCTGGAAGAAACAGACAGCAAGGGTAGGATGAATTATGCGGCAACCCAGGCCCACTCTGTGGCAGGCTGAAAGAAACTCATCATCATAAGTCTTTATTCGAATTAAAAATAATTCATACAAGACACAACAAATCACAAATATATAAAAAATCACAATCACTAATTCAATAAATACATTCCAATAAATAGATAAAAACCTTTTGATAAGAAAATATTAAACAAACAGCAGACAAATGACGTGAAATACACATGAATTAAAAGGAGTAATTAAGGCAAAAGTGACAGCAGTACATTTAAAAGCTTTGAGCCTGCCCAAGTGCATTCTCTAAAGAATGAAGGGTTTTTAATCTAAGTGACCATGCCCACCCCAAATATTTAGCTAGGCCTAATGAATGGACTGGTAAGGTGCTCGTGCATAGAATTCGAATAGCTACAACAGAGCTCCTAGTACCCAGCAATTTGCATAAAGGGGAAAGCCAGTGACGTCTAGGGGCGGCATATACAGGGCACACAAAAAGGAAATGGCCAGTGGTTTCTCTTTTGTCTCCACAAGCAGGGCAGGTACATGTACTTCCACCAAACCACCCAGAAGTTAAAGCCCTCAATGGGAGGGAGCCTGCTCTGAGTTGGAAATAGAGTTTCCTATCCTTTGGTGATGTTATCAGATCCCAATAGGGTTCCAGAAGGGGTATAACCTTTGCCTCTAAAAAACAACTAGTCATAGAAGGGGAAGTGGAGGCTGCCCACACCCTGTGATTTACCTTGTCCCAATAAAGTTTTTTCAAAAGCTTTTTTATAGGAAAGTCAGCGGCCACTGGATCATTCCATAGGTTTTCCAGTCCCAAAGCATTTAGTGAGTCTCGGAGGTTCCTTAGCCACTTAATTTTGTGAAACTTATCAACCTGAATTACGTCCATGATACCCACTGCGTAGGGTCGAAGCTCCGGAGTAGTCCATAATCTCCTCCAGTATAAAACTGGACGGAGGTTAGCCAAATCTTTGATGGACTTCCTACCTAGGTCATAACGCAGTGGGACCATTGGCGTACTTTGTGGCAAGCCTGTAATGGAGCGGAAAAATTTATTTTCAACTACCGTGAGGGGTGTTAATGTATCAAAGCCCCATAACTCAGCTCCATACAGAACCGAGTTTAAGGCCTTTGCCTCATAGACTTGTAACACCGGTTTAAGAGGTTTGGTAAGAGATTTTTTAAACTCTTTAACCAGCGTTCCCGATATTTGGGTAAGTTTCAATGTTGACATTTCCAGGTGCCTATTCCACCGATTATTGTGGGACATGTGAATGCCTAAGTATGTAAAGTTAGTTACCTCCTCCAGAGTTTGGCCGTTCATCCTAAGCTTACCAACCCTATAGCTAGTGTGTGGGTTAAAGGTCATAAGCTTTGTCTTTGCCACGTTGACCTCCAGTCCAAGTTTTCAAAAATTGCCAATGCCTTCTGCATGCCGCTCGGGGTTTTTGACACTATAAGAGTGTCATCGGCAAACATTAATATTGGTGTTGTAACACCTGCCAGTTTTGGAGCATCAGTGTTGGTCTGGAGCATATAGTCCACTATTCCATTAATGTACAAAGAGAATAGTGTTGGGGCCATTGCACATCCTTGGCGGACACCCCGCTCTACTGGGAACTCAGTGGTTGATTCCCCCAGGCCACCCCATTGAATTTTTGCAAAGTTGAACTCGTGCAATCTTCTAATTAAGGTCAGGAGTTCCAAGGATATTCCTAGCTTTTCTAGGACCCTCCAGAGCTGTTCACGAGGAACGAGGTCAAAGGCAGCTCTTAAGTCCACAAAGGTGACATAGAGACTGCCTTTGCCCAGTTCGACAACTTTCCATAACAATTGCTTAAAGCGAAACACCTGGTCAATGGTGCTAATGGATTTGCGGAAACCCGCCTGAAGACTAGAAAGAATCTCATTCGCTTCAATCCAATTAAGTACCTCATTCAGAACCATCCTCCCAATGACTTTTTGAATTGTGTCAATTAGGCTGATGGGTCTGTAGTTCCCCGGGAGGCTTTTGTCGCCCTTTTTATAGATTGGAATTATGACGGCGCCCCCCCAAGATTTAGGTACTGGCGCGCCTTCAGCCACGGCGTTCGCTATAAGAGCGATATACTTGCTCCATGGATCTTTATTCTCTAGAAAGAGATCAGAAGGAATACCATCCAACCCAGGGGCCCGTCCTGCAGCTACACAGGACAGTGCAGCTAGAGAGTCTTCGGGGGTGAAGGGCCCGGACAGATAAAAGGCATAAGGCATTGTGCCCTGACTAATATAGTGGGGATCACGCGCATATTGGGGCTTAAAATAGCCCAGCCAATCCTCTTGTGAGACATGATTTGAAGGTCTTTCTGATAGACCTCCTCTGCCCCACTTCAGAACATTCCAAAACAGTCTAGCATCCCGGGAATCGCTGGCCTCCTTTAGGTCCTGCCAAAACATTTCTTCCCACTTTATTTTAGCTTGTGCGATGCTTTTCCTATAAGCAGATCTTGCTAATTGAATAAGTGGGGTGCTACCACTGGATAAGGCTTTATCCAGGGTGGATCTTGCATTTTTACACTGTTTGTCATACCACCTAGGTTGCTTGGGCGGCTGCTTAGTACCCTGCCTTATTTGCTTAAAAAAAAAGGGACGTAAACCCTCGAAAAATGACTCATGCAACCTAATTACTTGGTCTCGGGTTTGCGAAATATCCTCAAGATTTACAATAATTGCAGAGAGATTAATGTTAATCTGGGCTGTTACTGAATCATTAGACTTTACTGATGCCCATTTTAGCCTTCGAAGATCATTGGTTGGCACACTTGCGGGGGGGGCCAAAATTGGTTCTTTTGTCAATGAACATGATTTGCCCCACCAGCTATGAGAGACACAAATAGGATTGTGATCGCTCTCCAATCTTTGCACCACCTCCATGTCTATAGGGAGGGACCACAGCCTCATACAGCAGAGGACATAATCAATCCTACTGCTTGAGCGGCCGTTGTCGAAGGTAGGTGCTCCAAGCTTATCTCCTTTGACTCTTCCGTTCAATGCCCGGAGTCCAAATTCTAGGCAGAGTGCGTTAACCTGTGTTGCCACCACAGACCACCGTTTGATGGGAGGTAGCGCGAGGGCTGGGATGCCCCAGCGTAGGTCCTCATCGGGGTCAAGCCCCCATTCAGAATCGCTGTCTAGGAGGGGTTCGAAGGTGACGTTAAAGTCCCCAGCTACAATCAGGTCCCTGCTACTCGATTTAGATTCTATGAGTGCAGAAAAGGATTCCAGCGCACTTGACTTCTTCCCCTTCTTGCCCCGAAGATAGATGTTGTATATATCCACAGTCCTCTTGGGGCCGAACGTGAGCCTGACCAGTTGGATATCCTGGGACCCAGTATCAATCCCAGTAGCACGTGAGAACAAATCCTGGCGAGCTCATATAGTTAGTCCGCCAGAAGGGCGGCCTTTGGGGCCTTTGGTTGCTGGGACATGAAAATTCAAATAACCCGGCATGTACCGGGCCTCGAGGGACCATGTTTCCTGAAATAGGCAGACATCGAAATCATTAATAAATCTCGCCCATTCAGGTGTTTCAATTTTGGTTGTAATACTAGCCAGGTTCCAAGACAAAAGAGTGCCCAAGTTTTTACCCGCACATATGACATGATGCTCAGCAGGGCTTCCAGATACATTTGCCCTCACTTCCAACATGTGCGATGACAACGATGAGATCTCAGGCGTGATTACCAATCCATCCATTGTCAGATTATCAGTAGCCCCTAATGCCATAGGAGTTAAGGGGGTATTAGTGCTATGAAATTGTCAATGACAAATGGGTGAGGTATAGAAGTAGTTTAGGTCGTGCACCTCAATTCCAGATCTAGGACCATAGGGATTGTTTTCCGTGATAAACTTTGAAAGGCGCACATCTTTGAAATTAACAACGACACAATCGCCCTGAGTATTTTTAGGTAGGGATCCTACCCATTGAACCCTTCTAACAAATAGAATTCAACCATTCAGTTCATTTGGAATTGGTCTATGAATGTTGAGCCAGTGACTAACTTTGTTTTTTAATTGCTCATAAGATTCATTTTTGTTAGTGGGAAGTTCGGGAACACCCGTTAAAACTACAACATAGGGGAAGGATTCACGAGGAAGATGGAGTTGGATCGAGGATGGCCTAGAGTCATTACCTTGAGGAGCAACGTTTAAGCTGTGTGAATTAGTGCTCGAACCACCTAAGTGCATAGTGTTTGTATTGGTGTCCTGTGTAGCTTTACTTAACCTACCCTCACGCCTCGGGGATTTACAGTTTTGTGTCATTCCCGCCTGCCGTAATGGCTGATTGCTGTTTAAGGTTGAAGTTTCTACAGAAATTGGAGTAGGGGCGAAGACAGGCGGTATGACAGATGTAGGTGGAACAGGACCAGCAGAACCAACAGAGTAATTAATTTTAGATATGTCCTTGGTGCATAATTTAACGACATTCTTCAGCGAGCAAAAATTATCCAAAATAGTTTGTTCCAGTTTATCTACTTTTGATGCAACCATTTCGATCCTTTCCATTAAAGGGGAAATTAAGGTACGAACGATGCTTTCTAACTGGAGAGCAAAGTTACTTGGATCAAATGGAGGTAACTCAAGTCTACCAGCTTCCTCCACAGAAGTGCCGGGGCTAATATTTGGTAAATCAAGAGGGACAATGTTTTTAGGTACTTTGGGAACTTTAGCTGGTCTAGAGCGATCCGTCACCCCCCCCCCCCCTTTTCCTTTTCTGTGCAACTAGTCTAGCGGATGTGGAAGATCTGGCCCCTGCTCTAGTCTGGAGGCGAGGGGTTTTAGGTGCAAGTATAGATACTACTTCCTCTACTGGCGATGCAGCCACTAAGTCAGTTGTGACTGATGTGAATCGTGGTGCCTCCTCTCGTGGCTGCTCTCTGTTATTGCTTGGTGAACTTGCATGAGCTAGGGGGCCCAGTGATGAACGCCTAATAAATGAGGGGTCTGTCGAGAGACGTCTTTCAGTAATGGCAATTTCATGTTCCAGGACCGAAACAGCACGGGTGATAAATTGGTCCATGGTCCCTGCAATTGTGGATGGAGCTACGGGACGCTTCCCCTTCCCAGTCATTTTTCACGGAACCAAACGTGAAGTGATAAACAGTGTGTAAGTGTCAATAATCATCAATTGTCCAGGTTTTGGGACTAACAGCGGCTTACTTACAATGACGGACGAAAAGGGTGTGGCCCAGCCCGGCCTCTTCCGGCCCCGGACGGCCACAGACGGTCCCGCCCTTGTCCCGGGCTTCTCCCGGCGCCGACCCGCGCGCGATCCCGCGACGCGGGGGGCGGGATCAGTTAAGTAGCGCCTCCGGGCGCGCAAAATGCGTTACTTCAGCTTCCGGGTCGCAAGGGGACCTGGGTATTGTAGTCCCCGTCGAGCACTCCCCCCACACAGCGGTCGCGATGTCAGGCGACGGCGGGGGGGAGTCGTGAAGACCAATTGAAGAACAGGTAGCCCCAAGGAACACACAGGGCCACGCAGGTAGGCAGCAAGGATCCGGCACACGCAGTCGATTATCAAGAAAATTCCCCGTTATAGTTAGTGCAGGCAACTATAACTCACGCGACCGCAATCCGCTGCTGATGACGTCAGATATTACATCACTGATGACATATGTGTCTTTCTTCGGGGAAGGAAAGGATCATCACCTCTCCTTATGTCAGTGCTGCCAGTACTAAAGTAAACATAAAATACAAGCATGACAAATGACTCGTTATGTGGAAATATGGATTTTTATGGTCGGTTATGTCCCCTATCTTGGACCCCAACGGTTTCATGTATAAATCACAAGTACATGTATGTTCCCTCCAGTTCCAGTTATGAAGACGCAAACACATGTGCGTCCACCGTCAACATGTCCTCTTTCAGATCCGCCATGAATGGGCCGGATATTCTATTCCTAAGTATGAAAGGCCACCGGCTTTATATGGTTCACTTATCCCATTTTACAGTCCAGGCGAGTAGGCCCTGATTCCGCCATTAAGCCTTTTCCTGCCTTCTGCCTCTGAAAGCTCCAGTCTGAGCTCGCATCTGTATCCATGAACTTTGTCCTACTCCCTGCGCGGCTAACGGTGCCTGACTCGGCCTGTCGGCCTATCTGCCTGCCAAAAACTGTATTTCACCTTCAAGATTATCTGCTCTGCTCCGCTCCTCATCCGATGCATTCCTGTCTGGTAGTTTAGGTAAACATTCCTCCAGCTACCGTGCAAAGGGCCAGGCCTCGCTGCCCTCATGCAAGTAATTCATAGCCCTGTTACCATGGAATATTCCTACCCCCTCGCATCTAGTGTAGACACTTAGACGTTTGTACACGCACTAACAGTCAGTATAGTCAGTATAGAATAAGAATCTATCCTAAGAGACCCCTCTTTTTGGATAACACTGTTCTTTAAACATAGGATATTAGATATGATTTGGGATTAGGTTGACATAACCCCAGACTTCTGTCTCCACATATAGAGCTAAATGTCAAGTCCCATTCTCCCTCTATTTGCACGTCAATCACACGTCATGCGGCTGCGCGCGCATCTCTGCCAACTATTTCTGCTGACATTGCAGGATTCTCTTATGGATCCACCCACATATTACATCATGTATGACGACGTTTATTAAATTACGCCCTCTATTAGCTACGTATGCACCTCTTATCAGCTGTTACGCCTCTTGCATCTGTTTCATTGTAATGTATTTTCTATAAAACTGCTTATCTGTCAATAATATATGCTCCTTCCTTCCTGAACTCTCGTGGTGATGGAATAGAAGGCCCATAATTCGAATTATGTTCCTTTGTATAGGAATAAAACCCGTTCTGAACCTCTAATACCACGGATTCTGCCTCTTATTTTACTGAGCTATTATTATAGATTTTCCGCATCAAATTAAGTCCCGGTAATTAAATTATTTACCACATAAATGGCGCCCGAACAGGGACACTTTCTCATCTCACGCGCCGGAGGTGCGTTGCAGGCCCGGTCTCCTGTCACAGCTGGACGGACAACAACGCGTACCCACAGGATTTCCTGTATCTCCCTCCTGCCGAGCGGGGGTAACTGAGGCTGCGATCAACACCCAGACGAGGCGGTGAGAAGTGCGAAGTATCCCGACCAGAGCCTAGCTGAGAGAGCAAGATCCGAGGTATACAGAGGCCCACCAGGTTCCGAAGTTCCGAAGTTTCGAGTCGAGTCCAGTCCGGTCCGAGTCCGAGTCCAGTTCAGTTCAGTTCAGTTCCGAGGCCTTCCGTTCCGAGCTACCCGGTGAGTACCATTATCGGGGAGGCGTTCTGACGTGCACATAGGTTGTGCCGGTCAAGACGGGTTTGGGTACACAAATCCGGTCTGCACTGTTTCAGCAGTGTATCTGTACTGTTCAGCAGTATATCAAGTATGTCTAGTATATAATTCAGAATTACCTAGTTAGTGTCGAGGATTATGCTTAGTGACTAGATCCCTAAATGGCCATCATTGTTGTTCATTAAATATTAAATGTTAAATGTTTTAAATACGTTCTGCATATTGTGGTGTGAATGAATGTTCATTATTGTGTTTTGTTGTATTAAACGTGTTCAAAATTAGGTATCAGATCAGTTCTCAATATGCCGCTCTTTTCGAAATTAAGACAGATCAAAACTAGAAAAGGGGTACTCGAAGAAGCTGTTCCCATTCCTCCTAGGGACACTCCAGGGTACTTCATGTATCATAAACATGGCCTAGACGCCATATTATTTCTTGATTTATGGGTAGACTACACCAAGGAATTACCAGAAAGTCAGAGGTGGCCCGCAACTGGGACCTGGGATGCAGATTGCATCATGAAAGTGGAGGAAGAATTATGGAAAAAGAAAGCTAGACAATCACAGAAAGATGCCATTGAATTATGGCGTAAAGAATCGTATAGACGTACAGAAAAAGCACGCAGACAGGAAGAGAAGAGTAAGGAGAATTCAAATAAAGTCCGAGAAAATCTATTAATTGAAGAAGGTACCCGAGCAAAAGCAGAACAAGTAGACAGACAAAGAAATGCCCTTATGAATGGTATGTATCCTCTTCTGGCCGAAGGGTTACCTAAGGCTACTCTGGAGACACCAAAAGACTTGCCACCTCCGTTGTTTCCGATAAAATCACATCCCAAAGGACATCCCAGAACCGCAGAAGACGTGTTCCTTTCCTCTTATTTAGACGACGCAGCTCCCGAGTATGCTAATACTGCACCACATAGACCGCCTGCCGAGGGGGTTCAACGCCAAGACCCTCCGTCTGTACCTCCGCAACAACAAACTCCGACACAAGTTCCGGCCAGCACATCTGTTTCTACAGCTGTACCCACACCTATGGTTGCTATATCACGTTCAACGAATCCTTTCACACCCAGCACCCCAGGCGGTGCTACAGGAGGTACAACAAACATTTTTTCCACGCCACCCAGAGTAAATAAACTTTCCTTTCAAGAATTAGCCCACCAACGTACGCCCAAACTGGTAACTCCCAACACGCTTAAGGAACTTCTAATAGATTGTAGATATGATCCTGTGCCCGGCAAAAAGGATGAAATGCTGCTGGCATCATTACGTATCCGACGAGCTGCAATATATTTAGGGAGGCTACCAGGAATGACTACACATTTAGAAAATATATATCAGTTTGTCCAGTCAGGGCGAGATTCTGAAAGTATTAATAGAGCCATGGAGTACCAGAAAGTGGAGTTACAGGGAGAACTGTTACGTTTCCTCATAAATTGTGTGGTCAGAAATCAAGACCGACCAGGGGTAAATCCGGAAGAAATGCAAATTCTTACCACATGGAGTCGGAATATATCAGAAGGGAGACATGATAAACGATTAAGTATAATAGCTATGTGCCGAAAGATCCGCAAAGAAGTAGAACGAATACACGAAGAAAGATTAGCAGTAGACCAGCCTGAACAAACCGAAGAGGAGGAAGAAATAGAACTGCCCCCAGGACAGTTAGAAACTATGGCCTATGTAGGTAGAGGAAGATCTTGTAATAATACTAGATGCTTTACTGATCCGATACGTCCAATACGTCCAGAAAATAACAGAAATTTTCAAACCCCTATAATAAATATAAGGTCCCCCGAACATTCGTTCCAAGCCGCTGACAAATTACTCCGAGAACGAAGGGGTTATCATATACTCGATTCTATGGACGAACAAGAATTAGCCAGGTCAGCCGTTCACTGGGTTGACAGTCCCGGAAAATATAGTGATGATACACTAGCACACACGTTTTTGAACCTCAACCCAGATGAACAGCGTTTAGCTGGTATCTACATGATTCAACAACTCCTCGTATTATATAAAAGCCAACACTCCGATCCTGGTCCCTTACCTGATATATTGACTGAATTACTCACGAATAAATGGAGAGGTTCAGGTACTGAGTTAATTAGAGAAATACTAGAATCCAGAAAGCAGTACATTCTTTTTGTATGCCCCGAACATGTCTCACTGCCTATCAAGGAAAGAACGACGTATTATATGGATAGACAGAATCCCTTACGCGAAGTCCACCCGATAAAAGGTGATGACAATCAGTTTAAACGTGTGTTTGTATACACACCCATATCTAAAATGGAACTATTAGAAATGAAGAAAGTGGTACCCAGTCATGACAAAGACCCAGCGGGTTTCCACCGTGAAATTAAAGACATGTTGCTCATGGGAGAGTATACCTATCCCGACATTATGAAAATATTAAAGGTATTAATGCCTGCGGGCATTTATGAAAAACTCAAAGAAAAGGATTGGGAGGTGGGAGACCAAAAGATAGATTGGACAGCATTAGAAAACGAAGAAACAGCTCGAGGTCCAGGTCTAGGGCTTGGGGAGAAGACCAAAATACTACCAGGTTTACTAGTACAGGTACTGCCACGTTTATTAACTACGAAAAAGGAAGACTGGGGTGCAATCTCAGCCTGTAAACAAAAGCAAGATGAAGACACTAGTGACTTTTATGCCCGATTCGAAAAATGTTTTGGTATAAATAGTGGAATAAAAGCAAGTAGCGAATCTTATCCACATCTGTTTGTGACAAAATTAGTTGAAAATGCCCTGCCCCAAGTTAAGAATAGAGTATTGAAATTCGAGAGTACCTGGCAAGGTAACACTCCGTCACAAATGTTACAAATGCTACAGTACCATCACAATAGAATTAGAGAGGAACAAGAACATGAACAAAGACGCATGAAAGACACGAAAATGAAAATGCTAGTTTCCCAGACAGTTCCAGCTGACGGTCATAAAAAGGGTATGACACAGTCCAGTGTTTCAGCAGTTTCTGTAAAAGGGACATGCAACTATTGTAAACAGCCAGGTCATTATGTACACGATTGTCCAGTTTTAAAACATAATATCGCCATAGGTAATACAAAAGAAAGACCGCGGCCACTTAGACAGGATCAGAACCAACTAGGAGCTCCGCAGCATGCACAGGCCATGCCAGCTCCGCAACAGTCTATGCCAGCTCCACCACCGCAGCCTATTGCTGCCACACCAACAACGACACGACAGATGTACCAGACTGCACAGTATGACTACCCTGATTATCAACGATACTCATGAAACAGCCTAGAGAGGGAGGTTGGCTTACCCCTTATCGAGGTCCCTGTAGATCAAGAAGGACCTTATGTATACAGTGAACTATTAGGCCAGGATAGAAAATTTTTACTTGATACAGGGGCAAGCCGAACAACCATAAAACGTAGTGAAGTTCCAGGGGCACCCCTCTCAGGCTCACAGAATATTTCCCTTGGTTTTTCAGGAAAACCTATCATTAACGAAGTATCACAGCCTCTTCCCCTTACGATTGGTCCTTTGACACGAACTACAGATTTATTGCTTACTAAATCATGTCCAGAAAACCTGTTAGGTATAAAAACATTGAAAGCTCTAGGAGCTATAATATGTTGTTCTCCGGAAGGAGTAAGATTGTTTTTACGTGATTTCAAAGGGCACTATGTGTCCCGAGACATGGATCACCGACTGCAGACTTTACCCACACATTTATGGGCACAAGGCCCTACAGATGTTGGTTACATGAACATTACACCATATCGAGTCACACTAAAGACAGGAGTGGTACTACCACGAATGCGACAATACAAGTTACCCCCAGATGCTGTAGTGGCTTTACTGCAAATCATTGACGAGCTTATTACCCAAGGAGTGGTTGTGGAAACCGACTCCAATGTATGTAATTCCCCGATAATTCCGATTCTTAAACGAACTGATCCAAAAGCCCCGCCAGTATATCGATTGGTTATTGATCTGCGCGAATTAAATAAATGTATTGTACCACAATACCCCGTAGTTCCAGACATTTCTTCATTACTGACAGCCATTGATTCCGAAGCAACATTCTTTACTGTAATTGATCTCAAGAATGCCTTTTTTAGCGTCCCAATAGATCCGGAAAGCCAATACTTGTTCGGATTTAGTTTAAATGGACGAAGCTTTACATTCACACGCGCACCTCAAGGATTCACAGAAAGCCCCAGCATCTATAGCCAAGCACTGAAACGAGAACTTGACAGTATCCACATGCCAGTCAACACTGCCCTGCTTCAATATGTCGATGATCTGCTGATCACCGCTAGAAGCGAACATGAATGTGAAAAAGCCTCACTGACGGTTTTACATTTTTTGGCCGAAAAGGGGCACAAGGTGTCCCCTTCTAAGCTGCAATTCTGTGTCCAGCGAGTTGTTTACCTTGGTCACTCGCTGTCCAAGGAGGGAAGGCAGCTTACACCCGACCGCATACAGTTAATTGATAACATGTCAGTACCCAAGACACAAAAGGAGGTGCGGGCTTTTATAGGCCTCACTTCATATTGTAGGCAGTGGATCCCTCAGTATGCATTTCTAGCAAAACCACTTATTCAGTTGACAACACAGGAGGCGGCCACATCGACTGTCCTCCCTTGGACTCAAGAACATACACACGCCTTTGAAAGTTTAAAGAAAGCTTTATGTCAAGCACCTGTCCTAGCAACACCATGTTACAGTAAACAGTTTACACTCTTTGTTACAGAACGCGAAGGTACTGCTTTGTCAGTACTCACACAGGAACAAGCAGGATCACACAAACCATGTGCTTATTTTTCTAGTACACTAGATCCCGTAGCTCAGGCTCTGCCTGCGTGCCTGAAGTCAGTGGCAGCGACAGCTTTAGCAATCAGACAAAGCGATGCCATAGTGTTAGGACATCCATTGACAGTACAAGTACCACACGCAGTAGAGGTTCTCTTGAACCGCACGCAAACACAACACTTGACTATAGCAAGACTCACCGGTTACGAACTAACATTGTTTCAGCCACACATAGAAATCAGACGTTGTAGTACATTGAATCCTGCCACACTTTTGCCAGTAAACGGAACAGACCCACTAGCACATGATTGTATTGAAGTTATTACTATCACGACGAAACCCAGACAAGACTTGACAGACGTCCCATTGACAGATCCAGACCTGACGTTGTATGTAGATGGTTCATGTATGAGAACAAGTACAGGAGAGCTAGTGGCCGCGTATGCAGTCACAACAGACACTGAAGTCATTGAAACAAATTGTATTAATACCTTGTCAGCTCAAGCAGCAGAGCTCATCGCTCTGACACAAGCCTGTATTCAAGCCAAAAATAAGAAAGTCAACATATACACAGATTCGCGTTATGCATTCGGAGTTGCACATGACTTCGGCGTACTGTGGCGAGAGAGAGGTTATTTAACTTCTCACGGTGCCCACATTCAGCACGGACCCCTCATTCATGCCTTATTAGATGCAATACATCTACCCACTGCAATATCAATTATGAAATGTAAAGCTCATACGAAAGTTACTGATATCATTTCCCAAGGCAATGACCTAGCTGACAGAACAGCTAAACAGACTGCTCAGAATAAAACTCACACATCTGACATGACAAAGACAATAGTTCTGACACCAACACATTGCATGACGGTTAAGGATCCCGCTCTTGACGTAATTGACATACAGACACATGCTACACCAGAAGAAATAAAGAAATGGACTGAATTAGGAGGGATCCAAACTGATCAGGGATGGATGACGAAGGAAAAATCTATATGGTTTCTTCCCGACTCAATGGTCCAAGTTATCATTAATACAATACATAGTCCAGCGCACCTAGGAGAAAAGGCTATGCTAGACAGCATTCAACACATTTGGTTCAACAAACATTTACGAGCAGCAGCTAAACAAAAAGTTCGTACCTGTATGATCTGTTGTCAGTTTAACCCAGGTAAAAGCATTCCCGTAGAACAGGGTGGATTTCAGCCTCCTGATCACCCTTTTGAAGTCCTCCAGATGGATTATATCCAGATGGAACGATGTTGAGGATTCAAATATGTTCTTGTAGTTGTTTGTGCTCTTTCCCGTTGGACAGAAGCATACCCGGTTTCAGATTACACTGCCCCGACTACTGCCAAACAGTTAGTTCGAGAATTCTTCCCACGGTACGGTTTACCACGTGCTGTCTACTCAGATAACGGCCAGCCGTTCTCATCCGAACTAATGAAACACGTTTCACTTTTGTTAGGTTATCAATGGAGATTTCACTGTGTCCGACACCCCGAGGCAGCAGGTCTCGTGGAACGACATAATCAAACTCTGAAAATTAGATTGTCCAAAATATGTAGACAGAAAGGTGTCGATTGGGTAGTAGCCTTACCAGTTGCACTCTTTTACATGAGAATGGTAGCACATTCTCGAACAGGGCTATCCCCGTATGAGGTGATCTTCGGTAGACCACCAAATATGTGGGGGACGCCTATACCTCGTAAAATAACTGACGTTGACTGTAATATGCTGACAGATTACCTGGCTTCCTTGATGTCTGCACTACAATCTTGTCGTTCACAGGTAGCTGCAGCCTTTCCCGACAACACCGAGGTGAAACCCCATGACGTAGTTCCCGGGGACTTGGTGTTAGTGCGGAATTTTGACCGGAAGACTCAGCTGGATCCTAGGTGGAAATCGCCTCAACTTGTTCTGCTCACCACGAGGACAGCCGTGAAGATCGAAGGTCGCAAAGGCTGGATACATTCGAGTCATATCAAGAAATTTCATGGACTATCATCCGATATAGAGACTAAACCCTGTGTTTCTTCAAAGACAGACTCAAAGCTCCCTTTGGTTGAGCAAACGAACTCAGAACTATACAGACTAAAATTGAGGTCCAGTCAGTCAGACAATTTGATTGTTTAAGTCCTCTCCAAGGTGAATCGGTTGAATTTGTCTCTGACATGTATCCTCTGGACCGGAATAGAGAAAGAAATAATCAAATGAAGTTGAAAAAACATGCGTACTGTAAATCACTGCGTAGTCATTGCACAGTGACGTTATTAATTTTATTTTTCTTATGTCTTTTAATAATCGCTGCAAGTATATTGTTGCACATATATTATCCTATTTCTAAACATGTTTACAATGTTACTGCTGAACATTCTTTTAGTGAATTACCCCCGCATGAGTTGGCATATAGATTTGCGCTGCGCAACAACACTTTTATTAGTATGTTACATCATTCCCATCAGACTAGCAATGCTACAAATTGTTGGATATGTGGCCGACTCCCTCCCTATCAGAACTATAAGGGAGTTTTGCCCCTCTTTCCATATCCGTTCACACACAATGGCTCCTGTGGAGCATGGTTTAGTTTAATTAATTCCTTAGATTCAAACTTAGCAGTTTATCAAGACAACTGGGTATGGGGAAACATGAACTTAGTTTTGCTTAAAGTCTGCTACCCTAACAAGGAGGGACTTCCCAAAAGAACAGGAACTGATCTAGAAAATGAAGTATATGGATTAGGTAATTTTACACTTAACCTCATGATCCTGATCGTTGAATCTGAAGCTACACCAATCTTGCCCGCCATGTCCGTATTCCCAGTTAAAGGGGAACTATGCATAAGAAAGAATGGCTCCATACACATGGGCCATAGTAAATGCACCACTGTGATAAAATTCAGTGATCAAGGCAAGTCTACATTTAGAGCTTCTCGTCATTCCTACTTTATATGTGGCCAGACCGCATATATACGCCTACCTTTAGATTGGGATGGTACCTGTTACATAGCATTCCTTCTACCACCTGTTTTCCTAGCTCCTCCTGATTATCATAGAAATACTCATTTAGTACACAATAGACAGCAGAGAGATCTCCCAATAGTCGATTACACTAAAACAGCATGGGAGAAATACACAGATTTCAATAAAGGCTTCTTTCCTTATATAGGTACAGTCACTAATAGTAAGTTGATACGTAGATTAACCAGAACCCTTGAAGCAGTAGTGAACGAAACTATTTCCGCCTTAGGCAATTTGACAGAAGAGCAGTCTGCTATGCGGATTGTTGTGCTTCAAAATCGTCTTGTCCTTGACGTCATCCTGGCCGATAGGGGCGGAGCTTGTAGGGTCATCGGATCAAGTTGTTGCATTTTCATACCAGAAAATTCGCCGTCAGTATATAAAGCCATAACCCGCCTTCATAAGATTGTAAGCCAGATACACCAGAATCCAGGCACCTGGACTTGGTCCGGTTGGTTCTGGGGCGTGTTGTCAGCCTGGGGATGGAGAATACTATCCTTCCTAGGTATTGGCTTTCTCATACTATTCAGTTGCTGCTTATGTCTACAATGTGGGCCAGCGATTTGTGGTCTATGTGCCACCTCGTGTATCCCACATCCAAGTTTTCGTTCAAGATCCCGGAAGAAGAAAGAAGAACAAATGATGTTATATGAACAGATTGATGGATTGATGAAGATTGATATCTCCTAAGGGCAAGTAGGGGACAAGGAGGGAATGTGGAAATATGGATTTTTATGGTCGGTTATGTCCCCTATCTTGGACCCCAACGGTTTCATGTATAAATCACAAGTACATGTATGTTCCCTCCAGTTCCAGTTATGAAGACGCAAACACATGTGCGTCCACCGTCAACATGTCCTCTTTCAGATCCGCCATGAATGGGCCGGATATTCTATTCCTAAGTATGAAAGGCCACCGGCTTTATATGGTTCACTTATCCCATTTTACAGTCCAGGCGAGTAGGCCCTGATTCCGCCATTAAGCCTTTTCCTGCCTTCTGCCTCTAAAAGCTCCAGTCTGAGCTCGCATCTGTATCCATGAACTTTGTCCTACTCCCTGCGCGGCTAACGGTGCCTGACTCGGCCTGTCGGCCTATCTGCCTGCCAAAAACTGTATTTCACCTTCAAGATTATCTGCTCTGCTCCGCTCCTCATCCGATGCATTCCTGTCTGGTAGTTTAGGTAAACATTCCTCCAGCTACCGTGCAAAGGGCCAGGCCTCGCTGCCCTCATGCAAGTAATTCATAGCCCTGTTACCATGGAATATTCCTACCCCCTCGCATCTAGTGTAGACACTTAGACGCTTGTACACGCACTAACAGTCAGTATAGTCAGTATAGAATAAGATTCTATCCTAAGAGACCCCTCTTTTTGGATAACACTGTTCTTTAAACATAGGATATTAGATATGATTTGGGATTAGGTTGACATAACCCCAGACTTCTGTCTCCACATATAGAGCTAAATGTCAAGTCCCATTCTCCCTCTATTTGCACGTCAATCACACGTCATGCGGCTGCGCGCGCATCTCTGCCAACTATTTCTGCTGACATTGCAGGATTCTCTTATGGATCCACCCACATATTACATCATGTATGACGACGTTTATTAAATTACGCCCTCTATTAGCTACGTATGCACCTCTTATCAGCTGTTACGCCTCTTGCATCTGTTTCATTGTAATGTATTTTCTATAAAACTGCTTATCTGTCAATAATATATGCTCCTTCCTTCCTGAACTCTCGTGGTGATGGAATAGAAGGCCCATAATTCGAATTATGTTCCTTTGTATAGGAATAAAACCCGTTCTGAACCTCTAATACCACGGATTCTGCCTCTTATTTTACTGAGCTATTATTATAGATTTTCCGCATCAAATTAAGTCCCGGTAATTAAATTATTTACCACAGTTATACTAAAATTGTAAACTATCAACAATAAACCGAATCCTGCAATTATGCGGCAACCCAGGCCCACTCTGTAGCAGGCTGGAAGAAACAGACAGCAAGTGTAGGATGAATTATGCGGCAACCCAGGCCCACTCTGTAGCAGGCTGGAAGAAACAGACAGCAAGGGTAGGATGAATTATGCGGCAACCCAGGCCCACTCTGTGGCAGGCTGAAAGAAACAGACAGCAAGGGTAGGATGAATTATGCGGCAACCCAGGCCCACTCTGTGGCAGGCTGGAAGAAACAGACAGCAAGGGTAGGGTGAATTATGCAGCATTTTATACAATCAAAAGACAAATTACACAACAGGTTTTATGTCATTATATTCGAACTATTATGACATTTTTATTAATAACACATTTTATTGTATTTCCGTGATACCAGCTGGGCTGTAGCCCTACATACATACATTGACACCGAGATAGTTCGGATGTACAGGGTTGGTATACATTATTAACTGCAATTGACATATAAAACAACAAGAAGTTTGCGCAGACAGTTCCAAAACCCATACATTTAAGGAAGTGTAGGTGAGCATTCGAACACGCAGCAATGGTACATAGTGTGCGGCCTGGAATGGTCAGGGAAGTGCCGGTAACTTCACCCATCAGGGGGTCTGAGAAGGGAGGAGGGAAGGTCGATACCCTGGTATGTAGCCCATCGGGACCCTATTTTCCTGTGTTTCCGGGGGCAGCCTCGCGCCTGGAATACCGCCAGCTCTGCGCCCATACATCTGTCAAGGTCCTTTTTAGGTGGAGCCTAGAACAGCGCATGCGCTGTTGCTCGAATTTTTGTAAGGGGATTCTCAAAGTGCTGCAGCCGCTGGCCTAAAGCCTGCGTGCATGTGCGCGTGAACGCGCGCAGCCGCCATATGTATCCGTCACGGGTACTGTACTTCATGAAGGCGCTACATCAAGATATGCCAAGAACAGTCCTCACCTGCTTCGTTTCACAGTCCAGTATCTCCACCTTCATTCTTTGCCTCCTCCTGTTATTCCCCCTTTTCCAGCCCATTCTTCTGCCACTCATCTTTGTAAAGAAATAGATGCTTGTTTCTATTTCTTTACCTTTGGTATAATCGCGGCTCCGGCGCTTTACTTTTAATGTTAAAAATAAAGCGCAGGTGCCGCGATTATAGCAAAAGTAAAGAAATAGAAACAAGCATCTATTTCTTTACAAAGAACAAGCATTGGCATAGCCAATAGGTCTCGCTTTTGGGACCTTATAGTATTTATTTAGGCAGCACAATTTCTTTGGTGCAACAACAACTGTTGCATGGCTAAACACGTACAAGTTCCCAAAGGCGAGACCTATTGGCTATGCCAATGCTTGTTCCATTTCCCCACCGTCGGGTGGGGGGGGGGGAAGACCCCCTTCCATAATTGGGCGCTGTCCCGTTTAGCGATAGTAAGGGCCAGGAAGAGTGGGCTCTGTTTATACCGATTACCCCCTATCCGTCAGTGCGGTATAGTAGGAACAGTTTTGGGTTATGAGGAGATCCCAGGGTAAAACCCTGCCCAAACATGCAGAGACTTTACGCCAGAAGGGTTGTAGGGCTGTGCGGCTCCACACTGTGTGTATGAAGGATCCCTCGTCACTTTTGCAACAAAGACATTGGGGAGACTGGACGGCCCCCATCCCCCAGAGCGGAGTCTTGTATAATGTACCCGGTGTACATATTTGAATTGGACGAGGCGATATCGGGAGGACACCGCTGCGCCCCGGAGGCTAGCTATGGCCTCGGCCCAGTCAGCCCCGGAGGCTAGCTATGGCTCGGCCCAGTCAGCCCCGGAGGCTAGCTATGGCTCGGCCCAGTCAGCCCCGGAGGCTAGCTATGGCTCGGCCCAGTCAGCCCCGGAGGCTAGCTATGGCCTCGGCCCAGTCAGCCTCGGAGGCTAGCTATGGCCTCGGCTCAGTCAGCCCCGGAGGCTAGCTATGGCCTCGGCCCAGTCAGCCTCGGAGGCTAGCTATGGCCTCGGCCCAGTCAACCCCGGAGGCTAGCTATGGCCTCGGCCCAGTCAGCCCCGGAGGGTAGCTATGGCCTCGGCCCAGTCATTGGCCCTTAAGTCTGGTATGTCGTCCGGCAACTACTATTACATTTTAACACTCGCGGCCATCCGTAGACTACAAGTTGCTGCATTGACAATCCAGAAATACTCGGAAGAAATAAAAACACACATTTAGCAGATATGTTTTCCACCGCTCACGAATGATTCTGTCTGTCTTGGAAACACAAAAGTGCACTTTTATTTACATGCTCCTTTCTTCCTCCCAGAGTAGTTTTTTGGGAAGTTTTATACAGCACGAATGTGACCCGAGGGCATCAGAGCGTTTTACATGAGCATCAGATTACAGAAGAAGTGATTTGCCCCAGTCACAGGATACTGAGCTGGCAGACGGGCGGGAGGATTCCCCCGAGCCCCACCACCCACCTCCAAGGGCAGCTCTGGCCGCTGGGCCACATATCAACATTTGCAAAGGTAAATACGCAGCAACACAAGCTTGTACGCACACACAAACACCTTGACAAAAAGAAAATGTGCCTCTTTTTGGGCCCTCCCAGCTGCGTTCACAGTTGTCTATTCCAGTGTCAGATATCGTCTGTGTACACACACGGAGAGGGGTTGTGGAACCGTGCGTTTTAAGGAACGGACCCGCACAACAGCATTGTACATTGCATATTTATCAGAAAAACGCCTCTCTAGGAGGCAACAAAGATTTTACCAAGAGATGCTAAATATTCGAATTTCTTTTAAATCCACCGTTCCATCCCCCTTTAAAGAAATGTTCTTTGAAATACTTTAATACAAACACGGATTGGCACCGACACCAAAACAAAGCATTCCTTGTTCGAAACATATTTAAATATATAAAAATGAGGCCTAATAAAAATGCCGATGCCTAATGAACAATGAACATAACCCAGTAACGACCACCCCCTCCACCCCCCCCCCTCCACCCCCCCATGGCTCTAGACTATATTAGGGATGTCAGCAGCACCTGGGAGACTCTTACACCCTGTTGTTGCTTGAATACATAAATCAACAGACTGAAACTAGTTTCCTTTTGCCATCTATCCATCGCTACAGTGCATGTCATCTGAAACGCTCTCCATAACCTTTGAACCCTTTGGAATCACCCTGTTTGGTGATGGATTCTGGAATTATGCAGCAATTTGTAATTATGTGGAAGCGCAGTAAAAAGACATCATTATACAGAATTTACAATGGCTCCAGAGTCACATAATGCAGCCTCGTAGGGTATATAGCTCAGAGGGTTTAGTGCCTGCTGTTGAGATTAGGGTGTTTAACTTGCAGCCCTATAGGTCTGAAACCCACTCATGCCAGTAGCGCCTTTTATCTTAAGTTTGATAACATGGATTCAACTGGGTTGTGTTCCAATGACGCACTGGAATGAAAGGCCAAGACGAATCAAGTTCGTGGAACAGAGAGAGGTCAAGAAATCCCAGGGTAGGGCTGGTAATCTCACCCCTGCGTATTCTGAGCTCTGGCGTCAGAGAGACCTTTTGATGCTACTAGAATGAAATGTATAATATACTTACTTTTAGGGACTTTCAGCCAGCCTTCTTCATCCCGCGGGTCTTTTATTGTGTCATTCTCATTTTTCTTCTGCCCACTACAGCACAACATGGGGCAGTGTGTCCGTCCCCTTCAATCATCTGTTAACTTCACTCTGAATGGCCCTATCAGGAGGAGCTCATCCGCACACAGAGTAAATCAGTGCCAGGGGCTAATATGGCAACGTGTGCTTTTGAGACCAAAAATATTTTTGCTGTAGAAAATCTTTTTTTTTTTTTTTTTTGTTTTAACTGGCAAGAGCCCGCAAGCTTTTCCAACAATAAAGTTTTGCAAAGGCCATGATGAAACAAGCTTTGACAAAGCCAAAACGCTGGAAGGCAACACTAGACCCGCGAGCTTTGCCAATGCTTGTTTTCTTTTCCTTACAAGCAATAAGTGCAAACATACTCAAAAAGCCCAAAGAAACCTCATAATTCATTAAAAAAATATATAAATGAAAATGCCATCAGGTTGGTTAGCAATAGGTTTGATTTGGGTAGGGCTCCTAAGCTGTGACAAACTGGGGAAAGAGGTGCAGTGGTGTACAGCCCCTTACAACAAAAACAATATAGAGTGACCCACACATATGTACTGTTTTAATAAAAAACACAGATGCGTCAACGAGTCTTAAGTGCTATAAGCAGACTCTTCTCAGATGCTTGGTGTCCTTCCGACTGCTCCAAGCTTGATTCCCCTCGCAGCCTCCTCCAAGCTAGAAGCAGCAGGAGAGGATGAGGCTCTTGACAAACAGAGCACTTCCCAGGCAAAGATCATTGCAAGTCACAAGGAAATACTGAAATCCAAGTGCTAAGGGCGGATAATATAAGGTCAGGACTTGTCTCATCGTCCTGAGAGTCATATTCGCTGAGGTTTCAAATTTTCACCTCGATGATCGATGAGATTGCGTTGAGTGGTGAATTTGGAACCGGAGGCCACTGTAGTGTCTTTCAACAACAATCGGAGTCAAAGTCTTGCATTTGTGGCCTTCAGAAGTCTCTGCACACCGGTTGGGGTGGTGTGCATCCACTACCAAGTGTCCACCTTGTAGGAGGTGCAGTTGGGTCACAAAAAGGTTTGAAGAGCCATGCACCATGGTCTAGAGTGCATATTTTGTTGCAAGAATGACCTGCATTGCTCCTCCCCAGCCAGATCCAGAAAATACTCCGAAATAAGGCCTCGCAGCTAAGACCACCCTTTTGGGCATAGATTCCTTTGAACCCACGCCTGCTTCACAGCTGCCGGCTGAGCTTCTGCGCCTGTCGCTCCTTGGCCTCGAAGGCGAACTTGGTGTCCTGAAGCTGGACAATGGCCTCCCGGGCCTCCCGCATGTCTTGGGTCATCTGCCCATACTTTTCAGCCAGCTCCTTGTTCTCGCGGCGTAGCTCCAGCATGGCGTTGTTGGCCTCCTCCATCTGCCTGGTGCACTGGGCCTTCAGCTGCTCCACCTCGGACAACATGACCTCCATGTTCTTTACCAGCGACTCCAGCTTCTCCTTCGACATGGTGGCGAGAGGTGATCGTGAATGTCAGTATCCTTCAGGAGAGTGGACACGAGCCGATGGTCAACTGTGCACAGCAAACCTGGAATTCAGCCTCCTGTGTATGGTCTGTGTGCCTTGTCCCTCTCCGCCCTATCCCTCCCCTGCCTGTCCTCCACCCTAATCCTCTTAGCTTCTGTAAGCATCTTACTGCTGGAGCACTATAGGAAAATGCACATGACCCGCGCTTTGCGTCATCTAGTAGCAGTAATGACATTAACGTGCATGCCCCCGGAGACAGCACAGCCCATGGTTCAATCAACCTTATGGTTTCACTCAAGAATTAATAATACCTGGCACTCTGCACCGAGTGAGACTAGCTACGCCAATGCGGGCACTAACTTCAATTGCATGCATGCATTCTAGGTTCAGGTGTGTATTGCCTGCATACTCTCAGACATTAACAGCTGTTAATTGCCCTTTCTGTCAGTGTGCATCTTCACCTTCATTCAGAAGCAAACCTGCAGCACATGTAAATAACTGTGGTTAATAACCGCGGCAAAGGGCATTACCTATTAATAACTCCACGAGCAGAGAGCAATAACAACACTTTATTACATGACTGATTTAAGAAAGTTTAAGGAAAAAAGGCTGGATGGAATTGCGCTACTGCAGTAAGCATCTGAATCCCAAGAAGTGCGCCCGCCCCCCCCCCCCTTCCAGGGACCATCAGGCGCGCTTCAAGGAAATCTGATCACAAGGCAACATCTTAATGCGGCTTTATAAAGGGCCTGTTAACCACCAAGGACTGAGTTCAAAAGTGGGTCACGTTTCTGTGCTGATCAGATCTCAAGGCAGCGCTTTCGGAAAAAAGCCATCAAAAGCTACGAGGAATATAGAAGAAAATGCAAGTACATATATATATATATATATATATATATATATATATATATATATATATATATATATATATATATATATATATATATATATATGCACACTTAATAAATGGTGGGAGAGAAAAGAGAAAATCTTTAGAAAAATATTGTGAAGTTTATAGAAGCTCAAAGGGATTAAGAATAATGATTGCACCAACTTTTGAAAACCCTAATCCTTTGATGATGAAAGAGTGGGCAACAAATAACCTAGAAGCATCATTGAACATGGAGTCTATCCTAATTAAATATGCTGAAATTGGCAGGATTGAAATTCTCAAGGAGATCGAGAAAATCAACAGCTTACTTGAAAAAAAAAAGCAATCGCGACAGGGGAGGATACAACAAGGAGAAGTGGTCTCAACGGTAATTGGCGCAGACAACACAGTGATAAACCTCTCTGAAATGGTTCTATACGCTGCGGAAACCCAGTTGCTATCTCTAGGTTTATCATATTGCCCTCCTACAAACTTAAAGTATATTAAATCGAGGGTGGACCTATTCAAATTAATACGAAAACTCAAATTGCTCAAATTTTACAAGCTTAAGAGCGCCTCGGACAGTGTCCCTGGGTCTAAACAACTTTCCAATTCTTTTCCCACACTTCAGGTCTCTGACATCAATACATTAAGAACTTTACAATCCCTAGTTAATGAGGATGAAGCAACACCGGAGCCATCACAATGGGACATATCGGACATCGGCATCAGTAGCAATTCTGCTCCAGTGATTCCCGTCCGTCCAGCTTCCAGCTTCGTGCCTATGATGCCCAAGGACGCCACAGATGTGTTCAATGATTGTGTCACTGAGGATTTCAAACAGTTAAACAGGAAGATCATGCGCAAGAAAATCCACAGGAAGTCTAGAGATATACAATTCTCCAAACTTGTGCAAAGACTCAGGACCAATAAGAACTTGATTGTGAACCAGGCAGACAAGGGGGGCAATATCGCCCTGTGGCCGAGGGGTTTATATTTACAGGAGGCTGATCGCCACTTAAATGACATCGACTGCTACAGGAAAGCTTTGCCCACTGATCTGGCACGTTTAAGAGACACTGTGCATAAAGAGCTGGTTCATTGGAAGTGCAAGGGTCTCATTACTAAGCATGAATTCAGTTTCCTTAAGAACGAACATCCGATCACTCCAGTGTTGTACTTTATCCCGAAGGTACACAAACATGTTACACCGGTACCAGGGAGAACGATCATTTCGGCTCAACGAAGTCTCCTAGAGCCTGGACCATTATCTACAGGAATTCGTGGAGGGTCTCCCATCATTCATAAAGGACACTGGCCACTTGCTGTCCAAATTGCAATCTGTAAGGTGGGATGATGACTGCTTATTTATCGTAATGGACATTTGTTCATTGTATACCAGTATACACCAACCATGTAGACGGTCCTAATGCAGTCAAACATTATCTGGGCATTAGGAGTATTCTGCTACATGAGCATAATCTGATGATTGTAGCCATGATAGAAATGTGTCTCAGTAACAATTGTTTCCTTTTTAACAAGGTGTTGTTTCAGCAACTACCGGGAGTTGCCATGGGGTCATGTTTCACCCCCAGCTATGCGTGTCTCCACGTTGGCTGGTGGGAGGAACATGTCCTCAGGGTTGACCACAGGGAGGTCTATGATGCACACGTCCTCCATTGGTGGAGGTTTATTTATGACGTTTGTATCATATGGAGGGGATCTGAGGAATCTGCACATCAGTTTGTTCATAACATCAAGGTCAACAAGCTTAATCTGAATTTTACTGCGCATATCATCATCAGGTGTGTGCAATTCCATGATGTGGAGTTATATGTAGAGGATAACATCATTCAGACTAGACTTCACAGGAAGAGCACTGCTGGCAATTCTGTGCTACACGCCAGTAGTGCTCACCCACCCCACCTAATCCGCAGCATCCCCATGGGGATTTTCTGTGCATTAGAAGAATTTGTGGTTCAGATGCGGATCTTGCCAAATGTCAGGCGGAAGCTCTACAGAGATTCTTAGCCAGGGGTTACAAGCAGACTGAGCTTATACAGCCATTGAATAAGGCTAATGAACATAATAGAGAGGAATTCTTTCAGGATCAAAATGCCACCACCAATGTGAGTACAACTACTCATCCAGTTGACTGATATCCCAGAACCAGTCAGATTGATAACTGCCTATATCTGCCAGGAGAGAGAAATCAGGAAGATTATCTATAAACATTGGTCGATAGTGTTATCCGATCTAACACTATCTCAAATCGTGCCCAAACTTCCTACTCTCACATTTAGACGTGATGCACTTGTTAAGAGCAGCCCGGAGGTAATTGTTTCCGATAACTGGTTGTCTCCCAGGTCAAGTTGCTTTAAATGTAACACGTGCCGATCATGTAATTTTGGTAAAAACATCACCGAATACAGCACAGCATTCGATGATAGACCTATTAGAATTCAGGGTCATCTCACGTGCCGTACAGAGTTCGCAGTGTACATTTTGGAATGCACCTGACAACTCAAGTACGTAGGGAGTACTAAACTCCAGGTGCAACACCTTCGTGCAACACCTTCGTGCTGCGGTTAATTCGGATCCATACTACCCAGTCGCCAGGCACTTAAAACATGTCCATAATAACAACTTGAATGACCTCAAATCTTATGTGATTGGTTCTGTACCAAAGTCCTTATGTGGTGGCAACAGGGAGAAAGAGTCGCGCCAGTTGGAAGGAATCACACTTCATTGTTCTACCAGACACTCGAATGCCAAATGGTCTAAATACGGGAGAAGACCTTCACAACTTTTTGTGAATCAACAATGAATGTCCCAACAGCTTGGTTCCACTCGTGCAGTCTATCTTTAATGTTCCAGGATGTTATTTCATTCCGTCCCGGTTTTCAATTTCCAATGTACTGTAATCTTTATTGATGTATATACTTATAGTGTATTTGTCGGTTTTGACCCTGGTTTTTACTTTGATCATTTTTACTCTGATTATTTATTTTGAGTTTTTACTTTGAGGTTGTTGTGTTTTTTGGCTGAGATGTACCATGCTGTCTCAGATGATGCCAACCAAGCAAATTATGATAAATTATTGCCTATTTGCATTCAACCGATGTGTTCATCGTGCACTTGCACTTTAGTATTTAAAGATTCAAACAGTTGCTCATACATTTGCCATAAATCTATGAATTGTATATTTTGCACACGTTTAGCTAATTTGCACCTTATTGCACTTGCACTTTCAATCTTTTGCACTCTATGGGGGAGCTTGGATACATTTTCAAAGTTAATGACTTTGTTCGGTAGCGACAGCCAAATCTATGCTCTAGGACTGAAGGAACTATTTTCTATACAGGAGTTGACATGAGTAACCCTATGGTTTTTGATGAAGTATGCACTTTGCTTTTTATCCATGTTTTATCCTGTAGCACAAGTTACTTACCTTCGGTAACAATATATCTGTAGGAAACATTAGTAGTGATAGATTCCTTACCTTAGAATTACCCCCTGGCGTCAGACTGGATCCGGAAAGTGTTTAGTCAGCAGTACCCCTGCGCGTCGGTAGGCGTCGTTGTGCGACCCCGCGTGCAACGTTGGCACCGGGATGACGTCACTGAGCTACTTAGACGCTCTGACGTCAGTTCTGTACACGACTTTCCATGCCAGGAACGCAGAGCCATGCAAGAAACTGACCACTGGTGCCATGAAACTAGGGCCCTGAAAGTGATGACCTTAACCCTAGAAATCAGTTCGCAGAACGGGGAGGATGGGTGGGGCGGTAAGGAATCTATCCCTACTAATGATTCTTACAGATATGTTGTTACCGAAGGTAAGTTACTTGTGCATCTGAAAGAAACACGTAGTGATAGATTCCTTACCTTAGAATAGATACCCCTGCAATACCTACCCCGGTGGTGGGTCTGTGAACCAAGATCACACCAGAAAGTCCTGGAGAACAGAACGGCCAAAGTAGCTGTCTCTCCGTGTAGAAATCAAAAACCTTTTCAGGGGTTCTCTGATGCACCTGGTCCTTAAACCAACAAAGAAGCTGTAACATCAAAAGGACAAGTTTATTAACCTCACATGAGGGAGACTGCGTCATACAGTACTCTCAGGCCACTGTAGGGGACAGTCTAAGGAGTACAGAGAACAGGGGCCCTTTATGGCCAGTTTATTGCTGAGTTAGCATGAAGACTCAAAAAGAGGCAGTACAAATGTGCACACAAATACATATAAGGATACATAAGAATCGCTTAGTCAAGGGGGCGTGGCTAAGCAAGCCACGATGGCGGTCCTGCTTTGCTGAGGCTCCACGTCTGGGCGCTTCTCGGAAGCCTTATGGAGCGTCTACATGGGTGCTAATCGGCACAGGGGGCGTCGGAAGGTGGCTACATCATAGTGTGATGCCGGCGGACGCCTGGGCGCATTCCTAGCCCTCAGAACGGGACTTTGTCCGGCTGCTGCCGCCAACACCGGAGCCCGAGACCCAAGATGGCGTCGGAGCTCTTCGCAACGGAACGGGAGACGGTGTGAGGAGAGACGGTGAAACCTGCGGCGCATCCTGCCTTGTCTGCACTGACGCCCGGAGGGTGTAAACTGGGAACGGACCCACGGAGAGCGACATGGAACATCGTGAGGTGGAGGGGCTTCGCCACCCCGGGCACACCCGCCATCTTAGACGCACTGAACCCGCCGTGAGCCGGAGGTGGCCCCGCTGTAGCCCTTGTACACCCCAGGTACCCCTTGTGATCGGCTCTGGAGGGGGCTAGGGGAGCGCCGGGCTCCGGTGGGGGCGGCGGGACCTGGAGGCCCTTCAGCCTGCCCGATCGGAACCCGCCTGAGCTTAACATGGCCTCCCAGGTGACGCCGGATCCTCCCCAGCGCAGCCGGTGAGGCCTTGATCCCTGTGACCATCGAGGCGCCGGCCTCTCCGGCGATACCCGAGGGAGTTGTTGTGCCCTCGGCAGACCTGCCGGCCGCCTGCCCGCTACGGGCCGACGAGACCCCCCCTGGTACCCCGGGGGGTCCCGAAGCCTGACGGGGCCCGGCGGGGCCGACGAGGACACCCAAGGTGCTGGACGCTGTGGATTGCGTAGAGGAGAACGCGGGTGGCGACAGCTTTGAGGGGGGGTGTCGTGGCCCGGGCCCCCCGGCCGCCCGCGTCGGGACCCGGACACCGATATACTGGGGGACTTCGGTGGCCTCGCCTCGGCTGTGGGCCCTGAGAGAGGGTTTCGCCTATACGGAGGCCGCGAGATCGGCTCTCGAGTCCCCCCTCGATCTTGGGAACGCCGCAGGTGACCTCCCGTAGCGTCGGCTGCCAACGGAGCCTCAGTGGGGGTGACCTGGTACTGGGAGCGCCCTGCTTGTGGTGTCTGGTGGCTGGCGTGGACGACTCCGGTGCCTTGTCCGCGGAGGGAGATCCAATATACCGGCCCGGGCTGCTACTTCCCTGTGCGGCTTCACCCGGGGGACAACGCTGCTGCGCCTTTCGCCCTCCCGCGGATCCCTGGCGCCACTGAGGGCTCCTGCAACCTGGTCGACGACGCCGACCCCTCCATACCACGTGGAATCAAGATGGGGAAGTCAAAACGCGCGCAGCATCAAGCGGTCCCGGAGACGGCCCAGGAGAACATGCCTCGGACCTCGACCTGGTCCCCCAACACGGTGCCCTCCACAGACCTATCAATCTCGGACAAGTTGGATAAAGTCCTCGCCGCCATCGAACTGTCCCGTCTGTCTATGGAAGAACGCCTTGGTACCCTGGCGACAGACGACCTCCTCCGCGATGATCACCGTAAACTGGCGGACCTGGTGCGTACGGAGGAACAGACACTAGAGGAAATACAGCCAATGCTAAAAGAGCAACAGAAGACGCTCCAGGGGGTCCTTACTCGCCTAGCCGCGGTGGAGGAACGCGCACAGGATTTGGAGGGCCGCTCAAGACGCTGTAACATCCGAGTGCTGGGGCTGCCAGAGGGAGTCGAGGGTGCCGACCCCATAGACTACATGGACACGTGGCTGAAATCCTTTACCCCGCCATCAGACCGCACAACATTCTTTTCCATAGAGCGGGCTCACCAAGTGCCAGCCCTAAAGCCCCCGCCCGGCGCGGCTCCTCGACCATCCCTCGCCAAGTTCCTCCACTTCCGGGATCGAGATGCGGTGCTTCGGGCGGCGCGACTGGCAGCGCCTTTGCGAGTGGAAAACAACCACATCATGATCTTCCCGGATTATGCCCGAGCAGTGGCGACGGTAGCTCAGGTCGCCCACGCCAAATCGGAGTACCAGACGGCGTGCGTGGACCTCCGTCGTCACAACTTTCGGGCGTATGCACCCGAATGCACAGGGACCGTGACAAGACGGGCACACTCCTGGCATGGCTTGCTAAGCAAGATACTGAAGTCTGGCCTATCACCGCAATTATAAATCCCCAGGGCGCCCTGGTGCAGTCTCAGGACGAGATCCTCCAGGCGTTCTATCAACATTACTCGGCAGTCTACACTGTTCCCTCATCTCTCGATCCCGGGGCCGTCGACCACTTCCTAGACCCTCTTCCCCTTCCCCGAATCTCCGCTGCAGACCGGAAGGGGTTGGACGCAAAGATAAAAACCACTGAGATTACAAGCGCGGTATGAGCACTGGCCCGCGGCAAGGCCCCAGGCCTTGACGGGCTCCCACTTGAATATTACGCCACTTTTGCTCCACTGCTGACCCCTCGTCTGTCAGCAGTATTAGACTCGGCGAACTACCTGGCTCCATGAGAGCGTCGGTGATTGTGACATTTCCGAAACCCGACCGAGACCCTCAACTCCTAGCCTCCTACCGCCCCATCACACTACTCACAGCCGACTGCAAAATTCTAGGGAAACTTTTGGCGGACAGATACTCACAAATCATATGCCCGTTAGTACACCCGGACCAATGCGGTTTCGTTCCGGGAAGGAATACCTCTCATAATATCCGGCGCCTCTTTCACATCCAGGATCAGATTGGTGACCGATTTCCTCACGCGGCGTGTCTGATTTTGGACCTTGAAAAGGCGTTTGACACTCTAACGTGGCAATTCCACTTTGCCGTCCTGGGATGGGCGGGCCTCGGCCCCACACTCACAGCCTACACTCGCCTGCTCTACACCAAACTTACGTCCCGGGTCCGCCTCGGTCGCTATATCTCCCCGGAATTCGCAATACACAGGGGCACGCGACAGTGGCGTAACGAAACTTGAGGGGGCCCCCCTGCAAAGAATATGGAGGGGGCCCCCCACGCTCCGGATTCAGTCAGGAGCTCTCAGGTCAGGGGCCTGCTGCGCATGCACCAGTGGCGGCTGGTGAATCCTAAAAGTGGTGTAACGAAAAGCTGAGAACCAAGTTGAAGGAGCAAGTGAGTACAGCAAGCACACCAAAGTGAAAGAGGTGTGTTCGGGGTTGGCCTTCCCAAGTGGGCCCTTTAACCACTCAAATTTCAGCTTTAAATAAATTCAGTCATTTGTCTCCAAAATATCAGCTTGTCAGTTTATGAAAGCAGACACGTTTTGCTATTAAATACCAGCTTTGCCTTCTTGAAAAATAATTAAAATTCCCTAAATCAAGAGGTTATTTTTTTTGTGAAAAAGTTCAATTATTGTCATGAACCACTAAAACACATGATAGATTCCGCCTTATCTATGTGTCATAGTTGCATGTCATATGCGCCAATCTTATGCCAAGAATTACCGCCATTATGCCGAAGCAAGCATGAGGGCTGTGCACCACGCAATCAGACAGGAATTACCACTATTATGCCAGTGCCCGCATTTTACCCGGTTTGGGCTCCATTATACCATGGGTGAGCACATTGGGCCGATATGTGCCACCATTATGGCAGGGCCAAAATTATGTCATGTTATTTTATTTATTAAGTACACAATCATGGAACATTGCTGGTGTTGAAATGGGGTAGCTCTGTAGAATCTCACTAGTGGCCATGACAAGCTCCCCTCTTTACCTAGTGATTGGTTTTTTTCTCCGCAACTATGGAAAAGAGAGAACAAGATATGAACTGCTTCCTTGTTTGTCTATTTAACAGTCCACCCACTCTCGTCACAGCCTTACCCACAGTACACAAGGACACCCATCTGTCCCGTGTACCCTTCCACAGGTCAAATGCATATCAACCATCCTGGAATGGTTACTTATTTAGGAAAGTATGGGGAGAAATTTTAGAGAATAAAAATAGCTTGACCTTTATGCGTGATGCGGGGTCTGTAATTGGCTATGGGTGTAAGAAAGTGGGTTTCTGTTGCAGTAACCCCCCCCCCTTTTTTGCCTAATAGCTGATGCACTTTTCCTTGTTGTGCCCTGGGTTCCTGCCAATCAGGTGCCGAGAGCCTGTGTTCCTTCCCTAAAAACTGCCTAACAGCCAAAACCCAAATTGGCAAACCCTGGCCACATGTCAGCCCCTGGTAAATGGTACCCTAGGTACCCAGGGCCTTGTGACCAGGGAAGGCCTCTAAGGGCTGCAGCACTTATTGTGCCGCCCTTAGAGGCCCTGCACCCTAACACACACACACTGCCCTTGCAGGCTGAGTGTCTGGATACAAGACAAAACAGAGAGTCGACATGGCACACATCCCTGTGTGCCATGCCCACAACCTACACTGCCCTGGCATACATCAGCCACCCCTCTAGCTGGGTGCCCTATGCCAGTGGTGTGGACACAGAGGCAGGAGCCCTGTGCCCCTACAGTACCCAGGTCCATTCCTGGGTCCTGTAAGTGCAGTGCTGCCAGCTAAGAGTATATGGTGCTGGGAGCTTGTCAAACACGAACTCCACAGCACCATAATGGCAGCACTGAAGACTGAGAAGTTTGGTATCAAACTGCTCAGCACATTAAATCCACACTGATGCCAGTGTGTGATTTAATGTACAAAGCACCACAGAGGGCATCTTAGAGAGGCCCCCTGAAACCAAAACCTACAATCCACGTCTGTTCTGAGGCTGCCTAGGCTGCCACACAGCAGACATGTTGCTGGACCCCTGGGTAGGAGAGCCCCTGCTCTCCTGGGTCCGCAACAATGCACATCCCGGGCGAGGTGCTAAATCTCCTCCTCCAGGATGGGCATGGGGAACCTTCAAAGGCATGCCGCCTCTGTGAGCTTCCCCAGGCCACTGCAACCCCCCACTCTGGCGGGAAACTTGTCCGGAAACCCCAAATAAGGACAGGGGATGTGCCAGCCTGCCAACCCCACCCCTCAGGTGGGGGAGGCGAGGAGAAGCACATCTCCGGGCTCTCGCCATCTTGAAGATGGGAAGCCCTGCCCAATCAGGACTAGGCTCCTGCTCCCCCCCACAGGAGAGAGGCAGGATAGGGGGTGTACCCACCCCAGGACAGGGACCCATTGGCCCCTGTCCTTCACCTACCTGTAACACCCCTAAATGTAGTATTTAGGGGCACCCTGAACCTTCCTTCCCCAGATTCCAGATTCCAAACTACAAAGAAGAGCAAGAAGAAAGAAGACCTGCCCTGCAGCTGCTAAAAAGAGGAAGACACCAACTGCTTTGGCCCCAGCCCTACCGGCCTGTCGACCCTCAAACCTGCTCCTGCTCCATCCCGGCATCTCTTGTGGCCAGCAACCTCACAAACCCCGGAGGACCTGGCTACCTCTTGGCTCTAAGCCCCTGGGACTCCCATGAGTAGAGGCTCTACTCAAAACCTATCTCTAATCCCTGGCAGCAGCCCGGAACCGCGAACCCAGCACACTCTGCACCAGCCAAGCCTGGCCAGTGCCGGAGTGAACAAAGACCCTGAGGACGACCCCACGGTGACTGTGACCCCGAGTCCGGCACCCAAGGACCTCCCTCGACACTCCTGAAGAAGCCTGCAGCCTCAGAACAAGGTGCCCCCCCCAACCGCGATCAACAGAGGGTAAGATTTCCCGACACCAAAAGGCACCCCTGCACGCGGCGCCCCACGGCCCCCTGTGCCCAATCCCGGGGTAGCTACCTATCCTCCAACTACCCAACTTACCTCTCGAAGTGGTGGTGGCACCTGAAGAATCCTCGTCCCCGAGCTTGCAGTCTTTTTCTAAACCGGAGATTTCCCATTGTAAATTGTAAATAAAAATTGTAAATTGTAGCATTGAAATCCATTGAGTGCCCGAAGGCTCAAAAGCCCTCTGCACCCAGCCGCCCGAGTGGCCCTGGCAGTGAAAACTCTACACCTACCTACTTCCCCACTTGCCCTGAGTAAGTGACCAGGAGCCCAGCTCCCACAGCCGCGTGGCTTGCCAGACAGCAGCCACCAAACAAGGCCCCCCTATCCCTCATAGGATAACATTGGGCCTAACTCTCTCTGCACCCGGCCGCCCTAGAGCCGCTGAGGGTGAACCAACTGTACCTACCTGACCCTGGGGGACCCCTGAGTCTGTGCCCAGAACCTCAACTCTGCCAGTCGAGTACTTACCCTTGAACCGCAAACTCTATTTTCCTCATAGGGTAACATTGACTGGCTTTTTCCTGAAATTTCTTCTAAGTGTGGACTTTTCAAATCTTCAAATATTCACCAAAAATCAGCCGAGAGACAAAAACAAATTTACTCACCTACTCTTAGGTGAGCTCCCAGTGCTGGATCTTGGTGCCCGGCACTGACTCTGAAAAATACCTACAACTGTACTTACCCTTAACTCAATTTTCTTCCATAGGAAACCATTGACTGTTTTTCTGTGAAATGTCTTCTAAGTGTCGATTTCTGCAATTTTTAAATATTCTTCAAAAATCGTATAATATCTGAAAACGTAATTACTTGCCTGTTTTGGATAAAGGTCCCAGTACTGAGTCTAGGCACCCAGTACTGGATTACAAAAGTAACGAGAACATACTGTACCTGTAACCTGAATTTTCTTCCATAGGGAATCATTGACTGTTTTCTTTGAAATATTTTCTAAGTGTCAACTTTTAAAATAGCTAAAAATTGTTTAAAAATCATTACAGTAATTAAGTCAACTTTCATCACTTGATTCTGAGTACTGACCCAGGACTGAATCTAGGATCCAGTCCTGGAATTCCAAAAGTAATCCGTGGCAAATAACATGAAACTTCCATTGAACTCAATGCATTATTGTGTTTAAAATAGTGTTGCCTATTGCAACCACTTGTAACTGTTTACAAAAGTCAATTACATCTTGCAAAAGTATTTATATAAAGCATCTCATTCTGAGAAAGTATATTTTAATTCCAATTGTTGGTTCTAAAATAAAACAAGCATATATTTTTTATATATAAACCATTGGCCTAGAGTTCAGTTATTGAGTGTGTGAGACCATTTGCTGACTGAGTGTGTACAACAAATGCTTTACACTGTCCTCTGATACTGCCTTACTGCTCGACCAAGCTACCACTTTAGAGAGTAAGGTTATATCTAACTTTAGCCTCTGTCAAACCCTTGGGGATTGTGGACTCTGTACACCCTGTACCTATTTGGGAACAGTATATACAGAACCACTTTCTCACAATGGGGCACTGGCGTACAGTTCTCTGCAGGACAGCTGCGGGTCACGACTTCAGAGCCCACTGTGTTTACTCCCTGCCCTGTCTTCATTCATGGTCTATGTCGTGCAACCTTATTTACGTCCTGTAGTATTTCATTGTCTCTTATTCACCACTGTCCACCTACTGTATTTACACCATGTAGTATTTCATTGTCTCTTATTCACCACTGTCCACCTACTGTATTTACACCCTGTAGTATTTCATTGTCTATCATTCACCACTGTCCACCTACTGTATTTACACCCTGTAGTATATAATTGTCTCTCATTCACCACTGTCCACCTATTGTATTTACGCCCTGTAGTATTTCATTGTCTTATTCACCACTGTCCGTCCACCTTCTGTATTTACACCCAGTATTTCATTGTCTCTTATTCACCGCTGTCCACCTACTGTATTTACACCCTGTAGTATTTCATAGTCTCTCATTCACCACTGTTCACCTACTGTATTTACACCCTGTAATTCATTGTCTCTCATACACCGCTGTCGCACCCACTGTATTTACACCCTGTAGTATTTCATTGTCTCTCATTCACCACTGTTCACCTACTGTATTTACACCCTGTAATTCATTGTCTCTCATACACCGCTGTCGCACCCACTGTATTTACACCCTGTATTTCATTGTCATTCATACACTGCTGTCCACCCACTGTATTTACACCCATTAGTATTTCATTGTCTCTCATTCACCACTGTCCACCTACTGTATTTACACCCTTTAGTATTTAATTGTCTCTCATTCACCACTGTCCACCTACTGTATTTACACCCTGTAGTAGTTCATTGTCTCTCATTCACCACTGTCCACCTACTGTATTTACACCCTGTAATTCATTGTCTCTCATACACCGCTGTCGCACCCACTGTATTTACACCCTGTATTTCATTGTCTCTCATACACCGCTGTCCACCCACTGTATTTACACCCTGTAGTATTTCATTGGTTCTCATTCACCACTGTCCACCTACTGTATTTACACCCTGTAATTCATTGTCTCTCATACACCGCTCTCCACCCACTGTATTTACACCCTGTATTTCATTGTCTCTCATACACCGCTGTCCACTCATTTTATTTACACCCTGTAATATTTCATTGTCTCTCATACACCACTGTCCACCCACTGTATTTACACCGTGTATTTCATTGTCTCTCATACACCGCTGCCCACCCACTGAATTTACACCCTGTATTTCATTGTTTCTTATTCACCACTGTCCACTTACAGTATTTACACCCTTTCGCATTTCATTGTCTCTCATACACCACTGTCCACCTACTGTATTTACGCCCTGTAGTATTTCATTGTCTCTTATTCACCACTGTCCACCTACAGTATTTACACCCTGTATTTCATTGTCGCTCATACATCTCTATCCACCCACTGTATTTACACCCTGTAGTATTTCATTGTCTCTCATACACCACTGTCTACCCACTGTATTTACACCCTGCATTTCATTGTCTCTCATACACTGCTGTCCACCCACTGTATTTACACCCTGCATTTCATTGTCTCTCATACATCGCTGTCCACCCACTGTATTTACACCCTGTAGTATTTCATTGTCTCATACACCACGGTCCACCCAATGTATTTACACCCTTTCGTATTTCATTGTCTCTCATACACCACTGTCCACCTACTGTATTTACACCCTTTCATATTCATTGTCTCTCATACACCACTGTCCACCCACTGTATTTACACCCTTTCGTATTTCATTGTCTCTCATACACCACTGTCCACCTACTGTATTTACACCCTGTAGTATTTCATTGTCTCTCATATCCAACTGTCCACCCACTGTATTTACACTCTGTATTTCATTCTCTTATTCACCACTGTCCACCGACTGTATTTACACCCTTTCGTATTTCATTGTCTTTCATACACCACTGTCCACCTACTGTATTTACACCCTTTCGTATTTCATTGTCTCTCATACACCACTGTCCACCTACTGTATTTACACCCTTTCATATTTCATTGTCTCTCATACACCACTGTCCACCCACTGTATTTACACCCTTTCGTATTTCATTGTCTCTCATACACCACTGTCCACCTGCAGTATTTACACCCTGTATTTCATTGTCTCTCATACACCACTGTCCACTTACAGTATTTGTAACCTGTATTTCATTGTCTCTTAATCACCACTGTCCACCCACTGTATTTACACCCTTTCATATTTCATTGTCTCTCATACACAACTGTCCACCCACTGTATTTACACCCTGTAGTATTTCATTGTCTCTCATACACAACTGTCCACCCACTGTATTTACACCCTGTAGTGTTTCGATGTCTCTCATATACCAATGTCCACCCACTGGATTTACACCCTTTGATATTTCATTGTCTCTCATACACCGCTGTCCACCCACTGTATTTACACCCTGTAGTATTTCATTCTCTCATTCACCACTGTCCACCCACTGTATTTACACCCTGTATTTCATTGTCTCTCATACACCACTGTCCACCCACTGTATTTACACCCTGTAGTATTTCATTGTCTCTCATACACAACTGTCCACCCACTGTATTTACACCCTGTAGTGTTTCAATGTGTCTCATATACCACTGTCCACCCACTGTATTTACACCCTTTAGTATTTCATTGTCTCTCATACACCACTGTCCACCTGCAGTATTTACACCCTGTATTTCATTGTCTCTCATACACCACTGTCCACCTGCAATATTTACACTCTGTATTTCATTGTCTCTCATAAACCACTGTCCACCCACTGTATTTACACCCTGTATTTCATTGTCTCTCATACACCACTGTCCACCCACTGTATTTACACCCTTTCGTATTTCAATGATTTCTTCATGTCTTTCTTCTCTCAGCATCCATTAGCCATCTTGGAACAATAAAGTCATAATAAACTACAGCAAAAGAAACATACATTGGTACAGCCAATAGTCCTGCAACCAACGTCAGAACTATTGGCTTTGCCAATACTTATTAGATATGACATCTTACATGGATTCTCCCCTTCCACCCATAATGTCCTTCCCTTCTTATGTGTGTCCTACTCTCTCCCATATGACTGGTGATTGTTTGCTACACTCCAGTCCCATTTATTTACCTGAATATATCTCTATTATTTTTAGCATTTCGTTGCTTTTCTGGGCTCGTTCTATGTTTCATTAGATTTTAAGTACCAATTTATAACCTGCTCTTTATTGGATTCTTCAATTAGAATATTACCAATGTGAATAACAAGAAATAGAATTCATAGGAAAACAAACATAAAATAAAAAGTGCACAGCATGGGCAGAAACTGAATACCTAAAATGTATTTAAAATAAAGAAAATGAAGGTTCTGTGCTGTGGAACCTGGGAATGACTTTCCCCAACTCTATAGTACTCTGGAGGCCCCTAAAATGTGAGTTTTTCAGTTAAGCTGGAGTCAATGGCATAGCACGAGCCTCACGCGCCCTCATTTAAGGAGGTGAAAATGCCCCCTGGCTCCTGGTTGGGTACTGAAAGACAGCTATAGTCAGTGTGCCCCTCCCATTCCTAGGCCCGATGCCACTGCACATGCGGCACCATTGGTATGTACGCCCATGGCCAGAGTCTAAAAGTAAATAAAAGGGCTGATGATAAAGCGAGTCAATAATACTAGGCAGGTGCCGAGGGTGCCAGCACCAGACAGTGCCAAATTGAATTTTGCTGAAGGCTCCAGATAGTTTTGCACTTGGTCTCAAATGTCGCTCAAAAATGTGCAACAACCACAGACATGTTCTCCCTTCCTTTGCAACTGGGAAGACCACTGATACAAATGGAATGTGGCATAGCAGCCAGAGATGCTGGCTTTGGAACTGGGGGATCATGCTCGAGTCTCAGCGTTGGTTCAACATCCTGTGGTTCTGGGCAAATCACTTAAAAAAATAAGTGTGGCCTTGTGTAATGTAACTGGTGCTTGTGTAAAGCGCTCCAATACCTTAGGGACGAGCTTGCGCTATATTGAACTATTAAAAAAAGTACTCTGTCATTTTGTACACGTACATCCATATTCAAACATTCTTGAGCCATTTTTTTTTATCTCTTCTGTGGAGATCTGGGAAGGTTTCCATGTTCACTATCAGCATCGGGGACACTGCAGGCCACCGAGGAAACACTCCGTGCCATCCAGGGAGACTGCGAAGCCAATTGCATTTCCAATGCTTGCTTACCTTCCAATGCGTCCCAACAGAGTCCTGTTCCTGGAGCTGCAAACCTTCTCCTGGCTCTGCCAACTCTCTGTTTCCTCCTCCCTTCTCAGAGGCTGTGCCTTGTGGGGAGTGCTCTCTCTGGGGCCCCCACCCCCATCCCTTTTCCGGCCGGGCTCTGACTGAAGACAAACAATTTAACTTGTTACTTTGTTTCTCTTCAGTCCTGCCCTGGGTCAGCGCGAGGAGCTCTGAGCAGGCTGCAGACTGCACCTGCTTTCTACAGCAAGCCTTTCTCTCCCAGCTCTTTACCGAAGAGCTGAGGGGGCCCCCTTCACCTAACCGAAGACTGGGGGCCCCCCCGCACCGCGGGGGCTGCGGGGGTGTTTGTTACGCCCCTGGCACGCGACAAGGTAGAACCCTTGGCCATCCGGATCCGTAGGGACGGGCAAGCCTGGGGTATCCCACTGGCGGACGTTACGCATTGCGTATCCATGTATGCGGACGATCTCCTCATTTATATACGGGATGTGACAGCGGATCTCACCATGCTCGATACCGCCCTGACGGAGTTCGCGGAGGCCTCGGGCTTGAAAGTGAACTGGGACAAGTCAATGGTCTACCCCCTCCACCCGGGCGCCTCCTCCCAGGAGGTCTGGATCGGTGACCGGAAGCTGCATTGGGCGACGGAGGGTCCCCGATACCTCGGGATCCTATTATATCATTCCCCAGTCGACATGTTTGAGGGTAACCATCGTAGGGCACTAGCAGGGATACGATCCTCCATTGGGTTCTGGCGGAGCCTCCCGTTGGCCCCGTTTGGCTGGGTAGCCCTGGCAAAGATGATACTGGTCCCGCGGCTTTTGTACTACTTCACCAATCTCCCAGTGATCCCACCCGCTCCTTTTTCAAAGATTTAGATACACTCCTCAGCTCTCTAATATGGGGTCAGGGGCGGCACAGAATCGCGCTGGCCAAGCTAAAACTGCCCACGACGCAAGGGGGACTCGGGGCACCCTCATTCGAAGCCTACTTCCTGGTGTCGCAGCTCCAGTGGCTCTCATACTGGACGGCGGAGAGATACACACTCGAGACATGCACTGCCACAGGATATATGCCCATGCCCGAGTTGCGTCGCCTGCTTCTGCCGGGCTCCCGCCCCACGTGAACCTACCCCCTGCAGGTAGACATCGCCCGGAAAGGCGTTCAACGTATACACAGCATGGCACCGCGCTGCCCTCCATACACGCCATTACTACCACTAGTCGGCTGGCCCAGAAATGGAGGATTCTTCACATCCGCCATGCTTCGGGAGTGGGCGGCTAGGGACATTGTCGAGGCAGAAGTATTGTTTGACGAGGGACAGCTCCGGCTGTACCGGCAGCTCATGGAGGTCTACGATCTGCCCCCAGGCCAGTTCCTGCTTCACTGTCAACTCCTCAGCCACTTTCGACCGTATTCTGATCTTACATTGGGGGAGCCTCCCACACACCCAGTCCTCCACACAATTTTACGAATGGGGTGGGGTCGACACCTTATTACATGGTTGTACAAATCGATCAGGTATGGATTGACAATAAGCTATCTTTTGATAGCCACATAAAGAGAACTGTAGGCAAGTGCTTCGGAGTGATGAAGACCCTCAACCGCACCCTTGACTTGCTGCCTCTCAATTCCAGACGGACAATGACGCAGGCACTAATTACCTCCCGGATTGACTACGGGAATGTTCTACTCTTAGGCACGTCGGAGAAAAACATAAAGAAACTACAGGTCATACAAAATTCGGCAGCACACCTAGTTTTAAGACTGCCCCGCAGAGCCCCTTCTCGACCCTCATTGCTAACTCTCCACTGGCTGCCTATCAAGCAGAGGATAACTTTTAAAGCTCTGCTATGGTGTCACAAGATCCTCCATAACAAGGCACCTGCCTATATGTCGGATTTGGCCGCGCCATATGAACCTAACAGAACCCTTAGATCCAAAGGTACAGGGCTGCTTAGAAGTACCCGTCCTAAAAAGGCCAGAATGGGAGGTAGATCCTTCCGCACAATGGCAGCGAAGTCCTGGAACCTCCTGCCCATGGACATCAGGTTAGAGGTGAACGAGCCCTCTTTTAGGAAAAAACTGAAAACCTTCCTCTTCGATCCGCGATAAGCTCTTTTCTTCTTCGCATTTAACTCTCTCCTTAGCGCGGGGACACGCCGGGAGGCGTCACCAGGCGCTTTACAAGCTCCTTTAAACTAAACTAAACTAAACCTGACACCCCCGCTACTGGTGCCTCTCCGAGCCTTTTTCCACATGTTCTGGACCTGCCCGGGCATTCAGAACTATCGGTCATCTATCCACTCGACACTTAGAGATCTTACCGGACTGACCCATTTGACTACCTGGGAGGGGTGCGCGCTGGGTATACTGGGGCAGAGGAAGCGACACAAGGTGCCGATGTGCTTCGTCTTCCTAGCCCACCTACTGGCCAAACGCTGTATAGCCATGCACTGGCGGTCCCCTACTGGTCCTCCGATTGCGGCATGGGTAGGGGCGGTTCTTAAATGGGCTGCAGCTGAGGAGGACGCAATACGGGAGGAGGAGGCCAAAGGTACCTGCAAAACCCCAATCTCTCTAGAATGGGCGCTCCTATTGCACCAATTCAGACAATCCCAGAACCTGGATGCCCCGGTTACCGACATGCATACCCCCGACACCGTCCCGCCTCATGCGGTGCGGGTCCCCACGGCGGGGGATCCCCCCCAGTGTCCCCCCACACCACCCTCGGGCCTGTTGGGTTCACCCCTGCTCACCTGACGCACCCCACGGTTCCCCACACCGGATTGCGCACGCGCCCATTCCCCCCCCCCCCAGGTGGGAGGCAGCTATACTGTCGAATAGGCAATGGCAGACTTAGGACATAGCCCTGACCCAATCATTCAGAACTTCATGGCACTTCCCAGTTTGGTTCTCCCCCCCAGTTTTCTTTACGGGCAAAAATCTGCTACAGTACAGACCGCATCTCCACGGAACAAGACACATATGTGCTTTCTATATTGATAATGGTTTATTCTGCTACTCATGTAACATACTCATTTCCACGGAATGTGATGTATGTATGCTTATATTCATAAATGCCAATAAAAAGAATTTTCAAAAAAAAAAAAAAAGAATCGCTTAGTCAACAGAGTGGGAGGAGAGACTAAACTGTTTACATCAGTAAGAATAGCCTGACAGTTACATAGTAGGACAGGGGTATTGGCAGCTACAGGTCTTTCTGAGCATGTACAAGGCTCTGGCTCAGTGCTGAAGGAGTTAACTATATCACATGACACAAGCAGGATACAAGGGCAGTCAACAGTGAAGAGGGAGAAAGCACATGGCGAGCACTTGGCCAACTAAAATGGCTGCCACAAACAAAATGGCTTCAGCTGCTGCTAACAGCCACGGCAGCTAGTTTTCCACAGATGGCCGTTTTAGCATTAGCTGAAGACATCCGCTATGATCTAGAAGGAATATAGGAAATATTTTGCACATTAATTCTCAAATTAATATCTTGATCCATTGCTAGGTGGGTATTTACATTCTAAACATTGTTAAGCGGGCATATATAAGGTATAGACAGGAGCACAAAGGGAACAGAGCATTGGGTCATAATGAACACACAGATAGCAGGAGAAAATAATGGCTATTATTACAAACAGAACTATTAATATTTTCCAACCCCAAGCAGAAAGCAAATCCCAAAACCATCCAGTCCAATTCTATGTTTCATTCTATGTATTTTTAATAGACCTTTCCAATGTTCTTTTTATGAGGGCTAGAGTATCAATTAATATACTTTAGGAAGAGGGCAAAGAAGAATTTATCAATTGTTTAGCAAAATGTTTCTCTTGCAGAATAAACATTACTAATGCAAATATTAAAGAAAATACAAGGATCATTACAAAAACTATCTTGGCTGCAGGGGACCAGAGGACCAAACGGGGCCATGGGAATTAGGACGAGGAGTCGCAAAGTGCTGCTCCTCCTCAAAAATGGGACGACCAAACGGGTACAGTACTAACAAAAAGTCCTTGGGGAATTGAAGCCGCTGTACAACCAGCCAGAGAGGAGTCTTCTCCCTTTGTCCGTCTGAGCCTCACAGGCAGGCTCCTATTGTTCATCCAATGGTGGAGCTGCACAACTTGCAACTCAAGAAAACAATCACGGCCCAGTTTTAAGGGAAAAGTTTCTTCTTTCAAGATAGGGCAATCACCCTCCGGGGCAAATGCCCTCAACGATCCTGTCCAGTGTCTCAGGCAGTGCACCTGTTTTCTTCACTTTAATCTAACAGGCACCAAAGGCACAGCACCTGTACCCTGAACTCAAGTCCTTCCCTAACTCCTGTGTTGCTCGGCTGGCGCACTGCTCTTTTGTTGGGGCCACAGATTGTACCCAGTATGCCCAGGTATCTCTTGATCAACAAACAGAGGTGCAGACTTGCATTCACTTGGAGACCAGGACTCAAAGGCTTGATGCTGGGATATCTGAAGCAACCCTTGTATCAAAGGGGGTCACCTCAAGCAAAAGCCTCCTTGCCGTCCTTGTCGGTCTGTGACTCTCTCAGCTGGGCATCAAAAACTGCATTCACAATTTCTCCATTCTGATTTGTGACCCCGTCTTTCGCCCAAGACAGTGGCAGGGGTACACACTAGTGCTTCCGGCCTTCTACCTTCACTGCGGTCCTAGTTGCCAACAATGCCTGTGCTGGTTCCCTTCACCTTGGCTTCAAGCTGGACTGGCGCTGACTCCCCAGACTGAATCTGATGTCCGGGCCCCTCTGGCAATGATTGTACGGCAGCAGATATCTATTGGTGGATAGAACAAAAAATCTTTAGACAAGGCATACAATTAATCTATCAACAGAGAGGATACTCTCAGAATACTCTCTTAGTCTTGGGGTGCCCCATACATTAGCAAGGCACCCAAGAACCACTTTATCTGAGAGTAAAAAAAACAGCCTGGACCTATTAGCGAGTATAAAAGGAACTTTTTGGTGAACTGACAAGAGTAAAACGTTACACTATTTGAAGCAGCCAAGGAAGTCTATGTTCATTTACTAAATTCCGAGGGGCAAAAAAAGAAAAACAATACAGATATATTCTAAATCCTTATATTTGTGTATTCCTATATTAATCATCTTAAGAACCCCAAGAAAGGGAAGTTTTAGAACAAGCATTCTTTTGTGCTTCTTGTCTTAACAAGCTTGTGTTTCATAAGTCATAACCTTTCACTACTTGTACAGGACTGCAGACACTTCTCTGTTGGAAATGGCCCTTTTTTCAGTGTTATCCCCAAACTCTTTTGCATCTTCTACCCTTTATTTTAATTAATTATCTATGATTGACTTATTTGTCTTACCAGTATGTTCCTAGTAAAGTGCACAGAGTATATCAGGGCTGGTGATTCAACTGCTACTAGTGGGCCTGCAGCACTGATTGTGCCACCCACAGGAGTAGTCCTAAAATGGTGTCTCAGGCCTGCCACCACAGTGCCCCTGCGCAGTCTGTGAACTGTCATGTTGTCCTGGCCAGTGTACACACGTGCCAGGCCTGACCCTTCCCTTTTCTCACACATTGGAAACTCCCATGGTAGGCCCCAAGTACCCCTCGGGGCAGGGTGCAATGTATGTAAAAGGTAGGGCATGTACTGGTGTGGGTAACATGTCCTGATAGTGAAATACTGTCAATTTCGTTTTTCACTATTGAAAGGCTATCTTGGCCACAGAATGACATGGGAATGCTGTGTAACATGTTTACCTGCATATCTCCCCATAACGGCAAGATGGACATATAGAGTCTGGTATCCCTGAACTCAAAATGTAATAACTCATCTGTTAGGAAGGATTGTTCCTAAATTCTGTGTTTGAAAATAGCACTTTAGAAAGTGGCAATTTTCTTGTTCAGCTTAACACAAGCACATTCAGTTAACTTAAAAAGCATTAATAACCAATTACCAATTCACTTAGCAATTGTACTATTTTAACATGAGGGCGCATGAATGCAAACTAAATCCCACTGCCTCCCTATCTTAGCCCTTGCACAGTAATCTTTAAGCTAAAACCATTATTTTTATATACATGGCAGAGCTATGCTCTACACAGGCCCACATATGTTACTGCCTTTCCTTCTCTTCCTAGGACTGTGCAAAACTTGCTTGGTCTTTTGTCACAAATAATAAGCAAAGCTTCTCTTTCTCTCTCTGCGCTGTCATCTCTTCTTTCAGAATCTTTTCAGAGGTCGAAGTGCCAAAGCAAACCTTGCCCATAGCCCTGCTAGGCTGCTAAATGCAGAACTCGACCCCTTGACCCTTAAACCAGCTGTCCCGTCTCTGTGCAAGGGCTAAGCATGGCTGAAAAATATTCCTGCTCTGTGTCTGTGTGCTTACATTTCAAAGGTAGGATATAACTTATATTCCATATTATTATTTATTTATTGTGCACTGTGCGTTCTTGCACCTAAAGAACTAAAGTTTTCATAATGCCATAATGTGCTCAGAATTCTTGTACAAGAAAGATTGCATAAAGGCTTGTAATGTAATTCACATGTCTGTGTACTCTTTGCATAACTTTGTAAATGTATTTGATACTGCAGACTACAGGCCATACTAGGAATCATTAAGTTTGTCCCTAAGATTCAGTAATGTTGTCATTGTTAAAAAAACTAATAGTCACCTTTTAAATTCTGATGCACAGTATATAACCATCTAAACATTGAAATTTAAACGCACAACGTGCACAGAGTAATTTTCTACAGTGCTAAATATTATTGAATTTTCACAATAGTGGTATTAGACATTAGAACAATCCTGTTAGTGTAAAAACGATTTTAATGCAATGGGTTTGAACAATTTTTTTCATGTAGTCATCTTTCCTGAATAATGATCACTAACCCTTTTTGATCGTTCCACATATGAAAAGCAAGCCTTATTCCTTTCGCCTTTAAATGCATTTATTGATAACACTAAGCACAGAAGCTTTACTGAAACATGAAATAGCCTGCGCCACTTTTTAAAGGGCAGTAATCATTTTACCATCAGATTCACAGATGTACTTATGTAAAAAGCAACAAAAAAGAAAGTCCTACACTTTTAATCCTTTCTATTTTATCCAAAATAATAAAACCTTAATTCTAACTTTTCAAAATCAGTAGCCTTTAATGTGCGTGCCTTCATACAATGTTGCACTAACTTAAGATCTAGTTTACCCAGCATTTACTTCTGTGGCTTATGGCCAGGAATAGCCATGTGTTATTTACTCAGCTGTGCTTTTTACGACCAGCAGGTGTCAACTTCTTAAGCTTTTTCAGGAGAAAACCCCTTTTACTGTATTGTCCCGAAAAAGTTTGCAAACCATTTCTAACCTTTGACAGCTTCCTTCGGTACAGACAGCTTTGAACAGCTGTAAAAGGAAAGGTTCTCTTTCTGGCGCTGAAATGTGAGCACAGTTTAATCTATTTAAAACTCAGGCATTTCAAGCCAGTCAAAATCTATCGTTTTGTAATGTAGTCCAAAAGAGGCGCTTTTATTTTACAGCAACTAATTACTCAAATAATGTTAATGCCTTTTAGTATCTAATACAATGTATCTAAGGAAAATGCTGTAACATTTTGTATTTTAGTCCTAGTTATTCCTTTCTATGTTGCCTATTTTATTCCTATTGAGTGTGAATTCTAATTTATCTTTACCATTGTTGCAATTGTCACACATCTATAGTTTCTTACTTTTTCACTTTAATGGTAGCGTGCAGCTATTTAGCATATGTTACATAATTCATTTCTTGAATTTTAAAATGTAATCCTTTCAATGAAATTTGCATAACAGAATGACAACAACAAACCAAATTGAGTTCATTCCAGACATTTTCAAGAAGGGGGTCATACACTCAGAACACACCACACTGCTTGTTACAGCAAGCCATTCTCACACAAAAAACATAGTTTACTTACTGAAACAAGTACTTCATAAGTATGTCAGTCCACATCCACATACAACAAAAAAAAACAATTAACCCACAAATCAACACTTGGGACGAAGCAAGAGACAGCCCACAGACTGTACTCAAACCAAACCATTTGTAAATACCAATTGTAAGTCATATTTACAAACGAAAGGACTCTCAAAAAAGGTACAGAGATTACACCAAGACAAATAGACAGCCAAAAGACTGCCATGTTCAAAAAGACAGGCTCGCGCCTCAGACCTTTTCCAATAATACACCAAATGACCAGTTGGGCTGACAGAACACTCAAAAGATCTCCATGTCACCACTTGTGAATTTTACTAAGTGCGCAGATCAGGCTCCGTTTTATATATACATATTTTGTTCGATGTGGTACTAGTCATCATGGAAGAAATAGCATTTTTTTAATATACCTAAACCTATTTAGGTATCCCCTCTAGGGGAATCAGCTGAGTACTTCCTAAATCCATATTGGTACCTCCAAGACAGCAACACGTTCTACGAAGTGTACTAAAAACAGGCATGCCAAGAATATTGTAGCATATACAATATTATTCACAAAGGGACACTTAATTCAATGTGTGCCTTTCAAGTTTTCAAAATTTAGAAAAAAATCTCCTCATTACCTGCCTTCATTTGCTGCAGCAAACAAACAAACAAACCAAAAGCTTGGCCAAGTCATTCCAAAAAGTGTTGCTACAGCAACCTTACCAAACCAAAGTCTCCAGCTTCCACTGCCAAGTTCTGAGTGACCTAACGGTCGTTTTAATATACTCACTCCAAAGAAGTTCTCAGTCGGGAGCGGCAAACACTTGAAGGGTCAGATCAGGAAAACAAGAAACACATTGGGCTGCAAGGACAAAGAATCTCTGTGCGCAGGGTACCTCCTCAGCAGATTCCTGTCCTCCTCAGTAGATTCCTGTCTTCCGTCACGACCACTCCCTTGAATAGCCACTTCTCCGATGAGGTTCACGTCGGGCGTCAATTTGAAGAAATCAAAAACCTTTTAAGGGGTTCTCTGATGCACCTGGTCCTTAAACCAACAAAGAAGAGATTGGCACGGAAGCTGTAATATCAAAAGAACAAGTTTATTAACCTCACATGAGGGAGACTGTGTCATACAGTACTCTCAGGCCACTGTAGGAGACAGTCTAAGGAGCACAGAGAACAGGGGCCTTTTATGGCCAGTTTATTGCTGAGTTAGCATGAAGACTCAAAAAGAGGCAGTACAAGTGTGCACACAAATACATATCAAGATACATAAGAATCGCTTAGTCAACAGAGTGGGAGGAGAGACTAAACTATTTACATCAGTAAGAATCGCCTGACAGTTACATAGTAGGACAGGGGTATTGGCAGCTACAGGTCTTTCTGAGCATGTACAAGGCTCTGGCTCAATGCTGAAGGAGTTAGCTATATCACATGACACAAGCAGGATACAAGGGCAGTCAACAGTGAAGAGGGGGAAAGCACATGGCGAGCACATGGCTAACTAAAATGGCTGCCACAAACAAAATGGCTTCAGCTGATGCAAACAGCCATGGCAGCTAGTTTTCCACATCCGGACTTGGCTGTCCCGGCAGTAATGCTTAGTAAAAGTGTGCAGCAAGGCCCACGTAGCTGCCTGACAGATGTCATGCAAGGGAACTCCTGGTACCAAAGCAGTAGTGGCTGCCGTCACCCTGGTAGAATGGGCGCGCAGCCCCACCAGAGGCTCCTTTTTAGCCAAAGAATAACAAGCCTTTATGCACAGAAGGACCCACCGAGAGATGGTGCGCTTGTGCATAGCCCGACCTTTCTTGGCGCCCGCGTAGCCAACAAAGAGTTGGTCATCCACCCGGAACTGATGTGTGCGGTTTAGGTAGAATGAGAGCGCACGTTTTGGATCCAGACGGTGGAGCCTCTCTTCCTCTTTTGAGGGATGCGGCGGCGGAAAGAAGGTGGGAAAAGTGATGGTCTACCCGATGTGAAAGGCAGTGACAACTTTTGGCAGAAAAGATGGACGAGTCCTTAGAAGAAAGAGCCTGGAGCTTACTCACTCTTCTGGCAGAGGTGATGGCAAGCAGGAAAGCAGTCTTTAAAGTGAGAAGGCAAAGAGGACAGTTGTGAAGTGGCTCAAAGGGAGCACACATCAGATAGGTCAGAACCAGGTTCAAGTGCCACTGAGGCATTATGAAAGGAACAGGAGGGAACAGATGAGTAATGCCTCTTGAGAATCTAATTACAACCGGGGACTTGAAAAGGGATGGCTGATCTGGAAGCCGTAAACAGGCTGAAATGGCCGAGAGATAGCCCTTGACAGTGCCCAGAGCAGAGCCCTGCTGGGCCAAAGAAAGGAGAAACAGAAGGACCTCAAAGAGTGGCAGAAAGGGGATCCACAACCTTTGCTGTGCACCATGCCACAAACTTTTTCCACCGGCAGGCGTATACCGTTTTAGTGGAGGGACGTCTGGCTGCCAAGATTACGTCACAGACTTCGGGAGGCAAGTCGAAAGACGTCAACTGCCGCCACTCAATCCCCACGCAAGGAGGTGGAGGCTGGACAGGTTCAGGTGAAGGACCCTCCCCTGCTGCTGCGACAGAAGATCCTCCCGAAGAGGCAGTCAGAGCGGGGGATCGATCGCCATGCTGAGTAGCTCAGGATACCATACTCTTCGAGCCCAGTCTGGAGCCACAAGAATGACTTGGGCCCGGTCGCGCCTGATCTTTTTAGCACTCTGGATAGAAGTGGTGTAGGCGGAAAGGCGTATAGTAGATCGCAACTCCACTCGCGACGAAAAGCATCACCTAGTGAGTGCCGCCTTGGAATTTTCAACGCGCAGAACTGATGACATTGCGCGTTCTCTTCGGTAGCGAATAGATCTAACCAAGGCTCTCCCCACTGCTGAAAGAGACCTTGCGCCACGCCCGAGTTCAGATGCCATTCCAGTGGCGCAGAGACTCCTGACAAAGGGTCCACGACCCCACCCTGCCCTGTTTGTTGCAGTACCACATGGCGGTGGTGTTGTCTGTGAACACCTGCACAACTTTCCCCACGACAGAGGGAAGGAATGCCTTCAGTGCAAGTCGGATCACCCGAAGCTCCAGAAGGTTGATATGGAGCCGGGACTCCGCCGGAGACCAGAGGCCTCTGATATCCCCCTCTTCCATGTGGCCGCCCCATCCCAGAAGGGAAGCGTCTGTCACAACTGTGTGTTCCAGTTGGGGAAGGGAGAGGGATCTGCCACTGACCCAATCGCGATTCGTGAGCCACCACTGCAATTGTCGTGCAGTGCCCTCCAAGATCTGAACGTGGTCGGACAGGTTACCCTGATGCTGTGCCCACTGGAACTTCAGGTCCCACTGCAGAGCCCGCATATGCCATCTGGCATGATCCACTAGCAGGATGCAGGAGGCCATCAGGCCCAGTAGCTGGAGGGTCATCCTGACCGAAACCCAGAATAGAGGCTGAAAGATCGGAATCATAGCCTGAATATCCCGGACTCGCTGCTCGGGAGGATAAACCCGAAACTGCGCCGAATCCAGAACCGCTCCGATGAAGAGGAGCTTCTGAGAGGGAATCAGGTGCAACTTTGGCACGTTGATGGAGAACCCCAGCAAATGCAGGTGGTCGGCCGTAGTCTGGAGGTGGGAGACGACTGCTTGGGGCGAGCCCGCCTTTAACAGCCAGTTGTCGAGATAGGGGAAGACTGGGACCCCTGATCTTCGCAGATGAGCCGCGCCAACCGCCATCACCTTCGTGAACACCGGAGGGGCGCTGGTAAGGCCGAAGAGGAACACGGTAAACTGAAAGTGCTCGTGGTCTACCGTAAACCGCAGGTAATGCCGGTGGGCTGGCAGGACGGAGATGGGGAAGTATGCGTCCTGCAAGTCCAATGCTACCATCCAGTCTCCAGGATAGCGTCAACATCTTGAACTTCTCCTTCCGGAGGAAGCGGTTGACGATCCTGAGGTCCAAGATAGGACACAGGCCCTTGTCCTTCTTGGGGACCAGAAAGTAGTGGGAATAACAACCACGACCTACTTCTGGCCCAGGAACGTGCTCGATGGCCCCCTTGGACAAGAGGGCCATGACTTCCTGCTGAAGAAGCGCAAGATGGTCCCCCGACATGCGGTGGTACTGAGGTGGCATTGCTGGAGGGGTAGTCTCGAAGGAGAGGGAGTAGCCCCTTCGGACAATTTGCAGTACCCACTTGTCCGAAGTGATGTTGCGCCAATGGGGGAGATGATGGCGAATTCTGCCACCCACTGGCGTTTGATGGGCCTGAAATTCTGGACTAGGAAGGCTTTGCAGTGGATGCTGCGGGTGTGGAGGTGGACTGACACGCCCGATGGCCCCTTGAACCGCCTCGACGGTTCCCACGTCCGTGGGCGCGCTGATGTTGTGGCTGCGCCGGCCTGTGGCCCTGCAAACGTGGTGGGGCACCCCTTCCGTGGCCACGAAAGGAGCAAAAAGCAGAAGGCGGAGGAGGCCGAGTAGCCGACAACCCCAAGGACTTGGCCGTAGCCCGGGAGTCCTTAAAGCGATCCAACGCACTATCTGCCTTATGGCCAAAAAGGTGAATGCCATCAAACGGCATGTCCATCAGAGTGTTTTGGACATCCCCCGAAAAGCCAGTTGTCCTCAGCCAGGCGTGGTGCCTAAGCGCCACCGTCGTGGAAATCGCCCTGCCCAGCGAGTCGGCGGTGTCAAGCCCACAACGGATGGTGAACTTAGCTGCGTCTCTCCCAGCAGCAATAGCTTGGGAGAGTACTGTCTGGGCCTCCTCCGGACAGTTAGGCAGCACCTGCGCAACCGTGTCCTACACAGAGTGGGAATAACAGCCCAAGAGGCATGCCCTAAGCAGGCAGAAGAAAACAGCTTCTTGCCAAGCTGCTCCAGCTTCTTGGATTCCCTATCCGGAGGTGCAGAAGGGAACGTGCTCTGGGAAGTCGAGGCTTTGACAACCAAGCTCTCAGGAGTGGGGTATTGGGAAAGGAAGAGGAGCCCCTGTGTTGGGCCTGGACCAGGTGCCCAAAAGAACATCAGACAGTGCTTCATTACGGGCAGCAAGTGCTCCGAAGAGGTTGCCGCCAGCTGGAGCACTTCTGTCAGGAGGTTAGTCCTGATGGCCACTGTAGGGAGTTCGAGGTGGAGGGCCTCGGCCGCCCTGCGCAACACCACTACGTAACTGGCTCCCTCCTCCGTGGCCACGGTAGGAGGAGACAGCATGCCAAGGTCAGGTGAGGTGTCAAGACCACTGGCATCCCCCAAATCCTCTGCCCAGTCCGGGTCATAAGCACAATCTTGTGCGAGAGGTTCCTCAGACCCCTCCCAGTCTTCCCCTTCCTCCGAAGTCTGTGGAACAGGCTGAAAATAAGGAGGACAGACATAGGGGAAAAAGCCCAGATCGGCGTCGGAATCGGCGGCAAGTGGAGCCGATCTGGCACCGTGTCCGGTTCAGGGCTGAAACTGGGGACGACGTCGCCCCGAGGAGTGGGCAACGCCGGAGGTAGTGCCGGTGGGGTCGACGTCGGTGGAGGCGTTAAAAGGTCAAACGGCATCGACCAGGGTCCGATCCCGGATCCCAGGGGGTCCTGTGGTGCCGGAGCCAGAGCTGCCGTCGATGCTGGAGCTGGAGCTGCCAGCGATGGAAGAACAGGACCCCTAGTTGGGCCTGCGGGGCCCGTAGGTGCACCGGTGGGGCCAGACGGCCCTAAGAGTCGGGCCCTGGCAGCAAGAAACTCTTGCACATGGGCAAGTGTCGCCGATGGACACGGAAAGGGTGGGTAGGCCGGCGGCGACGTTGCAGGCTCGGCCGGAGCCGTGGTGGTGGCACCACCCGCACCCTCAGCCACGTTGCGCGACCGGCAAGGGGAAGTCGAGGAGCGACGACGTTTCTTCGACTTCTTTTTGGAATGCTTCGACTTACCTGACCCTGAGTGCAAAGACTTAGATCCAGAAGAATGATGGTGACGGCTCCGTGACTGGTCTCGACCTCCCCCGGGTCCGGGACCTTGAGCGGCGCGGAGCAGACTGCCGGACTTCAAGCAACTTTCGGAACTGCTACCGCAAAGATTTCGGCGCCATGGTCTGGCAGTTGGGCCACGACTTGGAGTCGTGGTCGCGCCCCAGGCAATAGAGACACACACGGTATGGGTCCGTCACCGACATCATGCGATGACAGTCCCCACAGTTCTTAAACCCGGGCATCCCTATGACACCAGGAGTTGATCGACTCGAGAAAATGAGACAACGGGCCTCGAAAAAACTCTGGTGGGGCGTGGCTAGCGGCCAAGCAAGATGGCCGCAGCCTAACCGAGCTCCGAGGGTGAGGCTGACTCCCCTTCCATCCGACTGATCATCCGTGTCCGACTTTACCCCCAAGGTCCCTGGACGGGGAGTTGAGGCGAAGCGACCCCGCCTGCTTCAATTCCTGGGTCTCTATGTGGCCCAGAACGTTATTGGTGCTGCCCGGAGGGTTGCGGCCTGCGCCGGTGCCTGATGCCGGGACCTCGAGTTGACGGAGTGTCCCGGGTGCCGCAAGGAAAATCTGGCCCGGCTTGGGGGGCCCTCCGGGGGAGCTCGCGGTGGGCCCTGCAGTGGTGCGTGCGGATCGCACCCCGCTTGGATCGTCCCTGTCTGCCTGGTGCTTTGGCGGAGCCGGGAGGAGGCGGGGCCTGGGCGGCCCAAGGGAAGACGACCCCGCAGAAGACTCGTGGTCGGGCCCAGTGGCCGTGGCCCTCCCGTGCCGGAGGAGGCAGTTGGCAGGTGGCGGCCGGGGCGTGCCCCGGGGGAGTTCCGGTCGACGGTGCTGCCCCTAGCCCATCGTGGGACGGCCGAGGAGCGACTGGTGGTGCTGCTAAATATCGGTGCTGGGGACCCCCGGCGCTCCCTCCTCCTGCTGAGATCGACGAGGTGAGCTGCGGGCTGCGGGGGTGATCGGTGTTGGGCCCTGGACTGCTTTGGGTGTTGCGCCTGACTACCCGTACTGTATCTGAGGGTGTGGCCCGCTGTGGTGGACAACTCCTGCGCTGGCCTCGGCCTACCGGTGCCCGGTCGGGGCTCCCTGTTCCGCCGACTGGCTGGCGACGGTTGAGGGATATCTTTGGCGGCGTCTCCCGAAGCGGTCATGAGTGGGAAGGGAGCCCGGGCGAGTCAGCAAAGCAAGCTGGACAAATTCGCATATAAGGATTCTAGCTCCACGCTGGACCGCAGCGGACGCGCCGACAAGATGGTAGCAGAGCCGGTGACGCCGAAAGTAATGCTGGAGGACATTATGGCTGCCCTGACGCAGGTACAATCCACCGTGGGAACGATTTCCTCGGACGTGTCCCTCCTCCGTGCGGACTTTCAGAAAATGTCGGCCAGGGTCACGGATGTGGAGCAAGTGACGGCTACCTTAACAAAAGACTCTAGCTATCTCCTACAAAAAGTGTCCCAGCTGGAGGCGGAGAACAAGCGCATGGCGGCTAGGCTGGACGACCAGGAGGGACGCTCCCGTCGCAACAACGTGCGCATCACTGGGATTCCCGAAAGTGAGGGGCATCCTGCCATGGACTTTTATGTTGAGGACCTGATAAAGTCCAAGCTGCAGCCCAGGGGTCTCTCGGCCTTCTTCTCGGTGGAGCGTGCCCACAGATTACCTGGTGGCCGACCGAAGGTTGGTGCGCCCCCTAGACCGGTCCTGACTCGCATGTTCAACTTCTGCGACAGACGCCATTCTCCAGGCGGCGCAGGTGGCGCCGCCCCTCCGCCTCCAGAACCGGAGGGGACGACAGCCCGGGGGGCGGAGGACCCTGGTGGTCGGGACCGGCGGACGGAGGAGGCAGAGGAGGGATCTGCCGGATAAGCGCTCCTACGGCGCCTCTCTAGACATGCTGATATCTAGTGAACTTAGAGACCTACTACCACCGGAGTGGCCTGCTTCATGTTACTTTATTAAACAGTCTATGGGTCCTTGGGGCAGGGGATGTCTTGGTCTTCCTCGGACCTCCCGCTCCTTTGCACGCAAGTACTGTTTGGGGTTAAGGGGTTTGAGCACTCTGCTGAGTTGGGGTGGCGGGCAGTTCTAGGTCCGTATGGCAGGGAGGCAGGGAGAGGGTTTGGGGGGTGGGGATTGTTTCACTGTTTTTTTTCTATGTTTGAGTTTCTGATGACAATGACACTTACATCACACAATGCACGCCTTCATTGCACTACACATGTCCTACACCGGTTTCGCCGCAATGTTCGCTGCCTTTTGCCCCACCTGCCGTAATGTCAGATCTAACGCAAGAAACACCCACTGAGACCAATCTGACCCCGGTGCGGCCTCTCTCCCTACTCACGTGGAATGTGCGGGGCTTGGGAGACAAAATCAAACGGGGACTGGTCCTGCAGAGTATTAAAAGAGATACGCCCCGGCGGTGGTCTTGCTTCAAGAGACCCCTTACTGGCACTGCTAGTAGGGCGATGGATAGATGGGGCTATAAGATGGTGACACTGTCTGAATTTACCTTCGGATCTAAGGGGTGGGCATAATGGTGCGCCGACAGTCCCACTTAATAGTGCACAATGTTAAAACTGATGGGTCGGGCGATTTGCGGCGATCCATACCCAATGGGAGGGGCGGTCCCTTAACATAGTGTCTGTTTATATTCCACCTGCACTGCATGCCACGGCGCTCCCGGCGCTCAGCGAGTTTCTGCTGGCGTTACCGGAGGGGGAGGTGAGAATGGGCGGAGACTTCAATGCTGTTATGAACGACCTCCATGACCGGACGAGGGGTGGGGGAGTCTCGCATCTTGAGAGCTTTGCGGAGGCAACTGGGCTAACGGACTTATGGCGGCTGCATCACCCGGCGATGCAGCAATTCACGTATCACTCTGGGGTGCACAATAGCTTAACACGCATAGACTACTTCCTGGGGTCGTCTCGCTGCCTCCAAAATATGGATAGTATAGAAATTAGACCTAGAGGGATATCTGATCACTCCCCGATACTCTTGCAGTACACCCGCTATCACTTGATGCGGCGCCGCACCTACCAGATGCATCCCAGCTGCCTACGGCACCCTGATATTCGTAAATCAATAGCGAAGGTGACGAGCCTTTACTTCCAAGAAAATGCCGCCTCGGTTGATTCCCCTGCTGTTCTCTGGGAGGCATACAAAACGGTCGTTAGGGGACAGGCTATGGCCTCCATTGCGGAGTACAAGCGTGGAAAGCTTTTTGAGCTGCAGTCACTGGAGCTTGAGCTTCAAGCGGCGGAGGCCAACCAGGCCCAAGACCCGTCTCCCGCGGCCTCCCACGAACTGCGATTGGTGCAGACGAAATATAGGGAGCACCTCGCAGAACGCACCAGACAGCGCCTGGAAGCTTCGAGGCACACAGTTTATGACGTGGGTGATAAAACTGGAAAGTTGCTGGCATGGCTTGATAAGCGTGACAGTGGCGATAGGTGGATTGCGCAACTTAGCACGGATAAGGGGCAGAGGACGTCCGACCCGCGCAAGATAGTGCGTGCTCTGGCAGGGCACTTTCGGGGGGTCTACTCTTCCGCTTCCTCTATGACAGTGGAGGAGGCGCTGACATACATCAGAGACCTCAAGATGCCCAAACTCACGCCTGTAGCGCGGGAGGCCCTGGAAGCTGAACTCACGGTGGAGGAGATACAGGCGGCTATTGGCACGTTGCAGCCCGGTAAGGCTTTGGGGCCTAACGGCATACCGATTGAACTCTATAAGAGGCTGTCCGAGACACTTGCCCCACATTTATTAAATATGTTTACCCATAGCTTGCGATCGGGCGAGCTCCCATTAGACCAACGCACGGCCACAATTGTGGTGATTCCAAAATTAGATAAACCTGCCGATCAGTGTACCTCCTATCGTCCCATATCGCTGCTTAACGCAGAGGCCAAGATCCTCGCGAAGCTGCTGACCAGCAGACTGACGCCGCACTTGTCCGAGATTGTGTACCCAGATCAGACAGGCTTTATGCCCGGCAGAAGTACATCCCATAACTTGAGGCGACTGCACGGGGTGTTGGCCCGGGCGGAACGGTTGCATGAACCGGCGGTGCTTCTCTCTCTGGACGCGCGAATGGCGTTCGATATGGTTGAATGGCCCTTTCTTTTTGCAGTGTTGTTGCATCTGGGCTTTGGGCCCAAATTCTGTGCCTGGGTTCGACTCCTATACACTAACCCAGTGGCCCATGTCATGGCCAATGGACATATGTCGGAGGACTTCCCCCTGACGCGTGGCACGCGCCAGGGCTGTCCTTTGTCACCACTGCTCTTTGCCATGGTACTTGAGCCACTTGCGACTTGGATACGCTGGGAGCCCATGATACGGGGTCTCAAGTGGTCTGACGGCTGGGAGGACCGCGTCTCCCTGTACGCGGATGACGTGTTGCTGTATCTGTCCTCCCCTAGACGTTCTATATTAGCACTACTTAATATTTGTGAAATCTTTGGCAGAGCGTCCGGCTACACGATTAATTGGTCAAAGTTGGTCCTGTTCATACTGCATGGCCCTCCCCCGCAGCTGCCGGCGGGATATCCGCTCCGCGTGGCAGACGGAACGTTCAAATACTTAGGTGTCCACATCACACTGGATCAGACGGAGTTTTTCCGGCGCAATCTGTGTCCCCCAATGGACCGCCTCAAGCGGGATGTGCATCACTGGGGAACACTGCCGCTGACCCTGTTGGGGAGAGCAGCGCTCTTCAAAATGATGGCTTTGCCACGTTTCTTATACGTGCTGGAGAACACACCGTATCCGGTCCCCCCGGCCTACTTCCGTGTGATTGCGGCGCAAGTCTCTAGCCTTCTCTGGGGCAACGGGCCAGCGCGAATTGCGCAGTGTAAATTAGTTTGTGGGTGGTACGATGGGGGAATTGCGCTCCCTGATATCCAACTCTACTACTGGGCGGCGCAGCTGAAGGTAATTAATCAATGGCTCCACGCACCACAGTCGGACCCGGCATTTAAGGCAGATAGAGATATATTGGGCGAGAGGGGCATACTGTCGCCACTATATGATGGGAGACTGGCCCCGACGTTGATTGGCCCGCTGAGACAAACTGTGTCTATCTGGCATGCGGCCCAGGCCAAATTGGGGTGGCGGGGGGTTTTGACGCAACTCACACCGCTCTGGGATGCAAAGCAGTTGGGACGGCTGAGGGAAAGTAAGGGCTTCGATGGTTGGGACAACATTGGAATTTCGGTGATAGGCGATATTTGGCAGAAGGGGGCAGTCGTCCCGTTCGCACGCTTACAGCAGCAATATGACCTGGCTCCCTCGGAATGGTTCCGGTACATTCAGATTAAACATGCCCTGATCGCAAAGCTGGCTCCCGGCAGGGAGGTTCCGGAGGCATCCCCGTTGGAGGACAGGTTACTGACGGAATACATGCTTAAGAAGGCTACGTCCTTCACGTACCGCAAGCTTATCAATAACATGCCGGACCTTGCGGGAGAAGTGGGCTGATGAGATCGGCGAATTTGACGATCCGGAATGGCGCGAGGTGGTGGCCTCGCCGCGCGAGGCGGGTATACCATCAAGGCTGCGGCTGGTGCAGCTCCGAATTTTGCACCGTTCGTACTATACCAGACATTTGTTACACAAAATGGGCAGAGCATCCCACCCCTTCTGCCTGCGTGGTTGTGGGGAGGAAGGCACCTTTTATCATACCATTTGGGATTGCCCCGTAATCCAGGATTTCTGGAAGCGGGTGATGCGGACAATGTCGTAGGCGTGCGGCGTATCGTTGGTGCCGGAGCCCCGACGCTGCTTGCTGAATGTGTGGGAACCCAATGACCTCAGTCGCCAGGCCCAGAGCTGGGCCACGCTGGGGATAATGACGGCGAAAAAGAACATAGCCCAAAAGTGGGGGGGTGCCTTCACAGACCGCATGGGGAAGAGATATGGACGCGGCCATGTTTGCTGAGCGCTGAGCGTTTATCAGGCGGGGTTGCCCCCGCAAGTGGGACAAGGTATGGGGGGCATGGAACAAATTCAGGGGAGGCATATATGACCCACCACCGACGCCACATGATGACACCTCTGATTCAGACTGATGTAGTAGATCTTGGGGAGGCAATGGGAATGGTTGATGCCGGCTATGGACCACATTGCCGATATGATGTTTTTGTCTGGGGTGTAAATTTAGATGTTGTATTGTCAAAAGATACGAGCAAAATGTCTACTCAAGTGTCTTGCTGTTTTGTTCACAACAAAAACAATAAAAAGTTTAAAAAAATAAAATGACTGGGGGTACTAACTCTTCGCGGATCTGCGCTTGCTGGTGCGGAAAAAGAAAGAACTGACGTCAGCGCGCGTGGGCGCGTCTAAGTAGCTGCAGCGACGTCATCCCGGCGCCAATGACTTACACGGAGCCGCACGAAGTCGCCTACCGACGCGCAGGGGTACTGCTGACGAAAAACTTTCCGGATCCAGTCTGACGCCTGGGGAAAATTCTAAGGTAAGGAATCTATCACTACGTATTTCTTTCAGATTGTATAGTTTGTAATATCGAGTTTTATACTATTTCATCAGTCACATATTTATTCGTGTTAATTCACTTTTAACCAGTATTTTATGTCGTCAGACATTAATTGGTTATATTTGTGACACATGCATAGAAAGTATCGGGCAGGTTTATGAATTGCAAAGTCTTTCTTTCATTGTGATGGCTCCAGGGGAGGTGATTCTAGAATGTGCACTCAATAAAAATGTTCTGATTGGTCCAGCACGTCATGTGAAAAATACCGCGGAAACGCGGTCGAAACGCGCCAGGCTGGACACTAGTCTTCGCATTTCTGTGATGCTGATTTAATTTATTTTCACCATTCAATAAAGCACCGCTTTTTGAAACCAGAACACGCTGTGGTCCGTACCTGTTTGTCCTGCTGCCATATCAGGAGTGTGGATTTCGTATAAATACATATATATACACATACATATATGTATATATACACACATATATATAGATATATATATATATATACACATAGACATATACATACACACACACACACATATATACATATACACACGCACATATACACACACACATATATACATATACACACACACATATATATACATATACACACACACACATATATACATATACACACTCATATATATATATATACACACACACACATATATATATATATATACACACACACACATATATCAGAGGCAGATACTGGGAGACTTCTATTTTCCCATTAATCTCCATTGAAGAAAATGATGTAAGAGGGAGACTCGAAAATACCAGGAGGGAGAACTATTGATTGTACAAAGCACGTGAATCCCAAAGATGCATTTCCTAGCGCTGTTCAGCCATTGTTTTGTAAGAATTTGAAAAACAATACTAAATTAGATACGACTCAAATTCAGATAGCGGAATATCACAAAGGGTAATCAATAAATAGGAGAAACGAAGGATAAAGAAAAACACCAGTTCTGAAAACTCAATTAGAAATAATGTGTGTCATAAAAGCAACACGAACATGACATTTCTACTGCACCTCATACACCAGGGGTAAAGGCGCCGCCAGGAACAGTAATGCTACCTTGCTGTGTTAGAGCAGAAGGGCGCTTATGGACGGGCACATGGCGTCCTCATTAGAGGCCATGATGTGCGCCTGCAGCTCAGGCCCATGGCTGCGGGAGGGCACTTAACAGCAGTTATTGTCCGCCGTGCCAGCAATAATGCCTAATTAAGACATTGGAATGTTGCGAGCTCCACTTGAAGACAATGAAGGGCACAGGGCCAGTAATGGCTGGTGCAGACTTAAAGAGCCAACATTCCAATGCTTGTTTTTTTCTGTTCTCTGTTTAATTTAGAACATCTACCCTCAGTGGGTGGAATGTAGCAATGGCATTGTGTTTTCTTCTCCTGCATCAAATCCACTTGTATGGCAATCAGGAAATTGTGTGCTGGGAAAAACACAATGTCCACAGCAGTAAAAAAACATAATCAAGCAACGGGCGGAATTGAACCTAATATAATAAACGGACTAGTAACATGCCCAACATAGCAAATCCTGTGCTGGGAGACTTACAAACTGGTGAAGTGCTGGGCCTAGAGACAAAATGGCCCACACACTTCCTGTGCCATTGAACATGCCATCTGACATCATGTGCCAGACATTAAAATGCCATCAGATTTTCCCTGATGTTGCTTGGTTATGCCCTTGGTGCAGCTCTAGGTCAGATGTAGCCTCCGGAAGTGACATTACTCTGGGTGAGACTTGTAGTGCTGTTTATATCACAACCACAGATGCATGTCGCGGCACATCGTCATTTTTCACGTCTGAAGCGCTATCCTATAATCCCGAATTCTATGACCCTCCCCCCTTATCACACCATGATCACGCATTAATGTTTATATGGCCCCCCTGGAAGACGTAGTGGCCCCCTATGGTATAAAAATAATAAACTACGCAGACGACACTCAACTAGTCGTCTCCCTGTCTCACCTGGATAACCATCCTGACAGCCTGCTGAACTGCCTCCAGGACATCCATACCTGGATGTGTGACTCGGCCTTGAAGCTGAACGGGGCAAAGACCGAGATCATGCTTCTGGGTAACAAATGGACGTCCATCCCACCCTCAGCTTGGCCTGACTCCTTTGGTGAAATCCCCGCACCTAAAAAGGAGATCAAAACTCTAGGAGTATGGTTGGAACCCGACCTGACCATGAAGACGCAGGCGACCAAGACTGCTGGTACGTGCATTGGTCTCTTGCGGTCCGTGCGTAAGATCCTACCCCTTCTCCCCCCGCTATCCAGGAAATTACTGATCCAGGGTCTTGTCTTAGCCAGGCTCGACTACAGTAACGCCATCTATCTTGGGGCTCCGGAATACACCCTGGCCAAACTCCAACGCACCCAAAATGCGGCGGCCAGGCTCATTATGAACCTCCCCCCCAGAGTTTCAGCCAAGCCTGCCCTCAAAGCCCTACACTGGCTCCCGGTCCGCCAGAGAGTAGAATTTAAAGCCCTGTGCACCACCCACAAGCTTATCAATGGAGTTGGCCCAGCCGCACTAAGACACACGGTTACCCCATATAAAGCTTCCAGACCCCTCCGCTCTGACGCCGAACATCTGGCCTCTGTACCAAAATTCAGGAAGGCTCGAACCGGCGGCCGTCGCTTTGCGGTCAAAGCCTCTATAGGCTGGAACGCACTCCCTCACAGCCTACGTCTGGAACCCTCGCACACCCTGTTTCGTAAAAAACTCAAGACCCTTCTGTTTCCTAAATAATCCTCCCCCTCTCCCCCTCTCCTGGTCTGCACAGATTTATAGCGCGGGGATGCCTACGGGTCACCAGGCGCTCTAGAAATCACATAATAATAATAATAATAATAGCCAATGCGCGGAGACAATAGGCATTCGCTCAGGATTCCTGCCTATGGTCTCCCTCTGCAGGCTGCACTTGATGTTCATCCTCTGCTTTTGCTGGTCATTTATACATGCGCAGCAATTTTGTTTGGTGTCCACTGACTGTTTTCATCTCCTGTGTTTAACTTCCATGTTTGGTGTTGATCTTCTGTCTTTCGTGTTCACCTAAGCTATGTGTAATATTATCCTCATACGCATATGATGCGACATCCAATATTTAAGTTACAAGCAATAAACCCCATCACCTCATCAGGAGGTAGTTGTGCTAAAGTCCTTCATCGTTCAATGCACCCTCTCATTACATTCTAGAAACCCTCATCACATCCAAATTCCAAGCAGAACATTAATAATGCACAGCGTCTTGCAGGGAACAATTATCCTAAAGCAAATACATCAAAACATTCCTCCCTCCTTTAAATAACAAAAGCAATTGCATTATCTAATACTAAACCTACAGATACAAAAATAAAAGTACAATGTCAAACATAATATAGCTGATTCACTAATTTAAACTTCAACTCTATGAAGGTCTATGGACAATTTTATACATATGCTGTCCATAAATTAGGATTCTAATCCTAACATTCATTTAGTCACCTTCCAGCCTCCTTAGTCTTTTCACAGCTCGTCCACACAAACCGGTTGTATTATCAACATCAATGTTAGATTATTGTAGTCATTCATCTCTTACACAACCGCTCTCTGATATTTCTACTACTGCCATTGTGTACCCAGGCACTTCCTGATTTATCTAACCGTGCAATTCATCTTAATCAAATTTCTCCCTCATAATAGCCTGGAAATTATGTGGTGCCCCGGTCAGTTGTCAATGTTGATTGGCATACTCAGCTCCATTCTCTCTTTTACATAGGGATACAGAGTTGAGATGCCATACTTTACCCTCACTCAACATAGAATTACAAAATAATTTCTCTACCACCAGTGGTTGCGAGAACCTACTTTGATCTTTCTTCAATATTCCACTGCTTTTCACTGTCACCCAATCACCCACTATGATGTGAACAGGTTCACTACTATGTTTTTGTCATAAAATTCCCCATATACTGATTGGGTTTCAGACAACTTTGTCTTTACTGTGTCACATGAGGTGTTCTCCCCCATAATTTGCTCGAAAGGACTACATCGTGTAGTAGCACATGGAGTAAACCTTTATGTCCACACAGTGCGGAGCAATACCTTTTTCCACTGCAACTTATTGCTATCAGCCACTTGGATAGTTCCCTTAATGACATGGTTAAACCGTTCTACAGCACCATTAACCGCAGGATGATACATCAAAGTAGTTTTGTGTGAGATACCATTCCTACTCAAAAACAACTAGAAAACATCTGAAGTAAATTTTGGACCATTGTCACTAAAAACAAACTTGGGCATTCCCTCCTTCAATAACACCCTTTCTAGAAATGCACAATCGTGTTAGAATTTGTCTTGTGCACAATTTCAATCTCAGGGCATTTAGCAAAATGGCCAGCTGCAACACTCAAATACTTTTGCTCACCATTCTCCGAGATAGAAACAGTAATATCTATTCCTATTCTTCCCCACAGCACATATGGGCTACAGATAGGATGTAAAGGTGATTTTGAGTGTAGAATGAGTTTTGTGAGAATTCTCACATTATATGGAAGTTTTCACCTTCCTTTCTATCTTCCGATCTAAACCTGGTCACCAATACAAATTCTGCATTTGCTCTTACCAATACCTAAATGTCCTTCATGGCAAATCTCCAATAACTTTGGTCTCAATTTTTCTGGAGGAATGACCTTGCCTTTTCTCATAACGAATCCACCTACAAAGGATAACCCTTACCTTAAATACCAAAATGTTCACTAACGTCTCCAAATGTCTTTTCTCTGGACAAATTTCAATGATCATTTTACTCACTACTGTAAGTGTCCAGTCACTTCTCTGAGCATCCAACCTTTCCTCACATGTAATACCAGAAGTGTCCCTGGTGATGTTTGCAACGCAAAATTAATTACACTAATTTTCACAAGCTTCTCTCAAAGGTAATGGCAATCGACTAAAAAGACAGCAACAACATTTTTCACACCCAGAGTACACTTCACAATTGTAGTCTTGCAACTTTACAGACATACGAGAAAGACTTAGTGATACACCATATAACACTATAGTGGTCAAAAGCTTAGTAAGTGGTTTGTGGTCACTGCATAATATAACTGACACCCCAAAAGTACTGCCTGAAATGTTCAAATCCCTACATACAAGCAAGCGCTTCTCACTCAATGACAGAATACTTTTCTTCTGTAGGTGGTAATAAACAAGAAGCAAATGAAATGGTGATACCCTTCCAGAATAATTCGAGACAGAATCGCCCAATGCCTTTCCCACTTGATTCAGTGGTAACTACCCTTTCAGTAAAGCAGGATCAAAACCATGTAATTGGGGTGCATTGCATATATCAGATTTTAGAGATAGAAAAGTTTCCTGGCATTTTTCAGACCATTCAAATTTGTTCTTACCTTTAAGCTACTGACATATATAGTACGTTTTAGACAAAAAAATCTTTAACAAATTTAGAACAAATTTTTGCCTGGCCTAAAAATGTTCATACATCGTCCTTATGCTTTAGTTTGGGTGAATCCCTGATAGCTTCCAGTAACTCTCTTTTGGATTTAATGCCATCACCTATAACCCTGTGACCCAAGCACATGTCTTCGTTCCTAGCAAGCCTGCACTTGCCGTCTTTTGCTGCCAACCCTCCATGTTCTAGAATCTTCAGCACTTGAGTAAGTTTTAAGTCGTGTTCTTCTCTGGTTCTACTCATGACCAAGATATCGACCTGGAAAAAATATTAAATCTTTAATGCCTTTGAATGATTCATGCATCAACCTTTGAAACAGGGCTGCTGCAGAGGCCAATCCGAAAGGTAAGCTCTTAGACCTGAAACAACCAAGTGGGGGACACGATTGTGGTGAGACTTCTACTATGATGATGTAATGGAACCTTTTAAGCTGCTGTTAAATTAATTATGGTAAACCATTTATAACCTTTAGTAAGGGACAGCATTTCATTGATCTTTGGTAAAGGGAAAAGATCTATCATATGTTTTTGTAAAGGTTGTTAAGATCAGCACAAAATCTCAATATACGATAGGAATGTTTTGCTACAACAAAAGGTGCCACCCACCCTGCAGACTTAACTTATTCGACCACCCCATGGCTTATAATTCCTGAATCTCTTTGCCACATTGTCCCTCAAACTGAAAGGTATACTAAACTTATGTAAGCAAGGTTCAGCATCCAGTTTCAACAATATTTTATGTTGGATCCCTTAAAGTTTTTCTGTTTTACCTGAAAACATCTTTTGGAGATTTGGAAACTTTTTCAAACTATCTTGTCCCAATTCCTCATTTGCTTGCAGAAACAAAACCGGTTCTGGGCTAATAGGGTTCAACATAATCACCAATTCACCTTGATCAAACATATAATTTCCCAAGACCCTCTCTGTTTTTAAATTTGAATACTAACTTCCTATACTCAACCATGTCTACAGGTTCTACCGTAAATGTCTTGGGAGCAATATTAGGCTGTTCCAAATTCTCTCCTAATACAAGAACAAATTTGACATATTGTCAAATTTGTCATACCACGCATTCTTATTTACAGTTGTGAAAGGGGAACCAGAATCCACTACAATGGATACATCTACACCCTCAATAGTCCTTACACACATTGGCCTCTTGCTCTTACCACCCACACTCAAAACATCTATGGTAATATTCAATACAAGCATATTAAAATGTTCATTATCAGATGAGCCAGATATAGACTCCACAGCTGAATCTAGCATCATTACCAACTTATCCATCTTTTTCCGACAAAGCTGGCCACAATTTGAACGCTTCTGTTTACGAGCCGAACTCTTTTTGTCATTGGGCAGATGATTGCTGCATCCGCATATATAACACTTCATTGAAGTGGTATTTTGATTTTGTTTTCTATCAAAGTTGTTTTTGCGATATTTTTTCCTGAGGCCAAGAAACTGTAGACGTTGTACCTTTTATCTTAGCATTTCTAGTTCTATCCACCCCTTTTTTTTCTCACCACCTTCGTGTACCTGCTGGTTAGTTCCGCTCTTTACAATATCAATTACGTCTTAGAGTGGAGATTCCCCCTTCACCATAAGCCGTCTTGAATACTCAAATTTGCAGCATGCATTACAATTTAATCTCAAATATGTTTGTCATGTACACTGCCAAAACGACAATTGAGAGCCAAAAATGTTAATGCTGCCACAAAATCTTCTGTGAACTGTTTCTTCATACCCTGGTTCCTGTGGAAAAATATATATCGATCTATTGCCACACACACACAGTGAGTTTGAAGTATTTATCTAAATCTTCTAAATCATTACTAAAAACATCTAATTGATGTGAAACCTTCAGGATCCAAAAATGCTATCTTTTTTTTCTTTTCAGGAGTATGATCCTCTTCATCATCATCTTTAAATGTAGAGATGTAGTGGACAAAATATTGACGCCACTCTTCCCACTTTAATGTTGATTCTCAAGACGTTAAAAAGATTGCAGTGGCGATAGATTCCAAATATTGCCAGACGCCATGCTATGTGAGGATATTACTAACTTATAATTGATGCAGATATAGTTTAAACATGTCACTACACATAGTTACAATTTTAAGTTATGTTCAAACATGTTAATGTTAATATGATTTCTAAAGCGCGCGAATACCCTGGGGTGTCTTGGCACTGAACTGGAACGTAAACCCTGAGAAGGTAGGAAGGGGTGGAGTTAGTTTAAAAATAACCAAGTTTTCAATTCTTTTCTGAAGGAGAGGAGAGAGTTGGCCTCTCTCGTGTGTGCAGGGAGTGTATTCCATAGCTTGGCCGTGCAATAGCCAATACTACGGCCTCCCCAACTCGCAGTTCGGATCCTTGGTACCAACATTAATCTGGCATTGGTAGATCTTAACTCTCTGCCTGGGTGGTACCATGAGAAGAGATTTTTCAAAGGTACGAGTCCTAACTTATTCACTGCTTTATAGGCAAGGCAGAGCGCCTTAAACTTAATACGTTGCGCCACAGGCAACCAGTGGAGCTTCTGGATCTCCTCTTTGATTGATTGGTACTTAGGTATGTTCAGTAAAAGCCTGGGTGCAGCATTCTGCACCATCTGAAGTTTTTTCAGATGTTGTTTCTGCAGCCCGAGGTACAGGCCATTACAATAATCTAATTTTGACAGCACCAAAGTTGTTACAACTGTTCTCCTGAGATCTTTGTGAATATAAGGCAGTACCTTCTTAAGTTTCCTTATCAGATAGAATGAGGCTGAAACTGTGGCGTTGGTTTGTTGGGAGTAGGTGAGTTTGCTGTCTGTCAGCACCCCAAGACTTTTGGCCTTCTCTACTGGATTTGGGAGCTGTCCAATTTCAGCCGGCCACCATAATCCATCTCATTTAGGTTGAAGGTTACCAAAGATCACCACTTCGGTTTTATCCAAGTTCAGCTTTAGACAATGTCTTCCCATCCAGTAGATGATTTCCCTCATGCATTTTTGAAACTGTATTGCAGGGGATAATGTGTTTTTGTATGCCGCGACCACAACCTGAGTGTCGTCGGCGTATGATGTCAAATTGAAACCAAACTGTTGTATTAACGGGACTAGTTCTGATACGTAAACATTAAACAAGGATGGGCTTAGTGAAGAGCCATGAGGGACCCCGCATGGCAGTACGTATGGAGTTGCCTGAAACTGATCTAAGGACACTGTCTGTTTTCTATTCTTCAAGAACGATGATATCAAGGAAAGAGCATGGTCCTTGACCCCTATGTGTTCAAGACGTTGAAGCAGTGTATCTTGGGGCACAGTATCAAAGGCCGCTGACAAATCGAGGAGAATCAGCACAGCGGCACCGCCCTTATCCATCACTGCTCTGATCTCCTCGGTGGCCTTGATAAGAGCTGTCTCCGTGCTATACTCTGGACGGAAACCAAACTGAGAGGGGTCGAGTAGTCCATTTTCTTGAATGAATTGTGTAAGTTGGGTGTTGTGAGAAGTTGGCCTGGTATATGATGCTCACTAGTTAAAGTGATCACCTTGTACCATGCCAAGCAACCCTTATGGTGTGGTTGTAAGTCAACCTTTTCGGACTAGCTGCCCTAGTGGTAGCGTAGGCTAAGCAGTCTTTGAGGCTAAACTCGTGAAGCGTGTTAAGCAAGCTGTTTTACCAATAGTAACCCCCTTTTATACCAATGAAAGGACACCACACAGATATATATTCAAAATATATATGTATTTATTTCTCAAAGTAACCCCTAGTCTCTTTATGAGCACAGGAGCACAAATCGTCAAACAAGATTATCACAGAATACACAGAAGTTGCACTTTATATGGATAGGCCCTGGTGGCCACTCGAACCATATACTAAAATAGTGGTATAAGTACCACGAACAGAAAAGGGAAAAGGCCTAGGGCCTCTAGAATCGCTGGGCCTACGAGGAGCTAACGTCAGTTAGTGACCAGGAGGTCCACGGGTGGCGTGTGCAGAGCAAATAGTCACACGCGGGCTCCCATAGGTTTCAATGGGTGCGTAAAAAGTACAAAGTTACTGCAAAAGGAATCTTCCGGATGACCTAGGAACTTAAGATTTGGAACACAGGCACTAGAGATGTATTACTACACATGGGCACCGGAGTACCAGCTTTACCTCACCCACAGGAAGCGGGTGCATAGGCCTCAAAGTGCGTCGGGTTTCTTCTATCTGTTCCGTTGAGCCTGGGACAAAGATGCTGCAGGCGGTCGGTCGGGAAGAGATGCAGTGGATCCAAGAGTGGATCGGAGATGTTGAAGACCTGTAAGCAGAGGAGACAGTGTTCACAGTCACTAGCCAGTGACCAGCGTGGCACCAGGTGGGTACCAGGCGATGTCGGGTGCAAACAGGTGATGAGGGGTAGCTTGTCTCCGCAGCCACGTGGTCCCTGAAGGTCGACGACGTCCAGGAGTCGGCTCACGAGCTGTCCCACGCAGGCTCTCGCTGTCGGCGGTGTCGGCGACTTGATCGAAGCAAACAAGCCTTGGCAAAAGCAATTGTAGGAGGAATCGGAAATCAGCTGTTGGTTCTGACCAGCAAGGTCAGAGGGATTGCTCCTTTGGAGGGGAGCAAGGGCCAGTCTGGAGCAACCAGACCAGCGGTGTTTGTCGTAGATTTCGTCGCCAAGATGGCCACTAGCCAGCGGGCCAGCAACCGGTTAGGCGCGTCGAGTGGCAAAATGCAGAAGGGCCCCACGCAGATCGTGGAGATGCTGGAGGGCTCACCTTTGGTGCAGATGCTGCTCGAGGGTTGGGCTTCTCAGGACCCAAAGCACAACTTGGAGGGAGCCTCGGTTGTTGCACTGGTCAGCTTGTCGTAGTCGTTCCAAGATGGCTGGCTCCACGTGTCTCGGTGCCTCCACGGGTCTCCTCTTTGCAGGGACTGTGGATCGGGCGGTGAGAGGTCTGGAGGTCCAGGTCTTGTCAGTCTCTGGGCTCGGGCTCCGGCGGGAGGCGGCGGCAAAGCAGACGTTGATTCGCTGGATGGTGCTTGCGTTAGCAAGGTGGTCACTCCCTGACCACAGGGGAGATTTTCTTCAGTCTTCTGTGCAGCAGAATGTCGAAGTTCCCGTCTTCTTCTTAGTTTCAAGTTGATTCCAGGATGTCTGAAGTCTTAGGACACAGCTCCTACCTTTATTCGGATTCTAGGGGCCGGACTACCTGCTAGGTCCCTCCCTATGGGTGGGACCAGGAAGGGGGGTGGTTACACCTCCAATCCTTTGTCCAGCTCGCCCCAGGCCCGGGACTGGTGTGCCCCAGGACCGGTTTGAACTGGCATATGCACCGAGGCTCCTTGTGAGCCACAGGCATGTCTGGTTTCTTTCAAGCCCTACCTGACCAATACACAAAATCCTGTCTGGGGTGGTGCACGCACCTCCCCTGGCAGGAAACCCTTTGTCCACACCTCCCAAGCTGGAAGGACTCCCAGCAGCAGGAGGGCAGACTTGTGTCTGTGGTGGCAGCATCCATTTTGTGGAGCTGAGGCTATGTCTGATTTTACCCGGGTTTCAGGTACTGTACATGTCGTGTCCCTCTAGAAGGGTGGAATGCTAACCCCGTCGCCAGAATTGGCGAGGGGTTAGTATTCCAATTCGTATGACACCTTACTCGACATGTTTTGATAAAGCCAAACCAAAGATAGCATTTAACCGCGAGGTTCATAATGCACTTAAGAGTATATGGTATGACGATATCTGGAAACAGTAGAAGGAAGTTGTTCCGACCACTGCAGACAGGCTCAGCTCATGCCAGAGCACCATCTCACATGGAACCAAGCACTCTGCCTTCAGGATTGTTAAGGCCTGCCATAGGAGTGACTTAGAGGTTACCAGGTGTCCCATTTAAGGTTAGGTATAGGTATACTACACCTAAGTAAGAGGTGATTACACCAACTTACCCCAGCTGAGTGATCAGCCAGTTGTGTCAGATTGTTAGGCCAAGCCTGGGGTGGCATAATACATGCTGCAGCCCCTGGCAGGCCTTGGGTACACCAATGCCCTGGGTACCTAGTGTACACTGGTACAGGGGCTGACAGGGTGATCCACTTCCAATTGGTTATGCACCTAGGGTGCATAGTTTTAATTTAGTAGAGAGAACAGCAGGCTGAGATCCTGAATAGCAGGATCTCAGGCCAACTAAGTCGAAAAACCAGCTAGACACTAGGCAAAAATTTGGGGGTAACCATAGTCAGATATCCACCTTCCTACACAACCCCCCCCCCCAAACGAAGGGAGATAAGGCTGACCTTGACCAGGTAAGCCTATATTGCCCAAGTGGCCATATAAGGAGGAACCAGCACTGGCATGGTTAACCCCTGTCTCATGGTCCACTAAGCAATCCCTCACCCTAAGGGTATCAGAGGGTCTCCACCATAGGGAATCTCTACCTTTGGTGTGTCTTGGCAAAGTAAAAGGCTGGTGTTGAGATGGAGTACTGAAGTGAGTGTCCTCAAAGTGAGGCCTCAGCTTCCTCCAATCCCCCTCCACCATGGATGCCTTTCTTTCCTTAACTGAGTTGCACTGTGCTCTCAGGGTCAGCCTCTGGCTACCTAAAGCTGGAGGCTGGGTCCCTTTTGTGGGCTTACTGGAGGGACAGGTCAGGTTTGGGGCCCTAAGGTCCCAGGTTTGCCTGTGCCCAACAGAATCCCTCTGGGGGAGGTCCCTAACTACCTGTAAAGGAGATCCCTCAGGAATGTTTTTACCCATCACCTGACTAGGGCTACTAGCCAGGCAATCCTCATTCTTTTGATGGGGGGGTTCTTGTGGACAGGGGCCCTCTGGGGGTCCACTGGCCTCCCTGACCTCTGCAGCCCTGGGCTGACTGAGGCAGGGTAGAGAGAGGCAGGCTACCTGCACCAGACTGGGTCCCACCTTGGAAGGGGCCACTGACATCAGAGGCTCTGCCAGGCCAGGCCTGGCTACCTCTGGGGCAGTTCCTTCACAAGGGGTGAGGTCAGATCCCTGAGGAGGCTGACCTTTTCCTAATGTCTGGGGAGAGGGAGACTTTTCTTCCTCCCCACTACTCTCAGTTTGTGTGGAGTGATCCATTGTTTCAGGCTTCACTACACCTATGTCAGTCTGAGTATAGGCTGAGACCATTACAGCCTTGCCAACCTTTTCAGGGGGGCACTCAGTTTGTGTTTGAGCTGTGACTGTCACAGCTCTGCCAGTCTCTACAGGGAAGTCTGTCTGTGCCTGGGCTGTGGCTACCACTGCCCTTCCAACCTTTTCAGGGAGGAAATCTATTTGGACAGGGGTTGTGAATGGCACAACCCCCCTACCCTTTTGTGACAGGCCTACCATTTTAGAATGGGTGTCTTGTTCAACTCCAGCCCAAGCTGAGAGTTCTAAGTCATTCCCCAGTAAGCAGTCTACAGGCAAGGTTGGGGACACTGCCACCCTTTTAGGGCCAGTGACACCTCCCCAGCTGAGACATACCTCTGCCATGGGATGACTGTTCTGTTTGCCATCAATGTTGGTCACCTGGTAGGAGAAACCAGGCAAAAGCTGCTCAGAGGGAACTAGCCAATGGGCCACCATTGTGATGCTAGCTCCAGTGTCTCTGTAGGCCTCAGCTTTTGTACCATTGATGTAGGGCTCCTGTCTGTACCTACCCAAAGTGTTGGGACAGGCAGTGAAGTTGGCAAACCCCATGCCACCATCACAGACAAGAGTATCTGCTGCAGGGGAATTGGCTAAGCCAGGGTCCCCCTGTGTTCCCCAAGTAAACCCACCCAGATTTCTGGGGGCACTCCCACCACCTGGGGGATTACTGCTGACAGCAATAGGTGGTGTGACAGGAGTAATTGGAGGAACAGTTTTGTTTTTAGCCCTTGGGCAACCGCTGTCAGTTTTCCAATGCCCAGGAGTTTTACACTCATGGCAGTAGGGCTTTTTAGCTGTGGTAGAGGAGGGAGCTTGGGACCCACCACTCTGTGTGGAGTTTTGGGGCCCTGAGGAAGGTTTCTCTTTTTCTTTATCCCCACCCTTCTCTTGAGGCTTGGTGGTATCTTTCTTTTGGTCACCACCCTGGTTTTTAGGCCTGATCCTGGTCCTGACCCATTTATCTGCCCTCTTTCCCAATTCTTGGGGAGAGGTCAAATCTGAGTCTACCAGGTGTTGATGGAGAAGCTGGTTTTGACAATTACTTAAAATCTGCTCTCTCATCATCAAATTGTACAATCCTGTATAATCAGACACCTTACTTCCCAGCAACCAACCCTCCAGAGCCTTAGTGGCACATTCCACATATTCAGACCAGTCCTGAGTCTGTGTCTTCTGGGTGTCTCTGAACATTAACCTGTACTGTTCAGTGGTTAAGCCTAACCCATCAACTAGGACACTCTTCAGGACTCTGTAATTTCTGACATCCTCTTCTCTAACAGTGAGGAGTCTATCTCTGCCTCTCCCCTCAAAGGAGAGCCATAAGATTGCTGCCCACTGGTCTTCAGGAACCTGCTGCACTTTGCAGGCTCTCTCAAGAGCAGTCATCCATTTGTGGATGTCATCCCCACTTTTGTAGGGGGGCACAATCTTGGACAGGTTCCTATTGTCAAAGACCCTATCTTTGTCCCTAGGGACATTGCTGCCACCAGTGGGTATAGACCCACTCTCTCTATGCTGCCTAGCCTTGCTCAGTTTCTCTTCCATCAGGGCTACTTCTAGCTCCTGCTTCCTGATCCTCAGCTGGGCTTCTTGCATCTTGGCCTCATGTTCCCTCCTCTGAGGGGTGGTCATCCTTCTCCTGGAGTGACCTTGAGAGCCTCTAGAGCCATGGGAAGCATTGGAGTCACCTGAGCGATTCCTTTGCCTTCCAAGCCCTGTGTTAAGTCCACTGGGGAGATCCAGTGGGTTGAACCCACTGTCAGTCCCCAATAGCCTTGGTTTAGCTGGGCCAAGTATAATACTTGGCACTGGGCTAGTTCTCCCTTCATCCTCACTACTGTCAGTATCCTTTTCACTCTCATCCTCTGTGGTAGGCATCCCATCTAAGGGGTGACTATTGGGAAGGGGTACTTCAGTGGCATCTTTAGAAGGGGGGCCTCCTGTTCCTGTCCCTAAGGGGGCTAACTGGGAAGCTTTCTTGAGTGCTCTCTGATTCTCATCATTCTGTAAGAGCTCTCTGAGCTCAGCAGAGTTTGGGTTCTTGGGCTGTTTAAGGCCTCTAAGAGTTGCCAAATGCCTGAGCTCATTCTGATTAAGGGTAGCAAAGCTGGATGGTGCCCTCTGGGGGTCACTCTCAACAGAGATGGGTACAGTGGACCCCTCTGCCCCGGCCATTGCTCTTAAGTGTGGGTGGATGTGTTGCAATCTACCTACACTTGGGTTTACCTACTAAACCTATCTAGTAGTTGTAGTCAGGGTGTGCTACTCCCTTTGCTCTACAACAACTAAGTTCAGTAGAACTTAAGTATATCTAATCTTGTTTTATATGTACCTACAGGTACCTATGTGATCTTTCAATTGGTAACCAAGAGATTACAATGGTAAAACACAGCAAGCTCAAATCCCACCGCTGCCACCAATGTGAGAAGTTGGCCTGGTATATGATGCTCACTAGTTAAAGTGATCACCTTGTACCATGCCAAGCAACCCTTATGGTGTGGTTGTAAGTCAACCTTTTCGGACTAGCTGCCCTAGTGGTAGCGTAGGCTAAGCAGTCTTTGAGGCTAAACTCGTGAAGCGTGTTAAGCAAGCTGTTTTACCAATAGTAACCCCCTTTTATACCAATGAAAGGACACCACACAGATATATATTCAAAATATATATGTATTTATTTCTCAAAGTAACCCCTAGTCTCTTTATGAGCACAGGAGCACAAATCGTCAAACAAGATTATCACAGAATACACAGAAGTTGCACTTTATATGGATAGGCCCTGGTGGCCACTCGAACCATATACTAAAATAGTGGTATAAGTACCACGAACAGAAAAGGGAAAAGGCCTAGGGCCTCTAGAATCGCTGGGCCTACGAGGAGCTAACGTCAGTTAGTGACCAGGAGGTCCACGGGTGGCGTGTGCAGAGCAAATAGTCACACGCGGGCTCCCATAGGTTTCAATGGGTGCGTAAAAAGTACAAAGTTACTGCAAAAGGAATCTTCCGGATGACCTAGGAACTTAAGATTTGGAACACAGGCACTAGAGATGTATTACTACACATGGGCACCGGAGTACCAGCTTTACCTCACCCACAGGAAGCGGGTGCATAGGCCTCAAAGTGCGTCGGGTTTCTTCTATCTGTTCCGTTGAGCCTGGGACAAAGATGCTGCAGGCGGTCGGTCGGGAAGAGATGCAGTGGATCCAAGAGTGGATCGGAGATGTTGAAGACCTGTAAGCAGAGGGGACAGTGTTCACAGTCACTAGCCAGTGACCAGCGTGGCACCAGGTGGGTACCAGGCGATGTCGGGTGCAAACAGGTGATGAGGGGTAGCTTGTCTCCGCAGCCACGTGGTCCCTGAAGGTCGACGACGTCCAGGAGTCGGCTCACGAGCTGTCCCACGCAGGCTCTCGCTGTCGGCGGTGTCGGCGACTTGATCGAAGCAAACAAGCCTTGGCAAAAGCAATTGTAGGAGGAATCGGAAATCAGCTGTTGGTTCTGACCAGCAAGGTCAGAGGGATTGCTCCTTTGGAGGGGAGCAAGGGCCAGTCTGGAGCAACCAGACCAGCGGTGTTTGTCGTAGATTTCGTCGCCAAGATGGCCACTAGCCAGCGGGCCAGCAACCGGTTAGGCGCGTCGAGTGGCAAAATGCAGAAGGGCCCCACGCAGATCGTGGAGATGCTGGAGGGCTCACCTTTGGTGCAGATGCTGCTCGAGGGTTGGGCTTCTCAGGACCCAAAGCACAACTTGGAGGGAGCCTCGGTTGTTGCACTGGTCAGCTTGTCGTAGTCGTTCCAAGATGGCTGGCTCCACGTGTCTCGGTGCCTCCACGGGTCTCCTCTTTGCAGGGACTGTGGATCGGGCGGTGAGAGGTCTGGAGGTCCAGGTCTTGTCAGTCTCTGGGCTCGGGCTCCGGCGGGAGGCGGCGGCAAAGCAGACGTTGATTCGCTGGATGGTGCTTGCGTTAGCAAGGTGGTCACTCCCTGACCACAGGGGAGATTTTCTTCAGTCTTCTGTGCAGCAGAATGTCGAAGTTCCCGTCTTCTTCTTAGTTTCAAGTTGATTCCAGGATGTCTGAAGTCTTAGGACACAGCTCCTACCTTTATTCGGATTCTAGGGGCCGGACTACCTGCTAGGTCCCTCCCTATGGGTGGGACCAGGAAGGGGGGTGGTTACACCTCCAATCCTTTGTCCAGCTCGCCCCAGGCCCGGGACTGGTGTGCCCCAGGACCGGTTTGAACTGGCATATGCACCGAGGCTCCTTGTGAGCCACAGGCATGTCTGGTTTCTTTCAAGCCCTACCTGACCAATACACAAAATCCTGTCTGGGGTGGTGCACGCACCTCCCCTGGCAGGAAACCCTTTGTCCACACCTCCCAAGCTGGAAGGACTCCCAGCAGCAGGAGGGCAGACTTGTGTCTGTGGTGGCAGCATCCATTTTGTGGAGCTGAGGCTATGTCTGATTTTACCCGGGTTTCAGGTACTGTACATGTCGTGTCCCTCTAGAAGGGTGGAATGCTAACCCCGTCGCCAGAATTGGCGAGGGGTTAGTATTCCAATTCGTATGACACCTTACTCGACATGTTTTGATAAAGCCAAACCAAAGATAGCATTTAACCGCGAGGTTCATAATGCACTTAAGAGTATATGGTATGACGATATCTGGAAACAGTAGAAGGAAGTTGTTCCGACCACTGCAGACAGGCTCAGCTCATGCCAGAGCACCATCTCACATGGAACCAAGCACTCTGCCTTCAGGATTGTTAAGGCCTGCCATAGGAGTGACTTAGAGGTTACCAGGTGTCCCATTTAAGGTTAGGTATAGGTATACTACACCTAAGTAAGAGGTGATTACACCAACTTACCCCAGCTGAGTGATCAGCCAGTTGTGTCAGATTGTTAGGCCAAGCCTGGGGTGGCATAATACATGCTGCAGCCCCTGGCAGGCCTTGGGTACACCAATGCCCTGGGTACCTAGTGTACACTGGTACAGGGGCTGACAGGGTGATCCACTTCCAATTGGTTATGCACCTAGGGTGCATAGTTTTAATTTAGTAGAGAGAACAGCAGGCTGAGATCCTGAATAGCAGGATCTCAGGCCAACTAAGTCGAAAAACCAGCTAGACACTAGGCAAAAATTTGGGGGTAACCATAGTCAGATATCCACCTTCCTACAGGTGTTAATTATTTTCTCCACCATTTTTGCGGGGAAAGTTAGCCTGGCAATCGGGCGATAATTGCTAGTTATAGATGTGTTTAGATTTGCTTTTTTTAATAAAGGGAGAATGGTTGCATCTTTCCAAACCGCTGGGAAGGTGCCTGATGAGAACATATTATTAAATATGTTTGTTAATATTGGACTTAGCTCCCCTGCTATAATTTTTAGAACTGCAGGGGGTCAGGGATCCAGTGGGGATCCTGATTTAATTTCCTGAATAAATTTTCCCCACCAGCTCCCTAGATACCTGTGGGAAAAACAAAAGCCCGTTCTTTTGAGTCTCAATGATAGGAGCAACTTTGACTGGCTTATTGGGGGTGGCAGAGAAAATCTTATATATGTCGTTGACTTTATTCCTAAATGCACTGGCAATGCCATCACATAAGGATTGACTGCTCCCTGGAGTTGATCTATTCGGTATGGTCGTGAGCTTCTTTACCACCAAAAATAGCCCTTTTGCTGAATTTTTGGAATGTTCTATCTGATGGGTAAAGAAGATCCTTTTTTCAGTAGCTTGTAAGGTTTTATAGTTGGCTAGTGCATGCTTGTAACTATTTTTTTCTTCTGCCTCATAATTCATTCTCCAGCGTCTTTCCAGTCTGCGACATTTTTGTTTCTCTTGTAAACCAGAGGGCTGAGGGTAGATTGCGATTCCTGCCGCTGCATCCCCTGTGGCCCCGCCCCCGCGCCCATTTGCTGCCCCCTGCCACCCGCCACCCAGCTGCTTCTCCCTCCCACCTCCCCTTGAAATGGCGGCTGCTGCGCGGTGAGGAGAGCGACCCTTGACCTTGCCAAGTAGGTCACTCCCCTCCGCTGCAGCGCCACCTGCGCTCTGAGTGTCCTGTGCCCTGCTCCTCTGTGCCCCGCTGCCCATTTTCTTTCTGTTCCCCCGCTCCTGTGCGTGCCTTTGTCCCCCGGTGCCCCGCTGCCCATTTTCTTTCTGTTTCCCCGCTCCTGTGTGTGTCTTTGTCCCCCGGTGCCCCACTGCCCATTTTCTTTCTGTTTCCCCACTCCTGTGTGTGCCTTGTCCCCCGCTGCCCATTTTCTTTCTGTTTCCCCGCTCCTGTGTGTGCCTTTGTCCCCCGGTGCCTCGCTGCCCATTTTCTTTCTGTTTCCCCGCTCCTGTGTGTGCCTTTGTCCCCCGGTGCCCCGCTGCCCATTTTCTTCTGTTCCCCGCTCCTGTGTCTACCTTTGTCCCCCGGTGCCCCGCTGCCCATTTTTTTCCTTCTGTGCATTCCTGCCGCTGCATCCCCTGCGGCCCCGCATCCATTCGCTGCCCCCTGTCACCCGCCTCCCAGCTGCTCCTCCCTCCCACCTCCCCTTAAAATGGCAGCCGCACACAGCGGGTGCGCCTAAGGCAAGCCCGTCCACGCCTGGACCGCGCCCAGCGCCAGAACCCCTGGCCCCCGCACCAGCCATGAAGACCGCCTCCGATACGACGCCAGCACCCTCATCGCTCTCAACCCAGGACGGACCCCCTCCTGCTGCAGGACCACCCCAATGCGCACCCACGGTCCCTTCGCCTGCCGGAACTGCAGCTTCTCCTGCATCGAAGACGCAGAGACACCCACCACGACAAAACACAACCAGCTCCGATGCATCCTGATCAACACCCGCTCCGCACGCAAACACGCCGTCGAGCTCTGGGACCTACTCGACACCGCAGCACCAGACGTTGCCTTCCTGACCGAGACCTGGATAAACGAAACCTCCTCTCCAGACATCGCCAAAGCCATCCCCGACGGATACAAGATCGCCCGCAGAGACCGCACCAACGGAGTCGGAGGAGGAATCGCCATCGTCCACAAGAAAACCATCAGGGTCTCAACAAACACCGACGACACTCTCAGCACCGCCGAACACATGCACTTCCAGATCCACACAGACCCCAAGACCACGCTAAGAGGCACCCTCGTCTACAGATCACCCGGACCCCGACCACAATTCTGCGATGCCATTGCCAACTTCACCAGCACACACGCACTGACCTCCACCGACTACATCCTCCTCGGAGACCTGAACTTCCACCTGGAGAACAACAACGACAGCAACTCCTCCACCCTGATAGACAACCTCGCCAACCTCGGACTGGAACAGCTCGTCACGACGCCGACACACATCACCGGACACACGCTCAACGCCATCTTCTCCTCAAGCCCCCCTGTCTCCTTCAGCCACGTCTCTGAACCCAACTGGACCGACCACCACTGCATCCACTTCACCTTTCGGAAAACCGTCACACATCACCGCACCCTACAGATCCCCCGTCGCTGCTGGGGCAAAATCACCGAAGTACAACTACAAACAAACCTCACACTCAAACCACCGACCAACCCCGACGATGATGCACGCTCCCTCAGACGATGGATGGACGACTGCGCCAACACCTTAGCCCCGCTGAAAAAACAAACCCTCAAAGACACGAGCAAGAGAGCAACCTGGTTCACCCCGGAAATCCTAGCGTCAAAGCGCACCTGCCGGAAGTTAGAGAACATATGGCACAGCGAGAAGTCGCCGGGCAGCCGCGCAGCCCACAAAAACGCCATCCGCAACCACCACCACCTCATCAGGACCGCCAAGAGGACCTCCTTCAAAGACCGCCTCGACAACAACGCACACAACAGCAAGGAGCTCTTCAACATCGTGAAGGAACTCTCCAACCCCAGCTCCAACGACATCCCGCCATCGCAAGCCCTGTGCTACTCCCTCGCCACCTTCTTCCACCGCAAGATCGCCGACATCCACAATAGCTTCAACCCCCGGACGACCCTAACAAGCCCCAAAGCGCCGGAACCACCACCGACCACGACCCCCTGACAACCTCGGCCAACATCAGCACAGAAGACACAATCAAGACCATGGGCACAATCCACTCCGGCTCGCCGTCTGACCCTTTTCCACACCACATCTTCAACAAAGCCGGCAGCTCCATCGCACCCCAATCATCAACCTCTCCTTCGAGACAGCGCCCTTCCCTGAAGGCTGGAAACACACCGAGATCAACACCCTACTGAAGAAACCCAAGGCGGACCCGAGCAAACTGAAAAACTTCCGGCCCATCTCCCTGCTTCTGTTCCCAGCTAAGGTCATCGAGAAGATAGTCAACATCCAGCTCACCCGCTACCTCGGAGACAACAGCATCCTGGACCCCTCCCAGTCAGGATTCCGCAGCAACCACAGCACTGAGACTGCCCTCATCGTCGCCACAGACATCAGGACCCTACTGGACAACGGCGACCCTCATCCTTCTGGACCTCTCTGCCGCCTTCAACACCGTCTGCCACCGCACACTACGTACACTACGCACACGACAAGGCCCTGGACTGGACCTCCTCCTTCCTCTCCGGCAGAACCCAGAGAGTTTGCCTCCCCCATTCCGATCCGAAGCCTCCGAGATCATATGCGGCGTCCCGCAGGGATCCTCCCTCAGCCCGACGCTGCTCAACGTCTACATGGCGCCTCACGCACGCATCGCCCGACACCACGACCTCAACATAATCTTCTACGCCGACATGCAACTGATCCTCTCCCTCACCAAGGACCCCCTCACCACCAAATCCAACCTCCACCAGGGCATGAAGGCCGTCGCCGACTGGATGGAGGATAGCTGCCTTAAGCTGAACACAGACAAGGCGGAGATCCTCATCCTCGGGCCCAACCCCTCAGCATGGGACGACTCCTGGTGGCCCGCGTCGCTGGGGACGGCCCCCGCACCCACCAACTACGCACAAAACCTGGGAGTCATCCTCGACTCGAAACTCACCATGACCAAACAAGTCAACGCTGTCTCCTCCACCTGCTTCAACACCCTCCGAAGGCTCCGTAAAATCTAAGGTGGATTCCCACACAGACACAAGGAAAACAGTCACCCAGGCCCTAGTCAGCAGCAGACTCGACTACGGAAACGCCGTCTACGCCGGAGCCCCGACCAGGCTTATCAACAGACTGCAAAGAATCCAGAATGCCTCCGCACGCCTGATCCTCGACGTCCCGCGCCACGACCACATCACCCCCCACCTGAGGAACCTGCACTGGCTCCCTGTCGACAAAAGAATCTCCTTCAAGCTCCTGATCCACGCACACAAGGCACTCCACAAGACCGGCCCAGCTTATCTCAACAGTCGCCTCTCCTTCTACGTGCCCAACAGGAAACTCCGCTCTGCAGACTTCTCCCTGGCTACCGTCCCACACATCCGTAGAACCACAGCCGGAGGCAAATCCTTCTCTCACCATCCTATGACAGACCGAAGACCATCTAGCCTTCAGGAGACAACTCAAGACCTGGCTGTTTGACCAGTAGCTTCAGCACCCCCTCTCCCCACCCTCAGCACCTTGAAACCCTCGCGGGTATGTAGTGCGCTTTACAAATTTTGATTGAGTGTTTTTACAGATCGGCACTGTCGCCGTAAAAGCATTATTAAGCCAATCTATGTATTCCTCAACAGCCTGATCCACCTTCGTGCTCAAGGTCGGTAGTGTCTGTGTAGAACCGATGATACCAATCCTCCGGGATGTCTGGGAGTCGGCGGCGCAGGGGATGCCTAAAACTACCTTATCCACCTTGTATCATACAAAAAAGGAGACACAGGAGCCTTCGTCTGCAGAGAGAACAAGATTTATTTGTATAGCCCGGGCTATGGAACAGAATCCCAAGCCCGTCGGCGACAAGACCAAGGAGGCTGCTGCTTCATTCCGCAGCATACAAACCTCTTATACCCATTTCCCCCGCCCCTTATTGCATTAGTCACAAAAGCACACAATCCGCTCTGGGTGCAGCCTGGCTCCACATAGCCTAAACCTGCCCAAGCACGTTGTTCAGGGAGGGCAGCAGTTGCAACATCGTGGCGTGACCCGAGGGCGCTGATTGTTATGGGTAGGGTATCTGGTACAGATAAGACGGCCCCGGGGCGGTGGCTTACATGTGTTCTTGTTCCCTTTCCGAAAACCGGCTTAACTGCAAGGAGTGGGAAGGGCAAGGCATACGATAGTCTCAGCATCAGCAGAAGGGAAAAGGTCAAGTAGGGTTTTGTCACGAAATGGCGATACAAAATGGAGTCAGGGAAAACAAGATGGAGTCGAGGCAGGAGCACGTTTCTTCAGACCCTCCTTTTGCCATTGAGTGGCAAAACAGAGGTACTTATGAAATGTCTATTTGCATAAGGTCGTATGCTTCACGTTGCAGCATCATCTTGTTGTTGGTATCGTGAATATTCACTGGAGGCGGCCGAAGTGCCTGCATACACATAGCACAAAGCATAGGCAGACACTGGATGCAGAGGCAACAGGACAGAAGGACTACGGCTCCCAAGGCAACGAAGATCAGAATCCTCCAGCCCCAGTCGGATATCAGGCCCCAGAGCCAACCTGTTACTTACCCAGTACCGGTATCCTGATGAATGTCTGACGAGATCTTATGTAGCCTCTGTATGGCCTCGTACACCATTGGAGCGTTGTCTGGTATATACATGCAGCAGCTTGATCCGATCAGTTTACAGACACCACCACGGTCAGCCAGGATGATGTAAAGGACAATGCGGTTCTGTAGCGTCATGAGGCGATCCGCCCGAACTTCTCCGCAGTGAGGTTGGAGAGGGCGCCCGTTGTCTCTTTAATAGTCGCTTCGAGGACCTGGGTGAGGCCACGTATAGCACGGCTATTGACCATCGGACCCCAGAAAGGCAGAAAACCTTTGAAAAAATCCCCGGCCTCCTGGCCAGACGTATCTTCAGCAGAGACAACGTCCCTTCTGTTGCGCGCTAGCCAACGGGTATCCTGTTGATGATGGGCCGGAGATGCTGTATACGTAGGTGGCAGAAGAAAGGCCAGCTAGCAAGTACCCGACCAGTTGCCGGGGAGCCAAATATAAGCAGAGGTACCGCAAACGAAGTAGGTACTAGGAGACGCAATCAGGGGAGGAGGAGTAGTAGTATTGAAGGCTCGGGTGATAGCGCAGGTGTACCCACTGGCCTTGAACCCCGACTAGTGATACAGACACGTCCTTCAGCATGAACAACAAGTAGTGGTGTCACTTTCTTCGGAACCTGCTGCCGAATGCGGAATCAGGAAAAGGTCATCCTGGTAGAGGAATTGAACACCACCATCTCACCCAGTTCCTGAGGGGGTAGAGATATCGAAAAATTGGCGGGACAGAAGGGGTAGTTGACGTCACCTGATTTATTTCGATAGAATGATTCCCGGAATTCCCCAAAGACCTGGTCTGTAGAGCCATTCTTGGTGAATGCATCCTGTGCGAGCATCATCCAGGCTAAACAAGAGCCTGTGATAGAAAATGGATATGGGAAGAAGGGGATGCCTTTATCCATAGAATGAGGAAGGAGACCGCAAACACAACAGTCCGAATTATTCACCACCAATTGGGGCTGATGTAGCATTTGGATGAAGGTGTTGTTGAAATATTCCCTGCAACGGGGAAGCTCGTGAACAGGTAGCGTTAAGTGCACATGTTCCTGGGGTGTCGGAACAGTTGCAGGAGGTGACGGAGGCTAGGCGAGGAGCAATAGCCATCCAACAACAGAGAGAATGAGGAACGTAAGAAGGGCTACAACTGTAGTCATGAAACATTTGCTGTGCAAAAGCGTTCCGTATTTCTTTTGCACTGGAGGGTAATGAATGGAAGCCATTGCGCTAAGTCTGGGACCACTAGCGGCTGTCTGTGATTGGTGGTTGCTTCACTGAAGGTGGATACCAGGAGCCCTAGGGACATACCCTGGTCCAACACTGCAGCACCGGTCTCAGCCGAAAAGATCACAGCCCTACGGCCTATAGGAACCAGACAAAGTCAAGGGCCCTTCTTTCAGTGTGGTCCGGAAACAGCTGGTCGTTCTGTTCCTTTATTCTGCGTTCGGGATCTATTGATCCTTGAAGTTCTCGATCACTGTCCTTTTCTGTTAATGTATGCTGCAGGCGCGTGTCGCTGAAGGGAACGAAGGAAGGGACCACCTCAATCTCTGTATCCTGAATACCCTCCTTGACCCATTGGTCATAAGGCAGGGGTAGGGGTACTCTTTTGCAGTGTGAGGCGTGAATCCAGTTCTTCCTGCCGTCGACCCTCAGTGCAGTGCGGGTGGCCAGCAGAACCTGTTTAGGAGATGTCCACCTAGGTTCGAGGCTCTTGGTACGCTGGAAATTTCTTACGAGGACCCAGTCACCGGGTTGGATGGCGTGACCTGGACCCTCACTTTTGTCTGGGATGGCCTTCTGAACCTGATGGTAAATGGTACGAAAGGTGTTAGTCAACTGGTACAAGTAATCAGTCAAGACAGGGTATTCAACTTCTGACAATTTCTTGGGTCTAGGGATGCCCCATACATTGCCTACCGAACACTATCTCATGGGGAGAGACACCTAGCCTGGAATGAGTAGTCGTTCTGACAGACAGAAAAGGGCCAAGGGAAGAGCGTCTACCCAGGAAATACCCAAATCAGCAACAATCTTGGCTATTTTTAGTTTCAATATTCCGTTATATTTTTCCACCAATCCTGCAGATTATGGGTGGTGAGCAGCATGACATTTTTGGTTTATTCCCAACCCCTTACACACATTTTCCACAACCTTTGCTGTAAAATGTTGCCCGTTGTTCCTCCATATTAAACGAGGCAAACCGAATCTGGGGAAGAATTCTTTCAGAAGCACCTTAGCTGTGGTCATTGCCGTACAATCCTTAGCAGGGTAGGCCTCGACCCATCTGCTGAAGGCGCAAACCACCACTAACACGTACTTAAGATTGTTGCACCTATCCATTTGGATATAATCCATCTGTAGAGCTTCAAAAGGATAAGATGGGGGAGAGAACCCACCCACTGGCGTTTGCGTTCCCTTTCCTGGATTATGCATAAGGCAAATCATACAGTGTCTTACTAGTCTTTCCGCACAGCTGGGCATCTTATCATTATACCATGTTGGTTCCAGACGCTTGCATATACCTTTAGCACTGATGTGGGCGGGTTGAGGAAATATGAATTTTGTGATCAGTTATGTCCCCTATCGTAGACCCCAACGGCTCCATGTGCATGCTATAAGTACATGTATGTTCCCTCCAGTTCCAGTTTTGAAGACGCAAATATATGTGCGTCCACCGTCAACATGTCCTCTTTCAGATCCGCCATGAATGGGTCAGATATTCCATTCCTAAGTATGAAAGGCCACCGACTTTATGTGGTTCACTTTCCACATTTTACAGATTCAGGCGAGTAGGCCCTGAATTCTGTCATCAAGCCTTTTCCTGCCTTCTGCCTCTGAAAGCTCCAGTCTGAGCCTGCATCTGTATCCATGAACTTTGTCCTACTCCCTGCGCGGCTAACGGTGCCTGATCCAGCATATTGCCTGCCAAAAACTGTATTTCACCTTCAAGATTATCTACTCCGCTCCTCATCCGATGCATTCCTGTCTAGCAGTTTAGGTAAACATTCCTCCAGCTACCGTGCAAAGGGCCGGGCCTCGCTGTCCTCATGCAAGTAATTCATAGGCCCCGTTACCATGGAATATTCCTACCCCCTCGCATCTCATGTAGACACTTAGACGCTTGTACACGCACTAACAGTCAGTATAGAATAGATTCTATCCTAGAGACCTTTCCTTTTGGATAACACAGTTCTTTAAACATAGGATATTAGATATGATTTGGGATTAGGTTGACATGACCCCCAGACTTTTGTCTCCACATGTAGAGCTAAATGTCAAGTCCCCTTCACCCTCTAGTTGCACGTCAATCACACGTCATGCGGCTGCGCGCGCATCTCTGCCAAATATTTCTGCTGACATTGCAGGATTCTTTTATGGATCCACCCACTTGTGACATCATGTATAATGACGTTTATTAAATTACGCCCATAAGACCGCCTCTATTAGTTACGTATGCACAGTTTATCTGTATTATCAGCTGTTACGCCTCTTGCATCTGTTTCACTGTAATGCATTTTCTATAAAACTGCTTATCTGTCAATAATGTATGCCCTTCCTTCCTGAACTTTCGTGGTGATGGAATAGAAAGCCTACAATTCGAATTGTATTCCTTTGTATAGGAATAAAGCCTTTTAAAACCTCTAATACCACGGATTCTGCCTCTTATATTTACTGAGTTATTCTTACTAGACTTTACCGCATAAAAAATAGTACCGGTAATGAAATATTTACCACATAAATTGGCGCCCGAATAGGGACACTTTCTCATCTCACGCGCCGGAGGTGCGTTGCAGGCCCGGTCTCCTGCCACAGCTGAACGGACAAACACGCGTACCTGCAGGATTTCCTGTATCTCCCTCCGGCCAAGCGGGGACGACTGAGGCTGCGATCAACACCCAGACGAGGCGGTGAGAAGTGCGAAGTATCCCGACCAGAGCCTAGCTGAGAGAGCAAGATCCGAGGTATACAGAGGCCCACCAGGTTCCGAAGTTCCGAGTCCAGTCGAGTCAAGTCCAGTCCGGTCCAGTTTCAGTTCCGTTCCGAGGCCTTCCGTTCCGAGCTACCCGGTGAGTACCATTACCGGGGAGGCATTTAACGTGCACATAGTCTGTGCCGGTCAAGACGGGTTTGGGTACACAAATCCGGTCTGCACTGTTTCAGCAGTGTATCTGTACTGTTTAGCAGTATATATAGTATGTCTTGCATATAAATAAATATTATCTAGTGTCAGTATTATGTCAGTAACTAGTTTCCTATTAGTTATCATTGTTCGTTAAAACTGTTAAATGTTAAATGTTTTAATACGTTCTATACATTGTGGTGTGAATGACTGTTCATTATTGTGTTTTATTTGTATTAAGTGTGTTTAAGATTAAGTAACCAGATCTAAAAATGCCGCTCTTTTCGAAATTAAGACAGATCAAAACTAGAAAAGGTGTACTCGAAGAAGCTGTTCCCATCCCACCTAGGGACACTCCAGGATACTTTATGTATCATAAGCATGGCCTAGATGCCGTATTATTTCTTGATTTATGGGTGGACTACACCAAAGAATTGCCAGAAAATCAGAGATGGCCCGCAGCAGGGACCTGGGATGCAGATTGCATCATGAGAGTAGAAGAAGAATTATGGAAAAAGAAAGCCAGACAGTCACAGAAAGATGCCATTGAATTATGGCGTAAAGAATCATACAGACGTACAGAAAAAGCACTCAGACAGGAAGAGAAAGGTAGAGAGAATTCAAATAAAACTCGAGAAAATCTATTACTTGAGGAAGGTACCCGAGTAAACTCAGAACAAGTAGATAGACAAAGAAACACTCTTATGAATGGTATGTATCCTCTTCTGGCCGAAGGGTTACCTAAGGCTACCCCGGAAATACCAAAAGATTTAACTCCTCCATTGCTCCCGATAAAAGCACATCCCAAAACACATCCCAAAACAGCAAAGGACGTTTTCCTTTCCTCCTATTTAGATGACGTAGCTCCCGAGTATGCTAATGCTATGCCACCCACACCGCTTGCCGATGGTGTTCAACACCAAGAGCATCCGTCTGTATCCCCGCAACTACAAACTCCTACACAAGTTCCCACAGGTCCGTCCGTTTCTACAATTTTTCCCGCATCCACAATCTCTATCCTACGTCCAACGAATCCTTTCGTGCCTAGCGCCTCAGATGGTGCTACAGGAGGTACGACAGACATGTTTGCCACCCCGCCGCGAAATAAACAGACCCTTAGAGATTTAGCACTCCAACGTACACCCCAATTAGCGACATCCGACATGTTTAAAGAACAGCTTGTGGATTGTAGATACGACCCAGTACCAGGTAGACAGGATAAATTGCTCATATCATCACTTCGTATAAGACGAGCTACATTATATTTAATGACGATACCAGGAATGGTTGAACATCTAGACAATATATATCGCTTTGTCCAAACAGGGCGAGGTCCAGAAAGTATTAACGAAGCTATGGAATACCAGAAAGTGGATGTACAAAGACAACTACTACGTTTTTTCATAAATTGTGTAATTAGGAATCAAGACAGGCCCGGGGCAGATCACGATACCATGCAAAGACTTGTCAAATGGGGTCAGAACATATCAGAAGAGAAACATGATAGACAGGCGTGTATAATCGCCATGTGTCGAAAGATCCGCAAGGAAGTAGAACGAATACATAAAGAAAGACGAGAAACAGACAGAGTAGAATCAGAAGAGGAGGAGGAGCAAGAATCAGAACAATTAGAAACGATAGCTTATGTAGGTAGAGGAAGACCCCATAATAATACTAGAGGTTTTAATGACCCGATACGTCCAATACGTCCAGAATATAATAGACATTTTCCAAACCCTATGTTAAATACAAGATCCCCTGAACACCTATTCCAAGCCGCTGATAAATTACTCCGAGATCGAAGGGGGTACCATATGCTCGATTCCATGGACGAACAAGAATTAGCTAGGTCAGCAGTACAATGGGCTGATAGTCCCAGCGAATACAATGATGATGTACTTGCACACACGTTTCTGAATCTTGACCCATACGAACAGCGTTTAGCTAGTATATACATGATTCAACACCTCCTTATATTATATAAAAGCCAACACTCCGATCCAGGACCCTTACCTGACATATTGACAGAACTACTCACGAACATATGGAGAGGGTCAGGTACTGATTTGATTAGGGAAATTCTAGAATCCCGAAACCAATATTTAAATTTCGTATGCCCAGAACACGTTCCAGTTCCCATCATGGGAAGAAAAATGTATCACATAGATAGACAGAACCCGTTACGCGAAGTACACCCAATCAGAGGTGACGGTAATAACTTTACACGCGTGTTTGTGTACACGCCTATAACTAAACTGGAATTATTAGAAATGAAGAAAGTAGTACCCAGCCATGACAAGGATCCAGCAGGTTTCCACCGTGAAATAAAAGACATGTTACTCATGGGAGAGTATACCTACCCCGACATTATGAAAATATTAAAAGTCCTATTACCCGCCGGTGTTTATGAGAAACTCAAAGAAAAGGAATGGGAGGTGGGAGACCAAAAGATAGATTGGACAGCATTAGAAAACGAAGAAAGGGCCCGAGCTGCAGGAGCAGGACTTGGGGAAAAGACTACAGCACTAGCAGGACTACTAGTGCAGGTACTGCCACGTTTATTAACTACGAAAAAGGAAGACTGGGGTGCAATATCAGCCTGTAAACAAAAACCAGATGAAGACACTAGTGATTTCTATTCCCGATTTGAAAAATGTTTTGGTATAAATAGTGGTATAAAAGCCAGTAGTGAGTCATATCCACATCTGTTTGTGACAAAATTAGTTGAAAATTCTCTGCTACAAGTCAAGAATAGAGTATTGAAATTCGAAAGTACCTGGCAAGGTAATACCCCATCACAGATGTTACAGATGTTACAATATCACCACAATAGAATTAGAGAAGAACAAGAACACGAACAAAGACGTATGAAAGATACAAAAATGAAAATGCTTGTTGCACAGTCAGTTCCAGCTGATGGTCATAAAAAGGGTGATTCCGCAGGTCCTACGAAAGGGACATGCAACTATTGTAAACAACAAGGTCATTATATACACGATTGTCCAGTCCTGAAACATAATATTGCTACAGGTAGAACCCAGGAGAGACCACGTCCACCTAGACAGGATCAGAATCAACAACAAATCCCTCAGCATGCACAACCTAGGTTAGCTCCGCAACAACTAGCTCCGCAACAGGGAGCTCCACAACAGATCGTAGCACCACCACAAGCGCAGCCTATTGCTGCAACACAAGCAACAACACAACAGATGTATCAGTATGCACAAGCAGATTATCCCGATTATCAGCGATATACATGAAACAGCCTAGAGAGGGAAGTTGGCTTACCCCTTATTGAGGTTCCTGTAGACCAAGAGGGACCTTATGTACATAGTGAACTATTAGGGGAAGACAGAAAGTTTTTACTTGATACAGGGGCAAGCAGAACAACTATAAGACGCAGTGAAGTTCCAGGGGCACCCCTCTCAGGCTCACAAAATATTTCCCTTGGATTCTCAGGAAAACCTATAATAAATGACGTAACACAACCTCTTCCACTCACGATTGGTCCATTGACACGTACTACAGATTTATTGCTTACTAAATCATGTCCAGAAAACTTGTTAGGTATAAAAACATTGAAAGCTCTAGGAGCTATAATATGTTGTTCTCCGGAAGGAGTACGACTATTTCTACGTGACTTCAAAGGTCACTACGTGTCCAGAGATATGGATCCCCGACTGCAGAATTTACCTACACATTTATGGGCACAAGGCCCCACTGATGTTGGTTGCATGAATATTACACCATATCGTGTCACACTAAAAACAGGAGTAATACTACCACGAATGCGACAATACAAGTTACCACCAGATGCTGTTGTGGCGTTGCTGCAAATCATTGACGAGCTCATTGCACAAGGAGTGGTTGTCGAAACCGACTCCAATGTATGTAATTCCCCGATAATTCCGATTCTTAAAAGAACGGATCCAAAAGCACCACCAGTATATCGATTAGTTATTGATCTGCGCGAATTAAATAAATGTATTGTACCACAATACCCTGTGGTCCCAGATATCTCTTCATTACTAACAGCTATTGACTCAGAAGCAACGTTCTTCACTGTAATTGATCTCAAGAATGCTTTCTTTAGTGTCCCAATCGATCCGGAAAGTCAATATCTGTTCGGATTCAGTTTAAATGGACGAAGTTTTAAATTCACACGCGCACCTCAAGGGTTTACAGAAAGCCCCAGCATCTATAGCCAAGCACTGAAACGAGAACTTGACAGTATCCACATGCCAGTTAACACTGCCTTGCTTCAATATGTCGATGATCTGCTGATCACCGCCCGAAGCGAACCTGAATGTGAGACAGCGTCACTGACGGTTTTGAAATTTCTGGCCGACAAGGGGCACAAGGTGTCCCCTTCTAAGCTGCAATTCTGTGTCCAGCGAGTTGTTTACCTTGGGCACTCGCTGTCCAAGGAGGGAAGGCAGCTTACACCCGACCGTATCCAGTTAATCGCTAACATGCCACCACCCAAGACACAAAAGGAGGTGCGGGCTTTTATAGGCCTCACTTCATACTGTAGGCAGTGGATCCCTCAATATGCATTTCTAGCAAAACCACTCATCCAGTTGACAACACAGGAGGCAGCCACATCGACTGTCCTCCCTTGGACTTAAGAACATACACACGCCTTTGAAAGCTTAAAGAAAGCTTTATGCCAAGCACCTGTTTTAGCAACACCATGTTACAGTAAACAGTTTACACTCTTTGTTACAGAACGCGAAGGTACTGCCTTGTCAGTACTCACTCAGGAACAAGCAGGATCACACAAACCATGTGCTTATTTCTCTAGTACATTAGATCCAGTAGCTCAGGCTCTTCCTGCGTGCCTGAAATCGGTGGCAGCAACAGCTTTAGCAATCAGACAAAGCGATGCCATAGTGTTAGGACACCAATTGACAGTACAAGTACCACATGCAGTAGAGGTTCTCTTGAACCGCACACAAACACAACACTTGACTATAGCGAGACTCACTGGTTACGAACTGACATTGTTTCAGCCACATATAGAAATCAGACGTTGTAATACGTTAAATCCTGCCACACTGTTACCAGTGGGCGGAACAGATCCATTGGCACATGATTGTGTCGAAGTCATTACTATCACGACGAAACCCAGACAAGACTTGACAGATATCCCTTTGTCAGATCCAGACCTGACATTATATGTAGATGGGTCATGTATGAGAACAAGTACAGGAGAGTTAGTGGCCGCCTACGCAGTCACAACAGACACTGAAGTCATTGAAACAAATCGTATTAACACTTTGTCAGCTCAAGCAGCAGAGCTCATCGCTCTGACACAAGCCTGTATTCAAGCCACAAATAAGAAAGTCAACATATACACAGATTCACGTTATGCATTCGGAGTCGTCCATGACTTCGGCGTACTGTGGCGAGAGAGAGGTTATTTAACTTCTCACGGTGCCCACATCCAGCACGGACCCCTCATTCAAGCCCTATTAGACGCGATTCATCTACCCACTGCAATATCGATTATGAAATGCAAAGCCCATACAAAAGTTACCGATATCATTTCTCAGGGTAATGACCTAGCTGACAGAACAGCTAAACAGACTGCTCAGAATCAGACTCTCACAACTGACATGACAAAGACAATAGTTCAGACACTAACACATTGCATGACAGTTAAGGATCCCGCCCTTGATGTAATTGACATACAGACACATGCTACACCAGAAGAAATAAAGAAATGGACTGAATTAGGAGGGATCCAAACAGATCAAGGATGGATGACGAAGGAAAAATCTATATGGTTTCTTCCCGACTCTATGGTTCAAGTCATCATTAACACAATACATAGTCCAGCGCACCTAGGAGAAAAAGCTATGCTAGACAGCATTCAACACATTTGGTTCAACAAACACTTACGAGCAGCAGCTAAACAAAAAGTTCGTACCTGTATGATATGTTGTCAGTTTAATCCAGGTAAAAGCATCCCCGTAGAGCAGGGTGGATTTCAACCTCCCGATCATGCTTTTGAAGTCCTCCTGATGGATTATATCCAGATGGAACGATGTCGAGGATTCAAATATGTTCTCGTAGTTGTCTGTGCTCTTTCCCGTTGGACAGAAGCCTACCCGGTTTCAGATTACACTGCCCCGACTACTGCCAAACAGTTAGTTCGAGAATTCTTCCCACGGTACGGTTTACCACGTGTTGTCTACTCAGATAACGGCCAGCCGTTCTCATCCGAACTAATGAAACATGTTTCCCTTTTGTTAGGCTACCAATGGAAATTCCACTGTGTCCGGCATCCCGAGGCAGCAGGTCTCGTGGAACGCCATAATCAAACTCTGAAAATTAGATTGTCCAAAATATGTAGGGAAAAAGGTGTCGATTGGATAGTAGCCTTACCAGTTGCACTCTTTTACATGAGAATGGTAGCACATTCTCGAACAGGGCTATCCCCGTACGAGGTGATCTTCGGTAGACCACCAAATATGTGGGGGACGCCTATACCTCGCAAAATCACTGATGTTGACTGTAATATGCTGACAGATTACCTGGCTTCCTTGATGTCTGCACTACAATCTTGTCGTTCACAGGTAACCGCAGCTTTTCCCGATAATACTGAGGTGAAGCCCCATGACGTGGTTCCTGGTGACCTGGTTTTGGTCAGGAATTTCGACCGGAAGACCCAACTGGAGCCTAGGTGGAAGTCACCGAAGCTAGTTCTACTGACTACAAGGACAGCCGTGAAGATCGAGGGACGGAAAGGGTGGTTGCACTCGAGTCATATCAAGAAATTTTATGGACTACCATCCAGTGTGAATACTCAACCTCGTATTCCCTCACAGACAGACTCAAAGCTCCCCTTGGTTGAGCTGTCAAAACCAGAACTGTACAAACTAAAATTGAGGTCTAGCAAGTCAGACAATTTGATTGTTTAAGTCCTCTCCAAGGTGAATCGGTTGAATTTGTCTCTGACATGTATCCTCTAGACCGGAATAGAGAAAGAAATCAGCAGATGCAGCTTAAAAAACATGCGTATTGTAAATCACTTCGTAGTCACTGCACAGTAACACTATTAATTTTGTTTTTTCTAAGTCTTCTGATCATTATTTTCAGCATACTATTGCATATGTATTACCCTATTCTTAAGCGTGCTTACAATGTAACTGCAGAACATTCTTTTAGCGAATTACCTCCGCATGAGTTGTCCTATAGATTTGCGCTGCGCAACAACACATTCATTAGTATGTTACATCAATCCCATCAGACCAGCAATGCCACAAATTGTTGGATATGTGGCCGACTCCCTCCCTATCAAAACTATAAGGGAGTTTTGCCCCTCTTTCCATATCCGTTCACACACAATGGCTCCTGTGGAGCATGGTTTAGTTTGATTAATTCCCTAGATTCAAATTCCGCAGTTTATCAAGACAACTGGGTATGGGGAAACCTGAACCTAGTTTTGCTTAAAGTCTGCTACCCTAACAAGGAGGGACTCCCCAAAAGAACAGGAACTGATCTAGAAAATGAAGTATATGGATTAGGTAATTTTACACTTAACCTCATGATCCTGAACGTTGAATCTGAAGCTACACCAATCTTGCCCGCCATGTCAGTATTCCCAGTAAAAGGGGAATTATGTGTAAGAAAGAATGGTTCCATACACATGGGCCATAGTAAATGCACCACTGTAATAAAATTCAGTGATCAAGGCAAGTCTACATTTAGAGCTTCCCATCATTCCTACTTCATATGTGGCCAGACCGCATATATATGTCTACCTTTAGATTGGGATGGTACCTGTTACATAGCATTCCTTCTGCCACCTGTTTTCCTAGCTCCTCCTGATTATCACAGAAATACCCATTTAGTACACAATAGACAACAGAGAGATCTCCCAATTGTCGATTACACTGAAACAGCATGGGAAAAATATACAGATTTCAATAAAGGTTTCTTTCCCTATATAGGTACAGTCACTAATAGTAAGCTGATACGTAGATTAACCAGAACCCTTGAAGCAGTAGTGAACGAGACTATTTCCGCCTTAGGCAATTTAACAGAAGAGCAGTCTGCTATGCGGATTGTTGTGCTTCAAAATCGTCTTGTCCTTGACGTCATCCTGGCCGATAGGGGCGGAGCTTGTAGGGTCATCGGATCAAGTTGCTGCATTTTCATACCAGAAAATTCACCGTCAGTATATAAAGCCATAACCCGCCTTCATAAGATTATAAGCCAGATACACCAGAGTCCAGGCACCTGGACTTGGTCCGGTTGGTTCTGGGGCGTGTTGTCAGCCTGGGGATGGAGAATCCTATCCTTCCTAGGTATTGGCTTTCTCATACTATTCAGTTGCTGCTTATGTCTACAATGTGGGCCAGCGATTTGTGGTCTGTGTGCCACATCGTGTATCCCACATCCAAGTTTTCGTTCAAGATCCCGGAAGAAGAAAGAAGAACAAATGATGCTATATGAACAGATCGATGGATTGATGAAGATCGATATCTCCTGAGGGTCCGTAGGGGACAAGGAGGGAATGAGGAAATATGAATTTTGTGATCAGTTATGTCCCCTATCGTAGACCCCAACGGCTCCATGTGCATGCTATAAGTACATGTATGTTCCCTCCAGTTCCAGTTTTGAAGACGCAAATATATGTGCGTCCACCGTCAACATGTCCTCTTTCAGATCCGCCATGAATGGGTCAGATATTCCATTCCTAAGTATGAAAGGCCACCGACTTTATGTGGTTCACTTTCCACATTTTACAGATTCAGGCGAGTAGGCCCTGAATTCTGTCATCAAGCCTTTTCCTGCCTTCTGCCTCTGAAAGCTCCAGTCTGAGCCTGCATCTGTATCCATGAACTTTGTCCTACTCCCTGCGCGGCTAACGGTGCCTGATCCAGCATATTGCCTGCCAAAAACTGTATTTCACCTTCAAGATTATCTACTCCGCTCCTCATCCGATGCATTCCTGTCTAGCAGTTTAGGTAAACATTCCTCCAGCTACCGTGCAAAGGGCCAGGCCTCGCTGTCCTCATGCAAGTAATTCATAGGCCCCGTTACCATGGAATATTCCTACCCCCTCGCATCTCATGTAGACACTTAGACGCTTGTACACGCACTAACAGTCAGTATAGAATAGATTCTATCCTAGAGACCTTTCCTTTTGGATAACACAGTTCTTTAAACATAGGATATTAGATATGATTTGGGATTAGGTTGACATGACCCCCAGACTTTTGTCTCCACATGTAGAGCTAAATGTCAAGTCCCCTTCACCCTCTAGTTGCACGTCAATCACACGTCATGCGGCTGCGCGCGCATCTCTGCCAAATATTTCTGCTGACATTGCAGGATTCTTTTATGGATCCACCCACTTGTGACATCATGTATAATGACGTTTATTAAATTACGCCCATAAGACCGCCTCTATTAGTTACGTATGCACAGTTTATCTGTATTATCAGCTGTTACGCCTCTTGCATCTGTTTCACTGTAATGCATTTTCTATAAAACTGCTTATCTGTCAATAATGTATGCCCTTCCTTCCTGAACTTTCGTGGTGATGGAATAGAAAGCCTACAATTCGAATTGTATTCCTTTGTATAGGAATAAAGCCTTTTAAAACCTCTAATACCACGGATTCTGCCTCTTATATTTACTGAGTTATTCTTACTAGACTTTACCGCATAAAAAATAGTACCGGTAATGAAATATTTACCACAGGGTCCATGAGCCATAGTGACCACTGGTAGAATATAACTGTCAGGCAACATCCATTGCCGTTCCTCTCCCAGTCGTACCCAACATCCATGCTCATCTAGCTCGGCCCAGCGTTCATTCCAATTGGCCAACTCTCCTGGAGTGGCGTGTGACTGAATAGCTATCACATTCTGAACAGTATCTTCAATCATGCCCCCCTTCGCACACTCATCTAGCTGGACCGGCCACATACATTTGATCAGATTTACTCATGTCTGTCTAGCTATTTGATCGGCAAAAGCATTGCCCCTTCCTGTGTCGTCGGTCACTTTCCTATGGGCTTTGCATTTAATGATAGCTACCTTCTTAGGGAGTGATAGGGAGTCCAACAGGCGATGGATCAGTGGACCATGTTGAATCCGCGCTCCATGGGATGTTAAGAACCCCCTTTCCTTCCACAAGCAACCAAAATTATGGGCCACCCCAAAGGCATACTGACTGTCAGTATAAATATTTACCGTCATCCCACGACTGAGTTCGCAGGCTCTGGCCAGTGCCATTAGTCATGCAGCTTGCGCCGAGGATTGAGGTATCTGGGCATTCTCTACTACTGTTACTAGGGAAGTGATGGGGTAGGCCGCTGACGTAGACCCATCTGGTCTTTTCAGGCAGGACCCATCCACGTACAGTGTCCCTTCTGCATCTATGAGTGGAAGGTCTTGTAGGTCCACCCGTCCCTTTGTTTCTTCTTCTGTCCTTTTAATACAATCATGGGGGTCTGAATGCATGGCCGATGTATGTGTAGGGAGAAGAGTAGCAGGGTTAAGTACAGTACAGCGCTTGATAGAGATGTGACTGGCGAAAAGGGTCCGTTCATAACCCGTAAGTCGTGCACTTGTGAGATACTGTGTTTTGGTATTGTTCAGAAGTGTATCAACTGAGTGTGGTACCATCAGTGTCAGAGGTGAATTCATGACTATGCCTGCACTTTGCCTCACCGAGAGCGCTGCCGCCGCTGTGGCCCTTAAACAACCTGGAAGTGCTTAAGCGACTGGATCTAATGTAGTAGAGAAATAGGCACATGGTCTATATTGGCCACCGAAAAACTGGGCCAAAACAGCAGAGGCACAACCGTGGGTCTCATGGACGAAGAGAAATCATTGTTTACGATAATCAGGGGTGCCCAGGACAGGTGCAGTACACACGGCATCCTTTAGTGTCTGAAAAGCCTCTGTGCACTCCACTGTCCATGGAAAATCCTGATCAGTAACGTCCTTCGTGGTAAGGGTGAGCAAAGGTTTGACTATTGCTGAAAAACTGGGGATCCATGGTCTACAATATGAGGTGAGGCCTATAAAGGCACGTACCTGCTTCTGTGTGCGTGGGGGTGGCATAGACATAACGATAGCCACTCGGTCTGCTGTAAGCAGTCTACCCTCCTTCGAGAGGAGGTGTCCGAGATAGGTCACCTTCTCTCGACAAAACTGCAATTTCTTGAGGGACACCTTGTGTTTATGGGTGGCGAGATGCTGAAGGAGACGCACCGTGGCCTCCTTGCAAATAGCTTCGGAGTCTGCGGCAATAAGCAAGTCATCTACATATTGTAGTAGCGCCGAACCCGTGGCAAGACCAATGTGTCTAACTGTTGTTTGAGGGCTTGACTGTAAATGCTGGGGCTTTCTGTAAAACCCTGGGGTGCGCGACAGAAACTATGCCCACCCAATGAAAACCCGAAAAGGTGTCTGCTGTCGGGGTGTATAGGGATACTGAAAAAGGCATTTTTTAGATCAATGACTGAAAAATGTGTGGCAGTAGATGGAACCATAGTGAGGAGGGCATTAATGTCAGGTACAACAGGATATTGTGAAACGGTAATCCTATTAAGAGCTCTCAAATCAATAACAAATCTGTATACCTTGGGAGCGTCAGGACATTCAACGTTCTTTTTAAGAACTGGAATAATGGGGCTATTACACACATTGCCACGTGTTTCTTCCACCACTCCATTGTTAACGAGATCAGTGATGATATCAAGAAGAGCTTGTTCACCTTCGGGCGGCAATTCGTATTGGCGTAGCCTAGCAAAATCACACCCTGTTGGATATGAACCACGTGTAGGGGAATGTGAAGTAAGCCCACGTCAGTGTCCGAAGAGGCCCAAAGGGAGGACGGGAAGGTGTTGCAATTCCGTTGGGAGAGAGCCGGACAGATACATATGTCGTATTGTGGAGTCTTGTATAGTAAGGGACACTCCTTCCGGGGTACAGGAAATAGTCGCATGTAGGGCTTTGAGTATGTCAAGACCAAGTAAATTTTCACCGCACCCAGTGGTGAGAACAAGGGGGGCATTAACATGACAGGGACCTATATCCAGGGGAAGGGGCTCAGAAACGGGGATAACAACAGGAATTCTTGAAAATCCCACGGAGACATTAGTATTGCCAGAAAGGGGTGTCTCCGGAACGGAACTGTGTGCAACAGAGGATTGGGTAGCCCCCGTGTCAACGAGGACGTTCTTATTACTGCCAGAGACCGTCAAGTTAACATATGGACCCCTCTGATCTACCGGAATGCGCACCCTTCGTCCTCCCCTTTCCTGGCTGTCCTATGCTTGATAGAACCCAGTCTCATCTTCTTCATAGTAATCATCATTAAAGTATGTTCCTGTTGCTTCGTGACCGCCATCGAATCTGTTGGGTGGACCGGAACGCAGGGCAAGTGTCTGTCTCGAAGGGGGCCGTCATCCCTATTGGGCCTAGTGGGTCACGAAGCGCTGTCCCTCCCAATTTCTCTGCGTTCCCTTGGCCGAGTCTTGCCTGTCTGGATATTTCTTGCAAGAACGGGGCATTCATTAACCCAATGACAGTATTCTTTACAGTAAGCACACTGATCGCTGTGCAAGGGCCCAGACGGTGTCTGTGAAGAGGAGTAAGAGGGTGTGGGGGGGGGGGGGTAGCTGGGGAAGTTTCAGAAAGACGCCCTCACTGTTGGAGGAGGAAGCGTTATTTCTAGCGTCTGGTCGCTTTGGCAGGTAAACTTGTTGCAGCAGGGCTTTAGTCTTTAAGGGGCATATGTACCAAATACCGTATTTGTGATTCTCAAATAGCAATTTTTAGGGAATCGTTATTTGAGAATCGCAAACGGGATGTAACAAATAATTCGCAAATGTTTTGCGATTCCTTGGCATTCCTTAATTAAGGAATACCTTCCCATTCATTCCTATGAGCTAGGAGGCCCATAGGAATGAATGGAAAGACATTCTCCATTTGCGATTCGCAATTTTAGATTCACAAAATGAGAATGCAATTTCAAGGGTGCCAGGGTGTCAAAAGGACACCCTGTTGCACCCCTGAAATATGTATGTGTGCGCATGTGGCGCACATACATGCCCTAAGGGCATGTCTGTACGCCACATGGCACTTTGAAAAATGCCAAAAAGTGAATTTTTCAAAGAAAGCGCAAATTACCACCAACTTCAAGTTGGTGGTAATTTGCGATTCCTTATGTCCAAATTGCACTTTTTCTGTGCTTCATACAGTGCATTTAAGGAATCGCAATTTGCGATTCCTTAAATGCAATCGCAAAATAGAGAATCACAAATTTTGCGATTCTCTAATTTGCGATGCCCTTTTAGGATGATACATCCCAAAATGCCTTTTCCCGTGCGCAAACGGCCCGATTCTGAGAATCGGCCCGTTTGCGAACGGGAAAAGGGCTTGATACATATGTCCCTAAATCCTTATTCTTTTTTGCTCTCCTCCTTTTCTTCATTCTCTCTATTGAGCCGACCAGGTACTTTCGACTTTCTTCGGTCTTGTGGACAGATCAGGAAGCAAATTACTGACAAATTTATCTGTGAACACTTGACTGGAGCCCTCGGCACGTGAGTCCAGTCCACTATGGCCCTGATATTCTGTTTCAAAGCGGATGAAGAAATCGGCTACACTCTCTTCCTTTCTTTGCTTACATGCATTAATCTTATCCCAATTACCAACCCTTTCAGGCAGGTAAGTCTTCATGAATGTAATCAACCTGCCAGGTAGCGCTACCACAGCCGGATCTGGTTATACCCCACCTTCTTGCCGTGCCTCCATTGCTTCCAGGGCCCCCCCATGTTCCTCCTAATTCAGCCACAAGGTCAGTATGGCAGATCCGCTCCCAAATCTCAGTAGGCACTACACTTCCAAACAGTAAGTCAATATCGTCAATCGTTAGTATGCCTGATGCTACTATCTGACCTAATTCTTTATAGTAAGCAGATGGATTCTTCCGGGGGTCTGGCAACTGGGATTTGAGTTGCAAAACATCTGTTCTTTTCCATGGCACATGAACCCACATCCGACGCCAGTGGGCAGGGGCTGCAGCTACGCCGGCATCGACATCGGCGGCTACCGTGTCAACAAAGACCGGTGCTACCTTTCTCATGGGTATGGCTTTATTACCGGGACACTCAGGGAGGGACGTGGCATCCCTGAAGGCAACCAAAGTGACTAGTGCCTTATACATATCGCACCCTTGAACGTCACTTTTTGTCAATCGTAGTCGTAGATCAATCAGTCCCTTGGGAATAGACAGCAGAAGCGTTTCATACCTTTTCATTACCAATGTACAGATATATGCGGACTTGTCTGTCTGTTGTATAGTCGTCCATTGGTTGAGAGTAGACCAAATAATGTCAACTGGGTAAATATTTCCATTGTCCATCAAGCTCTGGCACTGCTGTCTCTGGGCATCCCGTTCGTTGAGACCAGAATAACTGTATGATCGTAATGACTTTCTTGGGGTTCATGAACCATCCCTGTAGACTGCGAGGCAGTGACAATAAGGAATAGGCCGAGTCATCATGGGGTCGGACAGGAGTGTCAGTGAGCGTGGATGGGTTATGAGGGTTAGAGGTACTCGGGGAGGGAGGGTGTAATACAGACGCACTGGAGGGTGGAGGGGTGAGGGCAATCAAGGAAATTGGGGCAGTATGAGATGGAGGGAGAGAGACTGGTATGTGTTGCTGAACCTGAGGGGCATTGGGGACCACAGGATTTGTCACTACCGGCGAAGGGAGTGGAAGGGCGGGGGCGACAGCTGGATACATAGGTGCATAAGTGGGTGGGGCTTCAAGTATGGAATCTACCAGGGAATCGCCCTCTTCCCCATCATGACCACCCAGTGGCCCTTTATTGCGGACAGGGTAACAGCCCTGGGTTTTGGCTTGATGTGTTCTGTCTACTACTTCTATAGTTTTCTCTATCTGGGCTCGGTGATGTTCCTTAGCGTGGTCGGCCATAGTCATTCTCTCTTGCTTCCTTTCTATAGCTTTCTGTTTTTAACCCGTTGATCTATTTCCTTTCTCCATAATCGTATGGCCTCAAACATGGCAGGTCTAGACCTCTTCTTAAAAAGCTGTTCTTCTAAATTGCCCAAAACTTGAGGATCAAAACTCCCTTATCTTGGCCATTGCAATTCTATGTTCCTTTTTCTTGTATATTTACTCCATAAGGAAGAATACATGATAGGGGAGGGGCCATATTTAACATACATTTCATAATTGGGAGTCCCTTCTGGAGGGAGCGGACACACTGCCTCCAGTTGGGAGTCCTGCGTACATACACAACAACATAATTTCCTGAACTCACTACACACCGGCATTCTCAGACAGACAAAGGCGGGTCTAAACAACTCACCTCGCTGGCTTGGCTTTTGCAAAAGTCAATAACAGTACAGACAGAGGTCTAGGTGGGTGATCAGTCCACCCTTACCTGACAGACCTAGTACTTCTCTGCAGACGCAGGACTGTGTCCAACTCCAGACAGAAATCCCCTTCCGGGGGACCCCAGCGGAGGCACGGTCAAGTGGCCCAGACCGTGTGGGGAGGGCCCGTGAGCAGGACCTTCGGTCTATCGGACTTCAGAGTCCCTCGGGTAGGGTACCTCCGTCGGGCTTCCTTCACGGATGTCCTCACATCCACCGGGCCAGACCTGTGCTCCCGTGGGGTCCCTGTTCAGGCGCCATTTGTAGAACCAATGATCCCAATCCTCCGGGATGTCTGGGAGTTGCTGGCGCAGGGGACGCCTAAATCTACCTTATCCATCTTGTATCATACAAAAAAGGAGACACAGGAGCCTTCGACTGCAGAGAGAACAAGATTTATTTGTATAGCCCGGGCTATGGAACAGAATCCCAAGCCCGTCTGAGACAAGACCAAGGAGGCTGCTGCTTCACTCCGCAGCGTACAAACCTCTTATACCCATTTCCCCGACCCTTATTGCATCAGTCACAAAAGCACACAATCCGCTCTGGGTGCAACCTGGCTCCACATAGCCTAAACCTGCCCAAGCACGTTGTTCAGGGAGGGCAGCAGTTGCAACATTGTGGCGTGACCAGAGGGCGCTGATTGTTATGGGCAGGGTATCTGGTACAGATAAGACGGCCCTGGGGCGGTGGCTTAAGTGTGTTCTCAATCCCTTTCCGAAAACCGGCTTAACTGCAAGGAGCGGGAAGGACAAGGCATACGATAGTCTCAGCATCAGCAGAAGGAAAAAGGTCAAGAAATGGCGATACAAAATGGAGTCAGGGAAAACAAGGTGGAGTCGAGGCAGGAGAACGTTTCTTTATCTGTTCCAGTTGGAGTTCAAGCATGTTTATAACTATTTTATGCTTTGTTGCTTTTTTCCTGTGCTTTAGCGGCCCTTGCTTCTGGTTTTGTTTGGGAAGGATAATCAAATATAATTAAGGAATGGTCTGACCAGACGAGTGGATGTAGATCTTTCACTATCATCCCTGGTACCGAGGAGAAAATACAGTCAAGGATGTGCCCTGCCTGATGCGTGGGTTTGTGTACCAACTGTATTAGTCCCAACATGCCTAAAGTTTCCGTGAACTTGACTGTGTCTTTATCGGACAGCACCTCAAGGTGTATGTTAAAGTCACCCAAGATCGTAGACATCTTTGTAGAGAGGTAAGGTTCGAAAAGGCAGTCTAAATTAGTAATGAAATGCGTTCTAGACCCAGGAGGGCGGTAAACTAGAGGGCCATTAAAGGTATGTTTTGGGTTTGATTCTATCGAGAACTTCAACCCTTCGTAATGAGGATTGTGTCTCTTAATGGGTCTGTCAAGTCTAGATGAGACAAAGCCCTGTGGGACTGCGATCACAAAGTCAGGTATGCCCATGTTTCTGTGAGGAATAACACATCCAAATTATATTGCAGGATGGTATCTGCGATTTCAACTTTATGCTTAGCAAGTGACCTTACATTAATTAGACCACAGTGTATCTCTGTCCATCTGGGAGTATGTGTCTGTTTGAATTTGGGCTTCATGGTAGCTACATAGCCTATTTTCATCACATGTTGATCAGGGAGCGCGAAACCACAAGAGCATGTAAACTGATAGGGCCAAAATCCATTGTCCAGGATACATCTAATGCAGCCTGGGTTAGAATCTAGCTTGTTTAGATTACGGATCTCTTCGCTAGTGTATTGTAGAGCATCTGGTTTAAATGGACCAGGGTTTGTGGCCAGGACCACAGTCCGGGCGCAGACGGGCTTGCCTTTGGCGCGCCCGCTGCGCGTCCTTTCCATGCAGTTTAAATAGCGCGGTGGCGGAATAGCTAGACCGCTCACCACCGGAAACAGGTGTTCCTCCTGGCCTGGCCTACCGGAAACTACCCAGTGATCACCCTGCCCTCCGCGCAAACAGCACTCAGCTGTGGTGGACCGGGCGTGATCAAGTGCAAAAGAGCAAGGATTGCGTAAATACAATTCTAAACGATTTGCCCCCGAGTGTGCAAACATACAGTAATTAAAAGAGTCAGCAGAAACAGAGCAACAGTTAAAAGCAACACCGTTAAAAAAACAGAAGGGAAGGACTGTCAGCAGGGCTTACATCAGGTAAGACTCACCGTATCAGATATAACAAGTTGCAAAGACTCCTGTAATTTGCGATACACTGTGAACTTGTGAGAAGCTGCTCATTAAATTTAGTTTTTTTACAAAAGTGAACCTCAGGAGTACTCAAATTAATATTTGTGCAAGCTGTTCCACCTCAGGGCCTTGCAGACAGATTGTAGCTCACATCAAGATGGCGGCACGATGGGAGTGTACGTGTGTTTCCAATAGTTTGCTACACTTCTCAACCACGCACAGAGATGTTGGCTTAAAATAAAATGGCTGTACGTTTTGAAGCTTATGTGCGCTCCTAATGACATAAAAGCCAAGCTCGCGACACGACTTAGGCTGCAAGTGCGCTGCGTGTCAGTGACGTGCGAGCCCAATTACATTGCCTGTCAGAAACGCACAAAGTTTCCTCACACTTGCATAACCAGCTATGGGGAGACTGCAAGTATTCAAAACTAATGAAGTATTATGATAGCGCATACATTTTTCAATTATTTCTGTACAAAGGTGAAAATGTTCCCAAATGAATGTGCATGCACTGGTGTAATGGTTCTGATCGTTGTAAATGTGGATGGCTGATGGGCTAAAACCCAATTGGCATTACTTAAGTTACTTGTAAGTCCCTAGTATATGGTACCAGGGGAACCTCAGGCCTGTAATTTAAAGCGTCACTGGTGGACCGCAGCACTAGTTGCGCCATTACAAACATGACACAGTATAAAATGTATCCCAGACAGCCACAGTAGATTGATAGAGAAGTTTTAACTGCTCACTCAACTTTGCCATTTAAAGTAATGTCAAAGCACCAAACCTCCCTTAATAATATATATGTCCCCCCCATAGCAGACCTCTCGAGTCCTAAGGTGCAAAATATTACATAACACTTGTGTTTTACAGGTTCCGGCAGCAAAAACCCTAAACCGTCGTTTTTCCTGCAAGAGATGCTGGTAACCCCATTGACAACTTGAGTTATGGGATGACACTTCAGCCCTGCTAACTTCTCATTGGGCGCCTTTGCTTAGGTCTTCAAGTTGGTTGTTCATTGTATGCTTGGTGTTCAGCCCATACCCACTGTTTTCTGCCAACAGAGTTCAGCCTTGGTATGCTCAGAGTTTAGTCATAGTGTGCTTGGAACTCAGATTTATGGTGTATTGGCAGTTCAGAATTTTGTCCAGAGTACAGCTTGAATGCTGCTCAGTGTTCAGCGTCTGGGTGCTCGGTGTTCAGCGCGTTCAGCGTCTGGGTACTCGGTGTTAAGCGTCTGGGTACTCGGTGTTGAGCGTCTGGGTGATCGGTGTTCAGCGACTGGGTGCTCGGTGTTCAGCGTCTGGGTGCTCGGTGTTCAGCGTCTGGGTGCTCGGTGTTCAGCGTCTGGGTGCTCGGTGTTCAGCGTCTAGGTGGCCGGTGTTTAGCCTCCGTGTCCATCCTCGGTGTGCTCAATGTTCAACCACTGTTAAGCCTCTCTTTTTTTCTGTTCCAAGACCCCACTAAGCCATGGTTTGTGCCGTGCTCAAGCTTTGTGTTTACTTTTGGTTCTCGTTTGTGTCTGGTGTTCAATTTGGGATGAAGGGGGAAAAGGACTACAGGGTAAAAACGTTAAATTAAAAAAAGGGGTAGGATCCACTCACCATCCCCTTCCCCCAAGACATTGGGTGATGTCCCATTATCAGTATGGTACAAGCATTCGTTTTTCCCCTGCTGTGGTGGCAGATGAGGGAGGTGGGGACACCGCCTGCCCATCTGCCCAGAGGAGAGATACAATGCTCACTAGATACCAGGGGGAAAAAACTGTTAAATATTAAAGAGGACGGGGTCCCCACCCAGGCATCAAGCCATGTACCATGGGAGTCAGTTTGGGGTGGGGGTGTCTCCAAACCTGCTTTCCCAGGGAGCAGAAAGCACACTAGACCAGTGTTCCCCAAATTGTGGGCTGCAAGCTTATTTTTGGCGGGTCGTGAAAGTCCAAGCAATAAAGATGCTTTTAAATTCTGTATCTTGTCACATTTGCTGCACTTCAACGACAGAGGTCAAGTGTCAAGCTATGCCTTCTGACAAATAGCTGCTTATTTTTCCTAACATGGAGATTGGTGTAAACTCCTCTCACTTTGCAGTCACAAAAAGTTAAGTGAATTATGTGATAATCAGTGCTGGGGTACAAGGAGTGTGGAAGGAAAGGCTTAGGATGCCAACTGTGTTGATTTCAATTATTATTCGCCTTGGGTATACCATGAGTGATCTGAACAAATGACCCCTGTGAGAAGTTGGCCTGGTAGATGCTGTCCACTAGTTATAGTGGGCACCTTGCACCAGTCCAAACGACCCTTATTGATGATTAGGTTAAAGACAACCTTTATTGAAAGCTATCCTAGTGGTAGCTATGGAGAGCAGCCTTCAGGCTAAGCCTCGAAGGAATGTAAAGCAGCTTGGTTTACCAGATTATAACCTCTTGAATGACCAAATGAAAGGAGAACCACACAAGATATATATAAAATATATGTATTTATTTCTAAATACTCTCTCCTAACCTCTTTATGAGATTAGAGAACAAAGCACACAATATCTCAGTACTAGAACAGTAAATAGCACAATACACAGTGGGTCCCAGGGGGAGACTAAACCATATATTAAGAAAGTGGTAGAACGAACACAACTTGACTAGACACAGTGCCTAGAGCACGTAGGATCACTGGGACCCCAAAGAACCTCTCAAGGTAGTGACACAGGGGACCCACGGGGACGCGTGCAGTGTGAGAACACAGCCGCGAGCTCCGTACAATCCTATGGGAAAGTCGCAGTTGGAATTTTACAGAATAAGGACACTTAGGAGAGGACTTTGAGCAAACCCTGTCGAACTTAGAAGGTTCTAAGGCCAGCACCCAAGTGAGCACCGGAGTACTCGTGTTACCTAACACAGGGAAGCCGGGTGCATAGGTGTCAAATGGTGTCGGGAATCTTTGTCGTTTTCAATGGCGTGATGCTGCAAAGTGCTGCTGCCGTGAAGAGGAAAAGTGTCTGGTGTGATCCAAGCCTGGATCGGAGTTGAGAAGAACCTGAAAACAGAGGGGACAGAGTCTGGGTCACTTGCCAGTGACCAGGGGCTCGGTAGACGAATGCCCACCGATGTCGGGTGCTTCAGGTGAGATGAGGTGAAGCTGGACTCTGCAGCCACGGGGCCCAGAAGACGACGACAATGACCAAAGTCCGCAGGCCAGCTGTCCCACGAAGGATGTCGAGCGCTGGGGGGTTAGTGTCTGGATTGGAGACCAACAAGCCTTGGCAACTACAACCCACGCGGTCAGAGAAAAGATGCTTGGGTGAGGACCAGCAAGGTCCTGGGGACGCCCCAAGCAATGGAGAGTCAGGGCACGTCTGGAACAACCAGGAAAGCCCACGGAAAGTTAAAGTTCCCATCTCAGGGACCCAGAGGTCGACGGACCAGGGATCGTGAAGGGACCTCGAGAGGAATCACTAAATACCAGCCCACGGAACACTCATGGAGTGTAGGTTGGTAATCTTCGGTGGAATCACTGCTCGGGGTCTTGACTACAAGTAGCCCAAAGCACAGCCTCAGGGATCACCAAAAAGCATATGCGGATGCAAGTATTCGCGGTGTCCAGGGGTATGGGTTGCAAGCTCCCCACGAGGGCTGCGGTCTCAGGTTTGCTGAGAGCACTAGTCGGCCTCGGGGAAGCTTAGGAACCCACCTTCTGTGTTGCAAAATCTTCGGAGTCCTCCAGGAGCTGCGTAGATGCAAACCGGTGAGATGCGTCGCAGTGCCTGCCTTGCGGGGGAGTAACTCCTTTACTCCAAGGGAAATTCTTCAGTTGTCCAGCAGAGCGTAGATCATCGAAGGATACTTGGTTTCTGTAGCAGAGTTTAGTCCAGGTAAAATCTAAAGTCCTGTAGCCAGGGGTTCCTACTTTATATCCAAGGAAGGGGTGGGACAATCTCTGGGGACCCACCTATGGGAGGGTCAGGACAGAGGGGTGGCTACACCCATGTCCTTTGTCCAGTTTCGCGCCAGAGCAGGGACTGATAGCCCCTGCAACCGGTTTGAGCTGGACTATGCACAGGGACACCAAATGTGCCCCCAGTGCAGACATCCAAGCACTCTTGGAGTGCACCCACCCAGCTCCAATACACTAAAGCCTGTCTGGGAGGTGGTCACACCTCCCTGTAACAGGAAACCTATTGTCCAGCCTCCCCTGCCGGAGTTTCGTCCAGAAGCAGGAGGGCAGACGCGTGTCTGTGGCTGGCAGCATCTATCTAGTGATGCCAGGGTCGAGAAAGCTGGTACCGGATGTACCGGTGCTGTCATATTTCTCCCTCTAGGATGGTGGAATCATACCTCCCCTTCAGTTACTGGCAGGGAGGTATGATTCCAAGGTGTTTGACACCAAACACGACATGTTTCCATGCAGCCGTTTTAAAGTTAGCATTTACCGCGAGGTTATAATGTACTTAATATGGTTGGCTCCATCACAAACCACCCCGGAATAGAGGTTCCGAAGGCTGCATAGGGGCTCTGCTCATGCAGGAGCAGCCTCTCACATAAAACCAAGCACCCTGCCTTCAGGATTATGAAGGCCTACCATAGGAGTGACTGATATATGTAATGTGCAGTGATATGGATAGATATAGTGAACCTATATCTATGTATGGGGGAATATACCACCTTACACAGGCTGCTGTAGCAGACCTGTTGTGTCATTTTGAATGGCCTCTTAGGGGTGGCATAATACATGCTGCAGCCCCTGAGAGGCCTCTGGGGTACCTATGCCCTGGGCATATAGTATACCATATACTAGGGACTAATAAGGGTACCCCAGAATCCAATCTGGAGTGTACCTAAAGTACATGCAATCAATTTAGAGGAGAAAGCAGCTAGGCTGGGGTCCTGAATAGCAGGATCCCAGCCAGACGAAGTCAAAAACAGTGAAACATCAGCAAAAAGTGGGGGTAACTATAAAAAGCAGACCCTACTCTCCTACAACCCCTTACTGATTTCAGAGGTTCATCTAGTTTTCAGAAATGTATATCTTTCTCAACAACAAACTGCTAATACGTTAAAACCACACAAAAAGGAAAATGCTACTTACCAGTATGCATCTGTTCTTGGCATGTAGAGCTGTAGATCTGCATACTTTTGCATAGATCGCCATCTGGTGTTAGGCTCGGATGTTTGCACTTTGTTATTGTGGAAGTCTTTGTAGTCACGAGATAGGTAAAGACTCCTTTGATTAGTAGTGCGCATGGGCATCGACTCCATCACCAGATTGATTTTGCCATAAAGGGTGATGATGGAGTTAGTTAGAAATAGAAAAGATGTCCCTATTTAATGTATCTAAGTAAGATAGTACTGCAACACATATAGGTGTCCGGGGAAGCGGGTGGGCGTATGCAGATCTACAGCTCTACATGGCAAGAACAGATGCATACTGGTAAGTAGCATTTTCCGTTCGAGGCATATGAGCTGCAGATCGCATACTTTTGCATAGACTATACAGCAGTTACCCTGTTAGCGGTGGCTACCTGTATGTGTTGCAGTAGTTCGAAAAAGTGTTCTCAGTACAGCCTGGCCCACACTAGCTTGTTGTTTTGCCTGCACATCTACACAGTAGTGTTTTGTGAAAGTGTGTGGTGTAGACCATGTTGCGGCTTTGCAAATGTCATCCATGGGGATGTTTCCTATGAATGCCATGGATGCCCCTAGCTTGCGTGTGGAATGTGCCCTAGGGGAATGGATAATGTACACTTTGCTTTTTGGCAGCATATTTGAATGCATTTAACGATCCACCTGGTAATTCCAGCTTTTGATATAGGATTGCCCTTATGTAGTGGTGAGAAAGCTACGAAAAGTTGTTTAGTTTTCCTAAAACTTTTTGTCCTTTCAATGTAGTAAAGAATAGCTCTTTTGACGTCAAGCGTATGAAGAGCCCGTTAAGCTACTGAGTCTGGTTGAGGAAAAAATACTGGGAGTTCAACAGACTGGTTAAGGTGAAAGGTCGAAATTACTTTAGGTAAGAATTTAGGGTTTGTCCAAAGAACCATTTTGTTGTGATGGATTTGCAAAAATGGTTCCTGTATGGTTTTGCTTTATATACTTTTATTCTCTATTTTTCACTTTCTTGCTTTTTCATTATGTTTGAGGCTTTTTGATTTTGGACACTATTTGCCAGCCCTTCTTGATTCTCCTTTTCCCTCTTTTTTCATCCTTTCTGACTATTTTCTTTTTTCACACTCCCTCCTATGTCTTTCTGTCATATGTATTTCATTGTATTCTTTTTTTTAAGACTGTTTTTTATTTCATCTTATTATCTTTTTGATTTCTATGTCTGCATTTCTTTGAATTGGTGCAATCGCTATCATGCGTTTTTCTAGTGTTGTTCAAGTTTTGAAAAATTGTGTGGCTTTGACACTCGTGACTGAAGACCATTGTACGATATGAGTAATTTCAGAGTAATGAAATAAATGAGGTATTCTATGCGAGTTTTCATATCTTAATTCTCTCTTCATATTATTTTATATCCGTTAGGTCCCATTACATCGTTAGCCCGTTCTTTACGGTCTTTGTACGCCCTGAGGAAGGTGGTACCCGAATTAGGGTGTGGTCACAGAAACTCGCGTCGGCGCATCTAATGAGACCCTCCATACAATTTCTTTTGTTTGCTCTTTAAAGATTTAAATTGTATTTAAAATTATATATATCATATATATATAAAAAAATATGTACGATTATACACTGTACTGAATATCTATATATTGATTTTTGAATTTTGATTCTTTTGTATGCGGGACCTCTATGTTCATTTGAGCTATTGTCGGTATAAGTGAGATGGATGTTTTGATGGTGCTGTATGACATTGGTGTGAGTTTGAGAGTCTGTTGTGAATTACTCTATATGGGACCTTTCTTTGTAGTTTGATTCACATTGTTGTACATATAACGCTTTGTCACTTTAATGCATTATTATAAATTGTGTCCATATAATTATTTTGGAACTGATCAATTTTGACCGCAATATAACATGAAAAATAAAATTTAAGAATGAATATTTTTCTTCCGTGTTAAATGGTCTGTCTATTGGTCTAGTTAGTGTCAATGCCTTAATAAATGATACTGTGTACATATTGAAATATATAGGTAGATAAATATTCTTTTTCTTAGTGATTTTCAATTTTTCCCCTGATTTCCTACCTACATCAATCGGCCAGGGGTTCCCCTTGTTATATTGGTTGTTTCCTGTATGGTTAATGCCTGGAGTTCACTCACTCTTCTGAGAGATGTGATGGCCACAAGGAAAGCTACCTTCCATGTGAGGAACGGTAACTCATATTTATGTAAAGGTTCAAATGGGGGACCCATGAGCCTTGTTAGGACAATGTTTAGATTCCATACTGTAGAGGGTGGAACTCTGGGAGGAATTATCCTTTTAAGGCCTTCCATGAAAGCTTTGATGGGAGGCACCCTAAACAATGACAAGAGGTGTCTGTTTTGTAAGTAAGCTGCTATAGCAGCAAGATGAAATCGTATGGATATATATGCTAGATTACATCTTTGTAAATGCAGGAGATAACAAATAATGTTTTGAGTTGAAGGATCTAGTGGATTGATGGTGTTATTGCAATAAACGACAAATCTATTCCATTTACCTGCATAGCATGCTCTAGTGGTGGAACGTCTAGCTTCTCTAATGACGGTCATGCAGTCTAATGGGAGATTGAGGTAACTAAACGCTAAGACTTCAGGAGCAAGATCGCTAGGTTCAGTTGAACTGGTTCTGGATGTCTTATCTCTCCATGGTTCTGTGTGAGAAGCTTTAGGGAAAGGTGCAACTTTTGGTGTGGGACTACAGCAGTGTTGTGAACCATGGTTGTCGGGCCCATGTTGGCGCAACCAGGATCATTGTGAGAGACTGTTGTTTGAGCTTGCGCACCAGTAATGGAATGAGCGGGAGAGGCGGAAAAGCGTACGCAAATCTGCCTGACCAGTTCATCCATATCGCATTGCCTTTGGACAGTGGGTGTGGATATCTGGAGGTGAAGCTTGGGCATTTTGTGTTTAAATGAGAGGCAAACAGATCTATGTCTGGGTGGCCCAACATTTGAAAAGACGGATGAAGAGCTTGCAGATGAAGTTCCCACTCATGAATCTGCTGTTGTTGACGACTGAGCAGATCCGCAATTTGATTGTGTATCCCAGGTAGGTGCTCTGATAAGAGGTATATCTTTTGAGGAATGGCCCATCTCCAAATGCTTTGTGCTAGGCGTGAAAGCCGCAGAGAGTGTGTCCCCACACCCCTGTTTTTGTATATAGTACATTGCTGTCATGTTGTCCTTTCGGACTAGGACAGTTTTGCCTAGGAGATGCTTCTGAAATGATTTTAGGGCGAGAAATATGGCTAGTAACTCCAGGTGATTGATATGAAGGAGTTTCTGTTGAGGGGTCCACATACCTTGAATGGTGTGGTTTAAGAGATGAGCTCCCCAGCCGGTGAGCGATGCGTCCGCTGTTAGCACTATTTGTGGAACCAGGTCTAAGAACGTCCTCCCTTTGGAAAGATTTCTTGTGCTCCACCATTGCAGAGAGCGATATGTGCGGCTGTCTACCAATACCAGAGCTGTAAGTTGACCCTGTGCTTGGTTTCACTGTTGTGCTAGACATTCCTGTAGTGGACGCATGTGGAGTCTTGCGTAAGGGACGATTAAGATGCAAGAGGCCATCATCCCTATTAGCTGCATGAACACCCAGGCTGGTAGTAAGCGTTGCGGTTGAAATTTTGTTATGAGGGCTTGCATACTGGCTATCCTGATTGGGGTGGGGTATGCAAGAGCTTTGGAAGTATCTATTGTTGCACCTAGATACTGTTGGGTGTAGGACGGCTGGAGATGTGACTTGGTGAGGTTTATTGTGAATCCTAAGTTGTGTAGCAGCTGGATTGTGTTGTGTGTTTTGCACACAATCAGTGCGTGACTTGCCTTTTAAGAGCCAGTCGTCTAGGTAAGGAAACACATGAATGTGTTGCCACCGCGAGGCATTTTGTAAAGACTCTGGGTGCTGTTGTGACTCCGAATGGAAGGACTTTGAACTGGTAATGTTGTCCGTCCAGTACAAACTGTAGGTATTTCCTGTGACCAGGGTGAATAAGAATGTAGAAGTAGGCGTCCTTGAGATCTAGAGTGGCAAGGAAGTCGCCTGGTTGGAGCAGCGGGAGGACCTGTTGTAACGTGACCATGTGGAAGTGGTCGGATTGTATATACACAGGTACAGAGTAAACCCCTGTACCTTGCTGGTGTAGGGGAAGCAGTTCTCTTGCATGTTTTTGCAAGAGAGAGAGAACTTCCTGCTTCAGAAGCGTTAGATGTTCTGTGGACATTGGACGTTGTCTGGGAGGTATGTGGGGGGGGGGGGGGGGGGTAGAAGTGAGTTCCAGGCAGAAATCATACTGGATAATTTGTCTTCCCCACCTGTCTGTGGTGATGGAATTCCAGACAGGTAGGAACTGTGATAGTCTTCCCCCGACTGGAGTGGAGTTGTCTGGGGGGAGTGGGGGGAAGTCACAGTATTGTGGTGGGGGAGTTGCAGTTGTTAGAACCACGTCCTCTCCCTCTGTTGTTATTGCCTCTGTAAGTCCCTCTTAAAATATCCTCTGCTAGGGGAAGCTTGAGTGGGGCTCCTGTATGTGGAAGAGGTGTTTTCTGTGCCAGTTGTTTTGGAGGCGCCCCTATAAGAGGAGCGACGAAAGGAACCTTGACTAGTTGTTGCTTGTAGAGCCCCCATAGATTTGGCTGTTTGTGTCCTTTTTCATCTTTTCTAAAGATGTGTCCACAGTAGATCCAAACAAGTGTTCCTGATCCAAGGGTTGATGGAGGATGGTAGACTGTACCTCTTACTTAAAACCAGATATGCGTAACCACGCATGACTGCGTAGTAACACACTTGTATTAATTGTGCGAGATGCTGTATCTGCTGCATCCAGGGCACCTTTAATAGAGGTATTTGTAATGAACTTTTCCTCTTGTATAAGATAGTTTGCCTTGGTCTTATATTGGTCTGGAAGAGGCTGTATGAGGTTTTCAAGCTCAACGCAGTGAGCCCTGTCATACCTCGCTAGTAAGGCTTGTGAGTTGGCGATACCCAAGAAGTTTGCCGCCTGGGACGCAACTCTTTTACCTGATACGTCCAGTAGTTTAGAATCTTTGTCTGGCGGAGGTGCATCACCTGCGGTTTGGGGATTTGCCCGTTTACGGCACTTGCCACTACTAATGAGTCAAGAGGAATTTGACCTTTAATGTAAGCCGTATCGCTTGGAGCTGGTTTGTATTTTTTCTCAATTCTAGGATTGAGCACCCTAGCTCTGACAGGGTCTTTAAAATATTCAGGGGCATGTTTAATCATCCCTTCGAGCATAGGGAGAGTGTTTGTTGTTTTTTGAGGCTGCGAGAATGTCTCTAATAAAAAGTCCTCCTCCAGGGGGTCTGAATGGAGTTGAACCCCATGGTATTGTTCAGCTCTGTTTATTAGTTGCGCAAAACCTACGTTGTCATCTGGAGGGGATGGTCTGGAGGGGTATAAATCTGGCTCAGGTATATCTGGGACATTATAATCTTCCCAAGAGTCATGAGGTGGGATACTGTGGGTGTCATCATCAATATCTGTATCATGATGGGGTGGGTCTATGTCTTCATCCCCACCCCCTAAATCCTCATCATCATCTTGTGGTGCAGGTGATAGAGGAGGAACTGGAGAGAGTGCTGGAGAAAGTATAATGGTTGGAAGCTGTGGAGGTGGCGAAAAAGGCCTCATAGGTGAGGTGGCTGAGCCTTTTTTCTTTGAGGGTACCTCAGGTGTTTTGGGTGTCCAATTTCCTCTTTTTAGGTGGTATAGAGGTGACTTGTCAGGTAATGGGGTCAATATGGAGTGTCTTTTGCTTAGGATCCGGTGGATCTGGATGAAAAGGTTCCTTGGATCCATTGTCTTTTTTCAGCGCCGAGGACTTGGGCTCCGAGTGGTGTTTTGGCCTACCTTCCTTACCTTTACGAGGGGTTTTTGTGTCCTTCTGCTTAGGTGGTGTTTTCGACTCCGAAGATTTAGGCAATTTTTCCGGATTCTAAGTCTTGGATTGAATTTGCTTTGGTGCCAAAGAGTCTGGTGTCGACGGTACCTTGGGCTTATGTTTCAGTGCCGAAGATGGTTTTTCTGCACCGTGATGTGGCTGGCTCGATCCCAAGCTGCCTGAAGGCTTTGTGGGCTTCGGAGCCGGACTCAAAGGTGAAGGTGTTACCGGAGCATTTTGTTTTTTCGGGGCACGGCCATCTACGTCAGTACTCACGCTCCGTAGACCTGGAGTAATCGACTGGTCTTCTGAGTCTGATTTGTCGGCTTCGGAGACGCTGGCTTGTTCATTTCCTGTCTCAGGTTCCAGATCATCGGGCCTGCCTCGAAGATGTTGTCCAGTGCCGAAACGGTCGATCTAGACATTTCGTGACGTCAATCCCGGCGATCACGTATAGTCTTCTTGGACCTGAAAGAATTACAGGCCTGGCAGTGTCAACTCTCGTGCTCTGGAGAGAGACAAAGGTTGCAGATCTTGTGGAGATCTGTGTGTGGAATTTAGACCCACTCTTGCATTTTTTAAATGGAGTCCTTTCCATATGCTGGTTGACTGCGCCGATCGGCCTGACGGCTCACGTCGACAACCGGACTCGAAAATCTCTTTGAAACTGGATATGCGTCAAGAGATCACAATCAAAACAATACTGTCGAGTGGTGAGAGCTTTAGGCGTCGAAGGGGAATCTAAATGACACCGACCCGCAGCAAATCACATCTGAACCCGATGGCGGAAAAAAACAATCTGGAGATGGAGTCGATGCCCATGCGCACTACTGACAAAAGGAGGAGTCGCCCATCTCGTGACTACAAAGACTTCCACAATAACAAAGTGCAAACATCCGAGCCCAACACCAGATGGCGATCTATGCAAAAGTATGCGATCTTCAGCTCATATGCCTCGAACACCTTGTTTTCAACTCTAGTTATTGCTGAAAGCTTGGAAGATGGTGATCTTAGCACAGCAACATTTTAGTTGTTATTTTACGCTTTCTGGCACAGGACTTTTTTTTTCAGATCTTTAGAAAAGAATTTACATTTTTATTTTTTATTTTTTTGTTCCCTCCAAGATAATACCACAAAACCTGGGTACCTTTAGAATTCTCAACACGGGATGGGATAGGGGTTGTGGGAAAGGATGCAAATTTGGCCTGGGTACTTTTTTTGGAAATCAAATTATGGAGCTTTAAGCGTAAAGTGTCCCAGATATCCCAAAAATGCTCAGCACTAGACTAAAATAAGTAAAGACCTACAAGTCTAATGGTTTGTGGGCCTTGGTGACACACAGAAAAGAGGATCGAGGCACTAGAAAACTCAAAACAGGGATCCAACGTAAGCCTTTTGAAGGTTCTGGTGGAGGTAATGTCAGAGGCTCTCACACTAGATATCACAAAAGAGCTGTCCGAGTTCCTGGAAGTCCAATAAACTGAGTGTCGAGAAAATCTTTTTGACTTAGGCAAACTTAACAACAATTCCTGGGAAGTTCTGGTGATATTAGCATTCAAGACAAACAAGTTACTTACCTACTGTAACACTCTTTCTGGTGGAGAATATCTAGCTGCAGATTCCTCACCTTTTGAATATTCCTTGGGCGCCAGAGTAGATCGGGAAACTTTTTAAGTGTACCCGTGCATGCCCGCATGTGGTGGCGCAGTGTGGTTATGCACTTACGCCATTCTGCTCAGTAAACTAAGTGCAGAGCCTATATAGGCGTAACTCCCGTGAGCGGACACCAGTTGCTTTCAAGAGTGTCCGCCTCCTCCAGACGCAGAGCTCCAAAAGCAAATTGGTGTGATCAGTGTGCAGATTCATAGAATTGGGATGTTATTAATGGATAAAATCGAATCAAAGACAGAGTGGAGAATGGGCGGGTCGGCGTGGAATCTGCATGTAGACAAAGTCTCTACCGGAAAGAATGTTATCAAAGGTAAGTAACTTGTTCATCTGATAGAGACTTCTAGATGAGAGATTCTTCACCTTTTGAATAGATACTAAAGTAGTACCTATTTGGAGGTGGGTCGGTGAATGCACTCAAAACAGAAAGTCCTGCAAGATTGAGCGGGCAAAATGCCCCTCGGAGCAAACCGGACTGTCCAGACAATAATGATTCCTGAACGTATGCAGGGACACCCACGTAACTGTCTGGTAGATGTCCAGGACAGCGACTCTGCATGCAAACGTAGCAGTGGCAGCTTTGGCCCCGGTAAAATAAGCATGCAGTTGTTGTGAAGAATGTTTTTTGGCCAATGCGTAGCAGATCCTAATGAAGAGCACATATTCCAGCGGGAGATGTTTCTCTTCTGCACAGCCTTGCCTTTTTCCCTCCAGAGAACCCCACAAAGGGTTGATCGTCCACCCTGTGGTCTTTGGTACGATAGATGTAAAAGTTCTGTGCTTTTGGGGTTCAAGCAATGGAGTCTCTCCTCCTCCTTAGACAGGTGAGGCAAAACATAGAAGGCTGGCAAGGTGATATTCTGACTGACGTGGAACGGCATGAACACTTCAGGCAAGAAAGATGCCTGTTTCCACAATACCAGCTTGTCGGTGAAGAAAGGTGGTGTACGGCAGGTTGACAGAGAGCTTGAAGCTCACTCACACACTCCACAAATGTAATGGTGATGAGGAACACTTGTCTTGAGGATGAAAAGCTACAAGGGGCAGGTGTGAAGCAGCTCAAAGGGAATGCCCATCAGGAATGTAAGGATCAAGCTAAGGTCCCACTAGGGCATATCAAAGAGAGAGGGAGAAAATAAATGTTGTAACCCTTTTAAAAAAATGCGAAACAACTACAGATCTAAACAATAAAGGCAGATCCGGCAACTGTAAAAGAGCTGGAAGGTACCATTCAACTGCGCGCAGAGCAAAGTCTTGCCAAGCGAGAGATAAAGCAAACAACAGACCGTCAGACAACTTGGCCTGGAGAGGATCATCTAGCATATGCCACACCAAACCACTAATCTGTCCCAACAACAGGCATATACAGTTTTTTGTCAAGGGACATCTGGCTGCCAAGATGACATCAATTACTTCCAGAGGAAGGTCAAACGTGATCTGCTGATGCCGCTCAGTTTCTAAGCATGAAGGCCGGTTGCAGAACCCTGACCTGCTGCTGCAACAGCAGATTCTCATGGAGGGGCAGCCTGATAGGAAGACAAATGCTCAAGCTCAGGAGTTCTGGATAACATACTCTCCGTACCCAATCTTGAGCCACTAAGTCGGTCCTGATATTCTTGAGAACTTGGGGCAGGACTGGTATCAGCGGGAAGTCATGCAGGAGTCACAAGTTTAAATCTAGGCTGAATGAGTCTCTGAGCGAGAGATGCTTCGGAAACTCCAATGTGCAGCAGTGCTGATATTGTGTGTTCTCTGTGGTGGTGAACAGATTGCGCCAAGCTTCTCCCCATTCACAGAAGAGCCGCTCATACTCCGTTAGCCGTCAACGGCGGAGTTCGTCCACATTGGCATTCAAAGAGCGTAATAGATGGTTCACCACCAAGAAAATTCCTTGGAGGCCCAGCTAATTTCAGAGGCGCAGGGCCTCCTGGCATAGGGTCTGCAGCCCCACCCTGTTTGCTTCAGTACCTTATGGCAGTGGTGTTGTCTGTGACCACCTGAACCAGCCTCTCCTTGATGGCTGGAGGGAAGGCTTTTAATGACAAGAGGATGGCCCTCAGCTCCAGTAGATTGATATCAGCCGGAGAACCACTTCCAAATGGCCACCCCAACCCAGGAGTAATGCATCAGTCACCACGGTCAGCTCTGGGTGGGGAAGGGAGAGGGGTCTGCCGCAGACCCAATCGTAGTCCAGTACTCACCATGGAAGATTAGCAGTCTCCTCTGAAATCTGAGTGTTGTCGGAGAATCCTCTTGATGCTGGGCACACAGAGACTTCAGATCACACTACAGAGCTCACATATGCCACCTAGTGTGCTCGATCAGCAGGATGCTGGTGGCCATATGTCCAGGCAGCCTCAGAGTCAACCTCACTGAGATCCAGGACTGTGGCTGAAAGATTAGGATCATAGCTTGAATGCCCTGGACTCTCTTTTCTGGGGGAAAGGCATGAAATTGAAACAAATCCAAAATGGCTCCAATGAAGGGGAGCGTCTGAAGAGGAGCCAGGTGTGACTTTGGCACATTGACAGTGAACTCCAAAGATAACAGGAGGTTTGCATAGTCTGGAGGTGGTTGACGACTGCCTGGAATGAGCCAGCCTTCAACAGCTAGTCTTCGAAGTAGGGGGAAGACGAGCATCCTTAATCTCTGAAGGTGTGCTGCCAAACCAACACCACTTTTCTGAACACCAGAGGGGCGCTGGTGAGACCAGTGGCGGTTTCTTCATTGGGGCGTGCCCCCGTTTGTATTGGTGCCCCCGGTTTACTTTACCCATATATACATACATTCATTTAGTAATTATTTTTTTTAGCCATGCTGAATGGCTTGGCTTTATTACAGCCTGCTGCAGCGGGCAAACGAGATAGGGGTGTGACTGGGAGCTTGTGGATTGAAAGGCTTCTTGAGGCGAAGTGCGCATGTGGGGCTGGACCGGTGCCTTGCTGTGTCCAGCCAGACATGCGCACTTAAACCCTCGTCTATCACTGCGCAGTGCAGGAGCTTGGGGATTGTTGCCACAGCCCCCAAGTTTCCTTAGCAGCGGTCGCAGAGCCTGACCCAGCCAATAATTGCGTTGCTCTGCAGCACCTCTATTAGTTCAGGCCAGGCATCACAGGGGTGGGACAGAAGGCCGAACTGCTGTGCTGTTGTACACTTTCAAACAGAGTGTGATGACAACCCTTGGAGCACTTGACTCATAGCGCCTGGGAAGCAAAAGCGCTGCACGATGTTCATGCTGCTTCCTGGTCCTTACCCTTCTGGACTTGGGAATACACCACAGATATATTTGCAGTTTTGTATTCGTTTTCCTCAGAACCCTACTCCAGCTGGTGTTTTGCCTCCAAGTTACTGGCAATAGCAGAAAGAAGTTATGTGACTGGGCAGGGTCAGTAAGTCAGTGTGCGCCTCATCCCTTGGTCCGGGTCCAGTGGTCGGTGAGTTGGCAACCTCTGCAGCCGGGAGTAAGTGCGGAGCTTGGGTAAGGCATTGACCCACCTCCCCAGCCCCTTGCTTCTCACAAGGTGACAATCTCTACCCTGTGCGCCTCCGCCATCAGTCAAGGCTCACAGGCCTCTCTGCAGTTTCCCTTTCATTTGAAGTAATGAGGCTTGTGTCCACTGAGGAAGAGTTGGTGGTAGTGATCAGCTCTGAGGTGTTCCTACCAGTCTTCTATGGGTTGGGCATTATGAGCACGTACGAGGTGAGTGAGTGGTCCTGTCTGGGAGGACCACAAGGGCGTTCTGGTGGGACAAGAAGTGCATTTTCTGATGAGCCAAATCTGAAGCAAATGACATAATTTATTTCTCAGTTGAATCGCCGCAATGCTGCAGCCGAAGGGAATTTGAAGGTGGAAAGGGGCCTTTTGGAAGAACTGCGGGCACACATGGTGCTGCTACAATGTTGTTGAAGAATGGCAGGATGAATGGCTTACTGTAATGTAGTGTATGACACTTTGGGGAAATATAGTGGTCTCACAGAAAAATAGTGAATGTTGCAATGGCTTAAGACAGAATAAGAATGCATGAACAGAGAGGAGAGAAAGAATAGCATTTTTAGGTTTGAAGGGATTATCTTATAAAACAAGAATGATGAGCATTTTGCGCCTGGAATGAATGGCATTCTCCAGGGGAGTTGATAGCCTCAGAGATCCACTGTCTTCTTTTAGAAAGAAATGAATACAAGTTTGATGGATAATCTGCATGTGAGAGTTTGGAGAGAAAAATGCGTATTTTAAACAAGAAAACACGTGACATAAACTGACATGAAATTAACTATTGGTACACAATATTGTTTTACTCAAACCTCAATAATAAGGTAAAGTTAAAAGCAGGTGAGACACTGAGGGTAGTAATTAGCCCTTGAGTCCATAGGTCATCATGTTTCAGCCAATGCAAAATCCCTAGATGGTGTCTCTGGCTTTCTTCCGGACCAGGTCCCTATTACAATAACTGCTATCTTATCTGAATAGGTGTCCCTATTGTGTGGTGCATACATGATACATAGGAATACTTTACGCCTCACCAACCGCCACTAGGTGACACCAAAGGGAAGCAGAGTGAACTGAAAATGCTTCTGACCCCAGACGACCGCAGGTAGTGCCGATGGGCCTGCAAGACAGATATATGGAAATGGGCATCCTGCAAGCCCAGCTTCAGATTAGAGGACAGACAAGACCTAGACCACATGAGCATTTTGAATTTCTCTTTCTGCTGATAGGCGTTGAAAGGCACACGTCCAAAAATAGGATGAAGGCCTTCATCCTTTTTGTGCACTAGAAAGCAGGGGGAATAACAACCATGTACTACGTCTGGAGCTGGCAATCTCAAGACAGCCTCTTTGGCCAAAAAGGTTTACCTCAGTCGCTGTGGGGACAATGGAAGGTACGGCAGCAAGAGAACAAAAAGGTAGAGCATATACTCACTGAACAATCTGCAGGACCCACCTGTCTGATGGCCGTGCCAACCCAGCAAGAATCGTCAGATTCTGCCTCCCAGGTGGCTGTGCTCCACTAAGGGCACAGGGGTTTGGCAGGTGGCGCTGCGGCAGTGGGAATAGTGGACCGGTGAGTCGGGTAACATTGACTGCAAGAGCAGTGGGCATCATGCCTCGACCGAGAAAGTGCTTGGTGCCTTGTGGAGGTTGGATTGGCTGGCGGTATGTGGCACCTCTGTTGAAGCCACGAAAGGAGCAGATGCGGCTGTAGAGGTGAGGCAAATAAGCCGAGGGAGTATGCAGTGACCCTGTTCTCCTTGACCCGCTCGAAAGCAAAGTCTGCCTTGTCCCCAAATAGGCGAGTGCCATCGAACAGCATGTCTATGAAGGACAAGCAGCAGGGCGCGACTCCAATTGAGGTCGGACCAGTGCTGGCTCAACCTCCAAGAGGACAATGGGGGCCTCATCGTCTGGCATCTACAGAGTCGGTATCGGCGTCAATGTGCCAGGAGTTGGTGTGGACCGAGGAGACAAGAGTGGAGCCACATATGGCACCGTCGGTATCGGATTAGAGGGTTCAGATGGCAGAGAGGGGAGCCTGCTAGTGGTTATCCAGGTGGAGAACCTTTTGGCTCCATGGGGCCAACTGGCGTCCTTAAGAGAGTAGGGAAAGATCCAAAGATTCAGAGCATGGCTTTGCGGAACTACTTCGGAGTGGTGGACGGGCCTGTAAACTCTGGTTGTTACGGAATAAGTTGAAAGATCGACTCCAAAGTCAAATAACTATGGGAGTGAGAATGAGATATATGGTGGCGCCCTTGTGCCTTCTCAAGGGAGTCTGAGTGGCAGGAAGAGGCCGAGTCTCGCTTAGATTTCTCATGTTTTTTTCTTCAACTTACCCGAAGATTTGGACAGAGAAGAACCACCCCGGAACGGTCCAGCATTTGTTTTGAAGAAATCATTAAATTTGCAATATTTTACAAATAAAAATCCAGTATCAACATTATGATGCACAAAAGATTTGCGGAAGAGATTTTTTTTTATAAGAAGAACTTTGTTAGGCCACCAACTCATGCAGTAGCTTGCGCGTCACAATTTTATTGACCATTGACTTGGACGCCTTACACAGTGAAATCCCTAAATTCAATATTGAAGTATTTTGATTCAACACCCCTTCAAACCACAAAGGGCAAAATGAAAAAGATAAAAGGCATATATTGGTAAACACAGAGGTCCCTGTGCGAAATCTCTCAGTTTATTTAATCTCACTACATGAAATCCAAGAAGTTGTTTTTACAGGCACAGTTACACTTTCAGTCAAGGTCCCCTCTCAGCCCTCTCACAAACATGAACACAAGTACAAAAAAAAGGTACAAAAACTAATTTCAAATAAAAATCCACAGAAATAATAGAAATAACCAAATACTGACAGACTGTTTTCTTTGCTGCTTGTGTCTAAGATATGAAGTGAACCCTGCGCGGGTACAATCCAGGTGACTAATGGTCCTCACTCCACATGTTAAAGTGCTGTTAAAGAATGCCTTTGGGTGTCGCCAAGACTATACAAGAAGCACTTGTATTTGCCAAAGACGTACAATGTAAGTCTGTGACAATCTGAATTTCAAACTTTCATGCTGTGGCCCACATTAAACCATGAACTTGAGAAAGTCTTTAAAGACCACAAATGCATATGAAGCCATGTCACTGTCCAGTGCAATGGGCTAAAGGTGGTTCAACTCGTCAGCATAAGAGGTCCACCTAGCATGCAGACACTTAAGAGTACTGGATTTTCTTTGAGCACTGGATGGTTTCACTTTTATGGATACACCATGGTTTGCACACAACCAACCATGTACATCCAGAGTTCAATATTTACTTGACTGCCTGTTCAACCATAGTGGTTTACACTTTTTTTCCTCCAAAACTTTGGATTTCATTTACAAATCAAAGCCTCCTTGTAAAACTACCAGAAGGTTGGAGACCACTGAACGCCTGTAGAGTAATCTTGGTAGAGAAGTTGTGAGGAAGTTCTTAGCACCAATGGTTATCATATTTTCATGCATCAGATTTACAGAGGAAATCCCGGTTACCTGTTACAGCGGAACTACTGTTTTCAGTTAGTGGTGGACATTTTCTAATGAATAATGTAGTTATGGTGAAACTCAGCAGTCTTGGTAAGGTTGAGGGTCTTTAATCCTAATTGACAATAATACACATTTCTTTTAATTACATAAATCTATAATGATGAGCAGATCTTATGCTTGTGGAAGGTGAAGCACTGCAAGCACAGAACTCTGAAGACATCCAAGTATCCAGGGATAATTTAGCCTATAGGCAATGGTACTGCAAGCTTGAATGAGCAACCCTGCATATAAAAGGCTTTATCTTGATGGCAAAGCACAGTCCAGATGCCACGCTCACTCAATCCTTGGATTTGAGGCAGTGCAAAATGTGACGGTGTTTTAAGTGACGACAAAAACTGGCCAAAAGGATTTACACTGACCCCATCAACTTATTTCACACAGGTCACTGAAAAGAAAGTGAATTCTGGTCACTACTAATGTGGGATACCAATGGCAGAGCAATTTACAGGTGTATGCGTCATAATCCCTTTTCCAAAAGTTACCAGTTTGCTAATGAAAACAATTTTGTACCCTGAAGGCTATTATTGCACTTTGTGCCATGTAAAAAGCCCAATTTCCTTTAAAAACAAAGGCTTGGCTAGAGTAGTGACCCCTGTTAGTGCATGATGTCCTAGCAGCCAGAAATGGGAATGCACGATTCCAGTCGATATTTGAACAGGTGTTCACAACGAATATTACTGCCATGAACAAAACAGAAGAGCTGTTTTAAGCTTCAGGCTGACCATCTCTTTCATTTCTTGAGGACATCCTCCGTTCTTCCAGTTTTAGCAAATTTGCCAGTAGACAAAAATTATGGGGAAATGTTCCTTTTCTAGAGAGCTAGATATAAAATTGGTGAAAGGCTAGCTGGTCCATAAAGGGCTGCACCAAGTTGTCCGTCGCAAAGTAGAACACGAGCCCAAAGGTGATTGAAATTGGGAGAGCTGGCAGCGCCTTTTTAAAAATGGCAAGGAGCAGAAGAGTAAGGCACAGGCCCTGCAGAGAAAAAGAGAAATGTATGTTGGAAGGAACGTCAAACATAACAATGCACAACAAGTGAATCTAGAATAGGTGCAATGTACAAATGCCCTTTCTGTTTCAAAAGACACAAAGGCAGGGCCAACAAGGCACCACCCACACAGTTTTCTCATTCCTCTTAGGGCAACCCCTCTAGAGATGCTACTTTGTCTCTTTAAAAAATTATCTTATTGATGCTCTTTTCCCACCTCCTGCCCTTTTGTAACTGGGAGGGGCTTACTGTAAATGTAGTAGGTGCGGAAGGGCCGGATCCAAGACACATTGCTAGAATATCCTTATGAGATAAGTTTACAATCAATTTAAATGTAAACATGCTACTTAGTGTTCAATCCTGAAAAGATCAGGAGACTACAGCCCTCTGGGGTCTACGTTGGATATACCGGATCCATATGTGGAGCGAGAACAGCATGCAATGAACATCGACAAATGGGGCAGCACACCCAAGCTTTGCCTCTCATTTATCTTCTCTCGGATGCTCCCTCCACTGATCACACATTTTCTAAAAGCTGCATCTTTAAATTATACTTACTATCAATATGGCGACAAAGCATGCCAGAGTGGTATTCCAGTCGCCACTGGCAGTGGCAGAGGCCTTTCCGACAAGTACACTGTAAAAAATGAAGTCTCCAAGACCAAGTTTCACTCCCCCTGTGACAGGAAAAAAAGACAGTTAAATGATGCCTTAAAACTCTGCACAACGATGTGGCCTTGTGTAGGTAGCAGCCACCACCATGAGAAAACGGTCTGGAAAAAAGAAAGATCATCTATCAAGAAAAGGAAACATAGTGTTGCACAGTGTGGCATTAACATCTCGACATTTTAACACCTTGTTACAAGCCGAAGATAGAGAAGGTGCCATCTTTTGTTTAACTAAACACTTTCCATCTCCGGTAATAAAATACCGTTTGCAACCATACAATGATTAACTCGGCAGAAAACAAGCCTATATGGACCTGTCTTGTAATGAACGGTGAAGCTTTTAGTATGAGCATTCAACTTGGGTTTTATAAAGTGTTTCCAGTTCCGAGTTCACTTTGCGATAACACTGTAAGGGCGCTGGAAGCACTTATTTCCATTAAAAATAAGCATTGGCAAAGCCAAAAGGTTAGGGCTTATTCAATTGAATGTGTTGTTTCTTGTAATGACCGTGTATCAGTTGGACGGAATGTTGCCACCAGACTGTGGTAAATAATTTAATTACCGGGACTTAATTTGATACGGAACATAATAAAAATAGCTCAATAAATAAGAGGCAGAATCCGTGGTATTAGAGGTTCGGAATGGGCTTTATTCCAATGGACGATTCGGAATCGTGGTCTCCAGGTTCCATCACCACGGAGGTTCAGGAAGTGAAGTACATACATTATTGATAATTAATAACTTTTATACAATAGGCATTACAGCGAAGCAAATGCAAGAGGCGTAACATTTGATAGCAAAGATAACATTTCACATGCGTAGCTGAAGGAGGCGTAATTGGGAGTAACAAGGAAACGTCATTGGTTGTGATGTTACATATGGGTGGACCTATGAAATAATTTCGCAATGTCAGCAGAAATACTTTGCAGAGATGCGCGCGCAGCAGCATGACGTGTGATTGACGTGCAGCTAGGGGGTGAAGGGGACTTGACATTTAGCTCTACATGTGGCGACAGATGTCTGGAGGGTCAAGTCAACCTAATCCTAAATCATATCTAACATCCTATGTTTAAAGAACTATGTTATCCAAAAGAGAGGCCTTCTTGGAGTAGAATCTTATTCTATACTGACTATACTGACTGTTAGTGCGTGTACAAGCGTCTAAGTGTCTACACTAGATGCGAGGGCAGGAATCTTCCATAGTAACAGGGCTATGAATTACTTGCATAAAGACAGAGAAGCCGGGCCTTTGCTCGGTAGCTGGCAGAATGTTTACTTAAGCTACTAGACAGGAATGCATTGGGCAGGGAGCGGAGCAGATAATTTCCGAAGGTGAAATACAGTTCTTGGCAGGCAGCAAGCTGATGTCAGGCACTGTGAGCCGCGCAGAGGATGAGACAAAGTTCATGGTCACAGATGCAGGCTCAGACTGGAGCTTTCAGAGGCAGAAAGCAGAAAAGCTTGATGACAGGATCAGGGCCTACTTGCCTGGACTGTAAAATGGCATAAATGAACCATATAAAGGCGGTGGCCTTTCGTACTTAGGAATGGAATATCCGGCTCATTCATGGCGGATCTAAAAGAGGACATGTTAACGGTGGACGCACATGTATTTGCGTCTTCATAACTGGAACTGGAGGGAACATACATGTACTTGTAACATGCACATAGAACCGTTGGGGTCCAAGATAGGGGACATAATTGACCAGAAAAATCCATATTTCCACATTCCCTCCTTGTCCCCTACTTGCCCGTCAAGAGATATCAATCTTCATTAATCCATTGATCTGTTCATATAGCATCATTTGTTCTTCTTTCTTCTTCCGGGATCTTGAATGAAAATCTTGATGTGGAATGCACGATGTGGCACACAGACCACAAATCGCTGGTCCACATTGCAGGCATAAGCAGCAACTGAATAGTATGAGAAGGCCAATACCTAGGAAGGATAGAACTCTCCATCCCCAGGCTGATAACACGCTCCAAAACCACCCGGACCAAGTCCAAGTGCCTGGATTCTGGTGTATCTGGCTCACAATCTTATGAAGGCGCGTTATGGCTTTATATACAGAGGGCGAATTTTCTGGTACGACGACACAACGCAACAACTTGATCCGATGACCCTACAAGCTCCGCCCCTATCGGCCAGGATGACGTCAAGGACAAGACGATTTTGAAGCACAACAATCCGCATAGCAGACTGCTCTTCTGTTAAATTGCCTAAGGCGGAAATAGTTTCGTTCACTACTGCTTCAAGGGTTCTAGTCAATCTACGTATCAGCTTACTATTAGTAACGGTACCTATATAGGGAAAGAGACCTTTATTGAAATCTGTGTATTTTTCCCATGCTGTTTCAGTGTAATCGACTATTGGGAGATCTCTCCTTTCTCTATTGTGTACTAAATGAGTATTTCTGTGATAATCGGGAGGAGCTAGAAAAACAGGTGGCAAAAGGAATCCAATGTAGCAGGTACCTTCCCAATCTAGAGGCAAACGTACATATGCCGTCTGACCACATATAAAATAGGAATGGCGGGAAGCTCTAAATGTCGATTTGCCTTGATCACTAAATTCTATTACAGTGGTGCATCTACTATGGCCCATATGTATGGAACCATTCTTTCTTACACATAATTCACCTTTTACTGGAAATACTGACATGGCGGGCAAAGTTGGAGTAGCTTCGGATTCGATATTTAGGATCATAAGATTAAGCGTAAAGTTACCTAATCCATATACTTCATTTTCTAGATCAGTTCCTGTTCTTTTGGGAAGTCCCTCCTTGTTGGGGTGGCAGACTTTAAGTAAAACTAAGTTCAGATTTCCCCATACCCAGTTGTCTTGATAAACTGCAGAATTTGAATCTAAGGAATTAATTAAACTAAACCATGCTCCACAGGAGCCGTTGTGTGTGAACAGGTATGGAAAAAGAGGTAGAATTCCTTTATAGTTCTGATAGGGAGGGAGTCGGCCACATATCCAACAATTTGTAGCATTGCTAACCTGATGGGAATGATGTAACATACTAATAAAAGTGTTATTGCGCAGCGCAAATCTGTATGACAATTCATGCGGAGGTAATTCGCTAAAAGAATGTTCAGCAGTAATATTATAAACATGTCTAGAAATAGGATAACATATGTGCAACAATATACTTGCAGTAATTATTAAAAGACTTAGGAAAAACAAAATTAATAACGTCACTGTGCAATGACTACGCAGTGATTTACAGTATGTATGTCGTTTCAACATTTTTCGGGTTCTTTCTCTATTCAGATCTAAGGGATACATGTCAGAGACAAATTCAACCGCTTCACCTTGGAGAGGACTTAAACAATCAAATTTCCTGACTGATTAGATCTGAGTTTTAGTTTATAATGTTCGTGACTACCTGAGTCAACCAAAGGAAGTTTTGAGTCAATGGGTGAAGACACGCAAGGTGTAGTTTTTATATCTGATGGTAATCCATAAAATTTCTTGATATGACTTGAATGTACCCAGCCTTTTCTGCCTTCGATCTTCACGGCTGTCCTTGTGGTGAGCAAGACCAATTGAGGCGACTTCCACCTAGGATCCAGCTGAGTCTTTCGATCAAAGTTCCTCACTAAAACGAGATCCCCCGGAATTACGTCATGGGGTTTCACCTCAGTGTTGTCAGGAAAAGCTGCAGCTACCTGTGAACGACAAGATTGTAGTGCAGACATCAAGGAAGCCAAATAATCTGTCAGCATATTACAGTCAATATCAGTTATTTTACGTGGTATAGGCGTCCCCCACATATTTGGTGGTCTGCCAAAGATCACCTCATACGGGGATAGCCCTGTTCGAGAGTGTGCTACCATTCTCATGTAAAAGAGTGCAACTGGTAATGCTACTACCCAGTCGACACCTTTCTCCCTGCATATTTTGGACAATCTGATTTTCAAAGTTTCATTATGTCGTTCCACGAGACCTGCTGCCTCGGGGTGTCGGACACAATGAAACTTCCACTGATATCCTAGCAGAAGTGAAACGTGTTTCATTAGTTCGGATGAGAACGGCTGGCCGTTATCTGAGTAGACAGCACGTGGTAAACCGTATCGTGGGAAGAATTCTCGAACTAATTGTTTGGCAGTAGTCGGGGCAGTGTAATCTGAAACCGGGTACGCCTCTGTCCAACGGGAAAGAGCACAAACAACTACGAGAACATATTTGAATCCTCGACATCGTTCCATCTGGATATAATCCATCTGGAGAATTTCAAAAGGGTGATCAGGAGGCTGAAATCCACCCTGCTCTACGGGAATGCTTTTTCCTGGGTTGAACTGACAACAGATCATACAGGTACGGACTTTTTGTTTGGCTGCTGCTCGTAAATGTTTGTTGAACCAAATGTGTTGAATGCTGTCTAGCATAGCTTTTTCTCCTAGATGTGCTGGACTATGGATAGTGTTAATAATGACTTGGACCATTGAATCAGGAAGGAACCACACAGATTTTTCCTTCGTCATCCATCCTTGATCCGTTTGGATCCCTCCTAATTCAGTCCATTTCCTTATTTCGTCTGGAGTAGCATGTGTCTGTATGTCCATTACATCAAGAGCGGGATCCTTAACCATCATGCAATGTGTTGGTGTCTGGACTATTGTCTTTGTCATGTCGGATGTTTGAGTTTGAGCAGTCTGTTTAGCTGTTCTGTCAGCTAGATCATTGCCTTGAGAAATGATATCAGTAATTTTCGTATGAGCTTTACATTTCATAATCGATATTGCAATGGGTAGATGTATTGCATCTAATAAGGCATGAATGAGGGGTCCGTGCTGAATGTGGGCACCGTGAGAAGTTAAATAACCTCTCTCTCGCCACAGCACGCCGAAGTCATGTACAACTCCGAATGCATAACGTGAATCAGTGTATATGTTGACTCTTTTATTTGTGGCTTGAATACAGGCTTGTGTCAGAGCGACGAGCTCTGCTGCTTGAGCGGACAAGGTATTTATACACTTGGTTTCAATAATTTCAGTGTCTGTTGTGACTGCGTAAGCGGCCACTAACTCTCCTGTACCTGTTCTCATACATGAACCATCTACATACAACGTCAGGTCTGGATCTGACAATGGGACATCTGTCAAGTCTTGTCTGGGTTTCGTCGTTATTGTAATAACATCAATACAATCATGAGCTAGTGGGTCTGTTCCATTTACAGGTAAAAGTGTGGCAGGATTCAATGTGTTACAACGTCTGATTTCTATATGTGGCTGAAACAATGTTAATTCGTAACCTGTAAGTCGCGCTATAGTCAAGTGTTGTGTTTGCGTTCGATTCACAAGAACCTCTACTGCATGTGGTACTTGTACTGTCAATGGATGTCCTAACACTATGGCATCGCTTTGTCTGATTGCTAAAGCTGTCGCTGCCACTGATTTCAGGCACGCAGGCAGAGCCTGAGCTACGGGATCTAATGTACTAGAAAAATAAGCACACGGTTTGTGTGATCCTGCTTGCTCCTGTGTGAGTACTGACAAGGCAGTACCTTCTCGTTCTGTAACAAAGAGTGTAAAATGTTTTCTGTAACATGGTGTTACTAAAACAGGTGCTTGGCATAGAGCTTTCTTTAAGCTTTCAAAAGCTAGTGTGTGTTCCTGAGTCCAAGGGAGGACAGTCGATGTGGCTGCCTCCTGTGTTGTTAATTGAATGAGTGGTTTTGCTAGAAATGCATACTGAGGGATCCACTGCCTACAATATGAAGTGAGGCCTATGAAAGCCCGCACCTCCTTTTGTGTCTTGGGTATTGGCATATTAGCTATTAACTGGATACGATCTGGTGTAAGCTGCCTTCCCTCCTTGGACAGCGAGTGACCAAGGTAAATAACTCGCTGGACACAGAATTGCAGCTTAGAAGGGGACACCTTGTGCCCCTTTTCGGCTAGAAATTGTAAAACCGTCAGTGATGCTTTTTCACATTCAGGTTCGCTTCGGGCGGTGATCAGCAGATCATCGACATATTGAAGCAGAGCAGTGTTGACTGGCATGTGTATACTGTCAAGTTCTCGTTTCAATGCTTGGCTATAGATGCTGGGGCTTTCTGTAAATCCTTGAGGTGCGCGTGTGAATTTAAAGCTACGTCCATTTAAACTGAATCCGAACAAGTATTGACTTTCTGGATCTATTGGGACGCTGAAAAAGGCATTCTTGAGATCAATTACAGTAAAGAACGTTGCTTCGGAATCAATAGCTGTCAGTAATGAAGAGATGTCTGGAACTACGGGGTATTGTGGTACAATACATTTATTTAATTCGCGCAGATCAATAACCAATCGATATACTGGGGGAGCCTTTGGATCAGTTCGTTTAAGAATCGGAATTATCGGTGAATTACATACATTGGAGTCGGTCTCCACAACCACTCCTTGGCCGATAAGTTCGTCAATGATTTGCAGTAAAGCCATTACAGCATCTGGGGGTAACTTGTATTGTCGCATTCGTGGTAGTACCACTCCTGCCTTTAGTGTGACTCGATATGGCGTAATGTTCATGCAACCAACATCTGTAGGGCCTTGTGCCCATAAATGTGTGGGCAAATTCTGCAGTCGGGAATCCATGTCTCGAGACACATAATGACCTTTGAAATCACGTAAAAACAATCTTACTCCTTCCGGAGAACAACATATTATAGCTCCTAGAGCTTTCAGTGTTTTTATACCTAACAAGTTTTCTGGACATGATTTAGTAAGCAATAAATCTGTAGTTCTGGTCAAGGGTCCTATCGTAAGTGGAAGAGGCTGTGATACTTCATTAACAATAGGTTTTCCTGAAAAACCAAGGGAAATATTCTGTGAGCCTGAGAGGGGTGCCCCTGGAACTTCACTACGTTTTATAGTTGTTCGACTTGCCCCTGTATCTAGTAAAAATTTTCTATCTTGGCCTAATAATTCACTATGTACATAAGGTCCTTCTTGGTCTACAGGGACCTCGATAAGGGGTAAGTCAACTTCCCTCTCTAGGCTGGTTCATGCATATCGTTGATAATCAGGATAGTCATACTGTGCGGTCTGGTACAGCTGTCGTGTCGTGGTTTGTGTGGCAGCAGCAGGCAACGCTGGTGCGGCTGGCACAAACTGTATAGACTGTTGTGGAGCTGGCATGGCCTGTGCATGCTGCGGTGCTCCTTGTTCATTCTGATCCTGTCTAAGTGGCCGTGGTCTTTCTTTTGTAATACCTGTGGCGATATTACGCTTCAGGACTGGGCAATCGTGTATGTAATGTCCTGGCTGTTTACAATAGTTGCATGTCCCTTTTATAGGTCCTGCTGAATCACCGGAATGTGTCGTACCCTTTTTATGACCTTCAGCTGGAATTGTCTGGGAGACTAGCATTTTCATTTTCGTGTCTTTCATGCGTCTTTGTTCATGTTCTTGTTCCTCTCTAATTCTATTGTAATGGTACTGTAACATTTGTAACATTTGTGATGGGGTATTACCTTGCCAGGTACTCTCGAATTTTAATACTCTATTCTTCACTTGGGGCAAGGAATTTTCAACTAATTTTGTCACAAACAGATGTGGGTATGACTCGCTACTTGCTTTTATACCACTATTTATACCAAAACATTTTTCGAATCGGGCATAGAAATCACTAGTGTCTTCATCTTGCTTTTGTTTACAGGCTGAGATTGCACCCCAGTCTTCCTTTTTCGTAGTTAATAAACGTGGCAGTACCTGTACTAGTAAACCTGGCAGTGCTTTAGTTTTGTCCCCAAGCCCCGAACCTGGACCTCGGGCCTTTTCTTCATTTTCTAATGCTGTCCAATCTATCTTTTGGTCTCCTACCTCCCACTCTTTTTCCTTGAGTTTTTCATAAATGCCAGCAGGCATTAATACCTTTAATATTGTCATAATGTCGGGATAGGTATACTCTCCCATGAGTAACATGTCTTTAATTTCTCGGTGGAAACCCGCTGGGTCTTTGTCATGACTGGGTACCACTTTCTTCATTTCTAACAATTCTATTTTCGATATAGGCGTATATACATATACACGTTTAAACTGATTGTCCTCGCCCTTTATTGGGTGTACTTCTCGTAAGGGATTCTGTCTGTCCATGTAATACATCGGTCTTTCCTTGATGGGCAATGAAACATGTTCTGGACATACAAAAAGAATGTACTGTTTTCTAGATTCTAGTATTTCCTTAATTAACTTAGTACCTGAACCTTTCCATCTATTCGTGAGTAATTCAGTCAATATATCAGGTAAGGGACCAGGATCTGAATGTTGGCCTTTATATAGTATAAGGAGTTGTTGAATCATATAAATCCCAGCTAAACGCTGTTCATCTGGGGTGAGGTTCAAAAATGTGTGTGCTACTGTATCATCATCATACTTTCCGGGACTGTCAATCCAATGAACGGCTGACCTGGCTAATTCTTGTTCATCCATAGAATCAAGAAAATGATAACCCCTTCGTTCTCGCAGTAATTTGTCAGCGGCTTGGAACGAATGCTCGGGGGATCTCATATTTATTATAGGTGCTTGGAAATTCCTGTTATTATCTGGACATATCGGACGTATTGGGTCAGTAAAGTATCTAGTATTATTACAAGATCTTCCTCTACCTACATAGGCTATGGTTTCTGACTGTCCTGTGGACAGTCCTGATCCTCCCTCCTCCTCGTTTTGTTCAAACTGGTCTACCGCTAATCTCTCTTCGTGTAGGCGTTCTATTTCTTTTCGGATCTTTCTGCACATGGCTATTATACATTTTTGCCTATCATGTCTCCCTTCTGATATATTCTGGCTCCATCTGGTAAGAGTTTGCATTATTTCCGGATCTACCCCCGGTCGGTCTTGATTTCTGATCACACAATTTATGAGGAAACGTAACAGTTCCCCCTGTATCTCCACTTTCTGGTATTCCATAGCTCTGTTAATACTTTCAGAATCTCGCCCTGTTTGGACATAATGATATATATTATCTAGATGCACAGTCATTCCTGGTAACTTCCCTAAATACACCGCGGCTCGTCTGATACGTAATGATGCCATGATCATTTCGTCCTCTTTGCCGGGCACAGGGTCATATCTACAATCTACTAGAAGTTCCTTAAGCGTGCGGGCATTTATGAGTTTGGGGGTACGTGGATGTGCTGACTCTTGAAAGGTAAGTTTATTTACTCTGGGTGGCGTAGAAAAAATATTGGTAGCACCTCCAGTAGCCCCGTCTGGAGTATCGGGCGTGAAAGGATTCGTAGAACGCGATACAGCAACTATAGGTGTGGACGACACAGCTATAGAAGTAGCTGTAGGAACAGATGTGGAAACGGACGTGCTTGCCGGAACTTGTGTCAGGATTTGATGCTGTAAGGATACAGATACAGGATCTTGGCGTTGAACCTCCCCGGCCGACGGTCTATGTGGGGCGGGGTTAGCATACTCGGGAGCTGCGTCATCTAAATATGAGGAAAGAAAAACATCTTCTGCGGTTCTAGGATGCCCCTTAGGATGTACTTTTATTGGAAATAATGGGGGTGGCAAGTCTTTTGGTATCCCCGCAGTAGCCTTAGGTAATCCTTCGGTCAGAAGGGGATACATACCCTTCATAAGGGCATGTCTTTGTCTGTCTACTTGTTCTGATTTCACTCGTGTACCTTCTTCAATTAATAGATTTTCTTGAACTTTATTTGAATTCTCTTTACTCTTCTCTTCCTGTCTACGTGCTTTTTCTGTACGTCTATACGATTCTTTACGCCATAATTCAATGGCGTCTTTCTGTGATTGTCTAGCTTTCTTTTTCCATAATTCTTCCTCTACTTTCACGATGCACTCTGCTTCCCAGGTCCCAGCTGCGGGCCACCTCTGACTTTCTGGTAATTCCTTAGTGTAGTCTACCCATAGATCAAGAAATAATATAGCGTCTAGGCCGTGTTTATGATACATGAAGTACCCTGGAGTGTCCCTAGGAGGAATAGGAACAGCTTCTTCGAGTACCCCTTTTCTAGTTGTGATCTGTCTTAGTTTCGAAAAGAGCGGCATATTTGAGAACTGGTCTGATACTTGGTCTTGAACAAACTTAATACAATAAACCACGATAATGAACAGTCATTCACACCACAATATGCAGGACGTATTAATACATTTAACATTTAACATTTTTAAATGAGCAGCAATGAAGATGACGATCTTAGAAAACTTAATCAGAAAACGTAATTCTCGACATTTAAACGGAATTATTCTGAATTTATATACTTGATATACTAGATATACTGCTAAACAGTACAGATACACTGCTAAAACAGTGCAGACCGGATTTGTGTACCCAAACCCGTCTGGACCGGCACAACTTATGTGCACGCCAGAACGCCTCCCCAGTAATGGTACTCACCGGGTAGCTCGGAACGGAAGGCCTCGGAACGGAACTGAACTGAACTGGACCGGACTGGACTGGACTGGACTCGACAACTTCGGACACTTCAGGACATCGGAAACCTGGTGGGCCTCTGTATACCTCGGATCTTGCTCTCTCAGCTAGGCTCTGGTCGGGATACTTCGCACTTCTCACCGCCTCGTCTGGGTGTTGATCGCAGCCTCAGTCGCCCCCGCTTGACCGGAGGGAGATACAGGAAATCCTGCTGGTACGCGTTGTTGTCCGTCCAGCTGTGGCAGGAGACCGGGCCTGCAACGCACCGCCGGCGCGTGAGATGAGAAAGTGTCCCTGTTCGGGCGCCATTTATGTGGTAAATAATTTAATTACCGGGACTTAATTTGATACGGAACATAATAAAAATAGCTCAATAAATAAGAGGCAGAATCCGTGGTATTAGAGGTTCGGAATGGGCTTTATTCCAATGGACGATTCGGAATCGTGGTCTCCAGGTTCCATCACCACGGAGGTTCAGGAAGTGAAGTACATACATTATTGATAATTAATAACTTTTATACAATAGGCATTACAGCGAAGCAAATGCAAGAGGCGTAACATTTGATAGCAAAGATAACATTTCACATGCGTAGCTGAAGGAGGCGTAATTGGGAGTAACAAGGAAACGTCATTGGTTGTGATGTTACATATGGGTGGACCTATGAAATAATTTCGCAATGTCAGCAGAAATACTTTGCAGAGATGCGCGCGCAGCAGCATGACGTGTGATTGACGTGCAGCTAGGGGGTGAAGGGGACTTGACATTTAGCTCTACATGTGGCGACAGATGTCTGGAGGGTCAAGTCAACCTAATCCTAAATCATATCTAACATCCTATGTTTAAAGAACTATGTTATCCAAAAGAGAGGCCTTCTTGGAGTAGAATCTTATTCTATACTGACTATACTGACTGTTAGTGCGTGTACAAGCGTCTAAGTGTCTACACTAGATGCGAGGGCAGGAATCTTCCATAGTAACAGGGCTATGAATTACTTGCATAAAGACAGAGAAGCCGGGCCTTTGCTCGGTAGCTGGCAGAATGTTTACTTAAGCTACTAGACAGGAATGCATTGGGCAGGGAGCGGAGCAGATAATTTCCGAAGGTGAAATACAGTTCTTGGCAGGCAGCAAGCTGATGTCAGGCACTGTGAGCCGCGCAGAGGATGAGACAAAGTTCATGGTCACAGATGCAGGCTCAGACTGGAGCTTTCAGAGGCAGAAAGCAGAAAAGCTTGATGACAGGATCAGGGCCTACTTGCCTGGACTGTAAAATGGCATAAATGAACCATATAAAGGCGGTGGCCTTTCGTACTTAGGAATGGAATATCCGGCTCATTCATGGCGGATCTAAAAGAGGACATGTTAACGGTGGACGCACATGTATTTGCGTCTTCATAACTGGAACTGGAGGGAACATACATGTACTTGTAACATGCACATAGAACCGTTGGGGTCCAAGATAGGGGACATAATTGACCAGAAAAATCCATATTTCCACAAGACCGTTGGTGAATGTGGTGAGCAACTAAGAAACAAAATGTAAAAGCTTGTTACCCCCAAAGGACCATGTGGGATGGGAGTCGGAGACTAATTAAGGGTAGAGATAATGGCCAAACAGATGGTGAGGCAGACAAGTTAGGTTTTTCTGCAACAGCAATCTTTAAAATATCTAGAATTGGCTTATGGGAGTAATGGCATGTAGAAAATAGCTGGAGGGCATGGTGGACGTTTCACCATCCATGCATTGCAATAGAAGCAGTGGCTACCTAGTGTACCACAAGAAGTGGCTACCTAGTGTACCACATCATGCACGAAGCCTTCAATGCTACCTTTTTAATAAGCAGTCCTTGCATTCCTGAGTTCTTGTTCTCAGCATGCACAGTAAAACGAATGCACAGAAAGCAGCAGTAAAAACATATCTCATATAGTTCACATGACCTTCAATTAATTGGGATGTAAAATATACTCTAGCAATTAATGCCACATACTCGCATCCTTAATACAATACCTACAAACTGACGGTACCCTAAGTTACCAGAACCCATGCGCTTAGAAACCGCTCCACTGACCCAGAGAGCAACTGAAGAGTGCACACCTATGGAGACATATCAAAGACCCCATGATTAAACAGCATGCTCTACACTAAACAGGTGGCACATTTATGATTGGAATACACCTACCTGCCTATCCCACTGATCTAAGAGGTGGTCTACATGTTGACAAGAGGACTACAGCCTATGGATTCCTTCTAGGCATCCTACTGTTTATGGAGAGACTGCATACAGGACCTGCTAGTAGGTCACAGGCGGTTCCCAAAGCAGGAGGGCTACCAAAGAGTCGATGAAATGCCCTGGTTTGAAGAACATGTCCACATCTTCCCTTGGAGTTACTAGCTAGCTAGCTGCAATCCACAGGTATGTCTGCAAGAGATGTGTTTGCTTACAGAAAAGAGATCTGTAGCCAAGAGCTAAAAACAGCAGTATTGGAAGTGTGAAAACAAGAGCATCGGAACTGTGTGTCTCCTGGGGTGTAATAGGGGGTGGAGAACCATTGGCATGGGCATCGGTGCAGAGGCATTACTACTAAGAAGATCATATCACATAAATATTTTAGGCATTCCATCTACGGGTAAATACACATGAGCATGTTTATTTCAACTACACACTCTGATTTCAAACCATAGATCAAAGACAATAAACAGACAGAATGTGGTAAGCTTAAACATGTTTTAAACGGTCACAGAACATTCCACACGGGCAGTGCACTGCTGGAGACACCCATGGACCACGCATAGTATTTGGCTTTAATGGAGCTGCTCAAATGTCCAGGGACCCATCAGCTCCATCGCATGCTACTTATTTACAACTTCATCAACACCCACGCACTGGAGGGATAGAAGGAAACGAGAATAGGAAAGGGGGCAGGAAAGATAAAACTGGCAAATTACCTAGACGCATTCATTTAATTTCATTTCATAAGGCTTTATTCGAACATAAAAACAAGTTCATAAAAGCACGACATTAAAAAAGACAACAATATTACAATGTTCAGAGGCAGGAAATACATCAGCAAAAATAATTAAAAAAGCATACTTTTCCTAGCATTGATTGATTTAAGAAGAAAAGTAGCCGTATAAAAACACACATCAGGGTTATGTAAATTAAAAAGTAAACACATACAGTCGCGTAATGACCTAACCCTGAATTTAACAAACAGGGGTTTCAAATAGGCAGTCCGGAAGTGTTTGTACAGTTGACAGAGCAAGAGAAAGTGCACAGTGCTTTGAGATGTAGTGTAATCACATGGACATGGGCCGACAGGATGTAAATGCAAAGAGAGGAAGGCAACAAGGTTATGGACTACTCCCATCCTAAGTCTGGTCAACCCAAACCGGTGTGCCTTCCAGGTTACTTGAGACAAATATGGTTGAAAACCCACAAATTCATTTAAATCATGGTAAGAAACATATGATGAAAGATCAGAGCTTTTTTGATGTCTTCTGATGGAAAACTGATCAAGGAGACACTGCTTGAGATCGGATTTGGACAGCTCAGCTGCCCCATAGTGATCCACGATGATATTAATGTTAAAGATCTCCCGAAAGTTATCCACAACATACTTTAGCCATGGGATTTTTGAATAATGGGCTAAAGAGAGACAATCAGAAATAATAGCTCTGCACAAAGAGGTCTCTTCTTTAATCCAAATGGAGCGCCATAGGGTCAATGGTCTAAGGAGAATCAAATCGGCGAGATGGTGGATACCCAATTCGTTGTGCACGAACGCATTAGAGACAGAGCTTGGCAGGCACAAAAGTTTCTTCAGAAATTCATTCTCCTCAACCTGGAGAGACCCTGCAGGGGCATAGCCCCAAATGCCAGCTCCGTACAAGGCGATTGAAACACAGCGTGATTGAAAAATTTTCAACATATCATTAACCCGCCTATCTCTCAACTTTGTAGCCATAGTAAAAATTCCATGAGCGCTCCTGGCCATTTTAGACCGAACATTCTTATGTTCATTTACCCAAGTATTCTTATTTGTAAAAGTAACCCCCAAATACGAAAAATTGTCAATAGCCTGTACCTTTTGTCCCGCTATAAAAAAAAAGGGGGCTGTTTCTTGCCGTACCTGCGGCCACATTCCATGACATATGTTTTGGATTTATTTAGCACTAACTTTCTCCTTTTTATAAATTGCATAAAACCATCCAACAGCTGTTGAAGACCATATGGGGTACGTGAAATTAAAACCGCGTCATCCGCGTAAAGTAACACAGGGACATACTCGTTATTAATTTTAGGAGCATCCACTGCCAGGGATTTAGGGGAAGAATCTAACTCGTTAATAAAAAGAGTAAAAAGCAGTTGGGCCAGCACACATCCCTGGCGTATTCCACGCCCGATCTTAAACATAGTTGTACATTCACCTTTAGGTCCATAGCGAACACATGCTCTCAGTTTGGAGAAAAGGCGTGCTAGAAAGAACACGATACCCTCTGGGGCCCCCATTTCTAGCAACTTTGCCCAGAGAATACCATGATCCTCCAGATCGAAAGCACTACTCAGATCTGCAAAGCAGAGGTAAATAGTGCCGGTCTTTGCCAAAGTATATTTACCGATGAGCAGTTCTAAATTTAAACACTGCTCAATCGTACCACGACCCTTCCTGAACCCAAACTGACTCTCAGCTAAAATGCCATTTTCCTCCGCCCATTCTTCCAACCTCACTAAGAGCACTCGGCTCATGACTTTTACGGAAGAATCCAACAAGGAAATTGGGCGATAATTTTTGGCTTCGCCACGGTTCCCTTTCTTAAAAATTGGGATTAGGATGGATTCTTCCCAGGTCGGGGGCATCTCGTTACTGACAGCTGCATTAAAAATATTGGTTAGCAAGGGCCCCCATATTTCTGGTACCAATTTATACACATCAATTGGTACCCCCATCTGGGCCCTGTGCTTTACCCCCTTTACTGTCCCTTATACTATTTAAAACCTCTTGGACAGTAAAATTTAGTGGCCTATGCAGCCATCTGTCCCCTAAATCCCTTGGTGCACCATCTGACTCAAAAAATTTTGAAAAGTGTAAAACCCACTCTTCCTGCATGACATTGGAGGTTAGTTCCGGAATTTTGTCATCTTTAAGGAATGGGGAATTGACAGTTTTCCAGAACAGGGAACAATTATTCAATTCAGCAGCTTTTGTCAGGTTGTCCCATGCCTCCTGTTGAAATTCCAATTTTCTACGTTTAAGGGTTTCTTTATATCTTGCTCTTAAATCTACAACCAGGCCCTTATCTCTTGGTATTACTGATAGAGCAGATTTCACTTCCCTTAAAGCCAAAGTGCAGGATGAATTGAACCTACCCCGCGGTCGGTCCTCCTTGAGTTTACATGTGTTAGTTAGCTTAGAGTCGATGGCCGCATTAATGCCAATGAAATGCTCAATGGAGCCAAAAGTGCCTTGGGTGTCCTCTAGGATCGCAGTAATGTCTGCTAGGCAACTGGATATAATAAGATCAGACGTAATATCAGCCTTGTCCCCCTTCCATCTGAGTCTGGTACCATTAGGGCGCTCAGCCTCGATACTATTAACGGTCCGACCCGGGAACCGGGCACCATTATTTTCCCATAACATAACCTTAACTACCAAGCAGTTATGGTCACTAAGTTGGGTATCTATTACTTTAGGTGCCGTGGTCCAGGCCTCAAGACTCGAGGAGATACAAATAAAATCAATTACTGAATTTGCTCCCCGGCCGATAAAGGTAGGACAAATCTCCCCCTTATCATTTTTCTCATTGGCCATAATATACATATTATATGATGCAAGGAGGTTATTTAGGGCATCTCCATAATAGTTATGTTGAAAATGAAGAATCCCATCCCAGTGGCCATCTACCAACCCACAAACATTAACATCTGAGAGAGGACAGGTGGTGGCATTAAAATCCCCTGCTAGAAATAAGTCGAAGATTTCATTGGAGTCCTTGAGAAAATCCTCCAGAGCCCTTGAAAGAACTTTGACCGCCTGATCCCTAGAATCGTTAAAAAGATTATTGTAAAAGTTAATTAAAAGAATATTCCTACCACCAGATTTATGCAGCCATAGAATCTGGGAGTGAGCCCCAACTTGTACATATTTTTTAACCAACAAAGGGGTTTTAACTGAGATCAAGACCAATAGGCCCCCTTTGGCTCTACCCGAAACTGAGCCAATAGCGGGTAGCTGGTATGAAATGAAACCATTATATCCTTTAAAATCTATGCACCAGGTTTCCTGTAAACAAATTATATCAAAAAGATCTAAAAATTCCGCCCACCCCAGGCTATCTGATTTAGATCTGATTCCTGCAATATTCCAACTGGCGATATAACAGCCAGAGGAGCCATGGATACCTGACCCCATATGGGGACAATTTGTGCCCTGTAGGGGGCTAGCGGTGTTAGGGGTCTCCTTAACTGGCACAGGGTTACCTACTGGATCTCCCTCCTTATCCAGAGGCGTACAGTCTACGGTTAACCCAGAGATATTGTCCATTAACCCTGGAATACACACATTTAGGCCTGTACCCGGCATAACTTGACTCCCCGTTGTATCCAGGGGAACCATACCCAGCTCCAGACGGGATTCCGAACAGCCTACAGGGTCGCCCTCCTTATCCATAGGTATGGTATCTTTGGTTAACTCTCGTGTATTACCCAACTCATGTCAGTCATTTTGGTCCAGCCCACTCAAACATTGAAACCGGTTAGCGATGTTAACCTGAGAGCTATTTACCAAATTATGCACCTCTTCTCTCCTCGATCTCCCCCCCCCCCCCCACAATACAGTGAAGAGTGCTCAATATGCTGACTATAGAAAAAGCCTAGAGGGCGGAGAGAGATACCCTGATTATTACTGGGCCGAGATGTGGCTCAAATCAGAGCTGTCGTAGCAAGGTGGGGGTTACTAAACTTGATGATAACAATCCCCTGGAATATTTTTTGGAGACGTTCCAATCCAATTGGTTCTAGTGGTAGCCAGAATCTGATCTGCCATAGCCACGGGGAAGCCACACTCCCGATTAAGCCACAGTTTTATTTTTGAGGGAATCGTGTGATTCCAAAGAACGATAGGAACCATCCTCTCTAATAGGTATCACATTAGTCAGAACTGCCACGTAAGGTGCACAGTCAGGTGGCAGATTTGGTTGCGGGAGGCCACAGTTGTTGGACTTCCCCCTACCAGAAGTCCTTCCAGAAGTCCTTATCGCATTCCCCAGGGCACAGGTAGCAACGTTTAAGGGGATGTCGTTAGAGCAAGAAGGTGTAGCTGGAATAGCACTAAAGATGTCCCCAGAATCAGGTCGTGTTAGATTACCAGCAAAGCCCTGCCGCTCAGTAGCAGAAGTGGTCTTACTAATTGGCTGTAAGGGGATATTTGAACCCGCGCATATCGGACCAACACTGGATAGGTCTTTAGAGGGTAGCACAGACTTGCTAGGCTTACCCGCAGTCACGCTGGCCACAGCGGGCGGTTGTGGACTATAATTAAAATTTATTCCAGATTGCATCAACTCCCCCAATCTGGTTACTTCCCTAGAAACAGCCTCGAGTTTGTCTAAGAGTGGCAGGATGATTTTATCTAACTTACTATCAATCATACCAATTAGCAACTCAAGCTGATCCGGTGCCAATTTTAAATAAGTGGAATAGTTATCGTTAGTTAAACAAATAGGCTCAGACGTGCCCGTGTTAGGGACAGAGACGGCGGTCTTTTTACTTTTACGACCCCCTTTTTTGGACAGAACAGGTCTATTTTGATGTGACCCTGACCTTAATACTCTTTGCAGTTTGGGGACCGCGGAGCCCAAGGTAACAGGATCATTAGGGGACCTACTGATATCAGATACCTTAGAGGGGTCATTATCAGAGGGGAGAACCTGTGCTGGTTCAATTCCACAGGTACCCTCCCTCGTTGGAGAATCTATAGGAACCGCTACATGACTATCATCAATGGGGTGGATCTCGACAGTAACTAGTTGGTTCGTAAGATCAGGGACATTGCCACAACCCAGACCCAGGGATAATCGTCGTTCCTTATTAATCTTATCTACTACTTTGACTAAATAATTATCAAGTGTAGAAACGATGGGGCGAGGAGTCCCAGCTGTCTTAGACATGTTGCCTTGAAAAAATAATAAAATAGCAAGGATAAGTTACTGCCTATAAAAATAGCACTTACTATGAAATGACACTAACACTATAAACTAAACTAAACTAAACATAAAGTATAAAATATGCACACCTTTATACCCGGAGTCAGACCTTAAAAACAAACAACAAAAAGTAATTAATAAAGGTGCAATGATTTTGCAATCCAGGAAAAAACCAATTTTCTTGGGACCACGAAATGATGAGGCCCAAAAACACGCCGCAATAACAAGATGTATCGCGTGCAAAGGGCGCAGACCTAATCAGCGCTATACAGCTGAGGGCAGATCTTCAACATACAAAGTATTACTATAGTCCCAACAATTGCATATATCACAGTACTTTACAGCAATGCCCACATATGAAAGGGTTACTGACTCTGGTGGTAGATTATTATTATTATTTTTTTTTTTTAGGGGGGTGGCCCGACCCGGCCTCTTCTGACCCCTGACGGCCACAGACGGCCCGCCCTTTGCCCGGGCTTAGCCCGGCGCCGCCCGCGCGCGGTCCCGCGACGCGGGGGGCAGAGTCACTTTAGTAGCGCCTTCGGGAGCGAAAATACGCAAATTCCGCTTCCGGGGTTCCAGGGATTCTGGGAAGTGTAGTCCCGTCTTACACTCCCCCCACACTGCGGTCGCGATGTCTGGCGACGGCGGGAGGGAGGGACAGGAACCAACAGGAGAGGCGGCAGCCCCAGGCACCACAGAAGCACACAGGTAAGCACCAGTAGCGTGGACAAATGCTGGCAAATCGTGGAAAGAACCCCCGCTCTGCCGGGGGCAGAGTCACTTTAGTAGCGCCTCAGGGCGCGAAAATACGCAAATTCCGCTTCCGGGGTTCCAGGGTTTCTGGGAAGTGTAGTCCCGTCTTACACTCCCCCCACACTGCGGTCGCGATGTCTGGCGACGGCGGGAGGGAGGGACAGGAACCAACAGGAGAGGCGGCAGCCCCAGGCACCACAGAAGCACACAGGTAAGCACCAGGAGCGTGGACAAATGCTGGCAAATCGTGGAAAGAACCCCTAGACGCAAAAAGAGATAATTATTCCTCCATATTTTCCTCCTCCTTTTTCTTGTTTTCTACCCCTGCCCAAGCGCAGTCCATTTTCTGTCTTTGCTTTCCCTTTTCCATTTCAATACCCTTGCATGAGTCTCATTCTTTCACCTTTCTCGCCCCTTTTGAGGCGTCTCCTTTTCCCAGTTATATTTCTCCTGTCCACTCCCCAGCCTCCTTTCATTCTGCCTCTTCAAGTGGTGAGAACAAGTTACATACCTTCGGTAATGATATTTTTTTAAGTTACTCCATCTACCCGCAGGCTCTAAATCTCATGAATCTCCCCCGGGTGGATCTTAGAAATATGAATTCCTCTGCGCTTGTAGGTGGTGCAATGGTCCCAAATCGACATTGGTACCGTCTCTATTAGAGGAGGCGGGATTGCCAAAAGTGATAGAAACGCAGTGCACAAAAAATAACCTGGAATCATATTAAACACACAACATTCCTCAGAATGGGGAAGAAGGAAGGTCAATGTGAAATCTAGAATCTTTAGGTAGATAGAGCATCCTTCAGAAATACTCTTAGTGGTGGGGGAGGAGGCGGAGGAGGAGGAACCGCATTCTTAGGCCGCTTGGGAAGCAAGATGGGCACAGAAGGGTCAGATGGAGAGACTTCCTCAAAGGCAAGCCTCGGTTTTTTGGGTAAAGTCTTTTTAGAGGCAGAGATCTTTCCAGTACGTGGGTGGATAATGATCCTTCTCTGGCATTCGTCCAGCTCCTGCTGTAGACTCTCGAGAAGAGGGTGTTCCTCAACATCAACAGCAGACTGTTTCAGAGCAGACAATGGCTTCCGTGTCAACTGTGGCGACAATGGTTTCGGCTTTGGTGGTAGAGCCGCCTTCAATGGCTCAGCACCGAGCGAGGACCTTTGGCTATGGGCTGGTTGAGGACAGAAACCTCTGGGTGGAGCTTTTCTTTGCACGGAAGCCTTGGGTCGAAGTTGGCCAGTGCTTAGAGGCAGTTGCATACCAATGAATGGCTGCAGTTTCGGCACAAGGCTTGAAGCCTGTCCCCCGGAGGAGCAGTGCTTGGCTCAGGTGTGCAGCTGTTTTGAAGGTTTTAGAGGCGTTGGTGCATTAGTAGTACTCATGCGAGGCATGGTCTTCAAATGTGGACCAGATATGGCTGAGGTGGATGGAACATCTTAGTACACATGCTCTTCTTCCAAGGGTTCCTCCTCACCAGACTCTGAGAAGTCAAGAGTGGAGAAACACAGGACTGGGCTGGTATGCTGGAAGGCCAGGCGACTCACCAAGTGCTTCTTCCTCCTCATCGGCGCTGAGGGATTGTCATCACCAATGATGTCTGCCATTTCGAAGGAGGATTGTGCCATCCTGCTGTGGGACCACTGTCACTCTTGTTGCTGGCATACAGTCTTTTTTTTCAGAAAGCCAAGCAACAGTCACAATGGCTCTTTTCGTGCTCAAGTGAGAGGCAGATTGCAGATGTTGAGAAGATCGACCCAGGGGTATTTAGAGTGATGCTGGGGCCATCTCTTGAAAGCTGTTCGTTCCAGTACCTCAGGCGTGACATTTTCGGCAGCAACCCAAAAGGCCTCAAGGGCTGAGAGGACCCTACAGTCGAAACAGAATTAGACTGGAGGAATGGGATTGGCACTGTTAGTGATGCAAGAAGCCATCTCGAGACAGGGTGGAAGAGAACGTACTCCAAGGCCACGAAGGGAATTGACAAGCTCATCGAGGCCAGGAGCACAGTCAAATAATGTTCCAACCCGATGGCAGAGAAAACAAATCTAACAATGCGCATCCAAGACCAATGAAGGAGCTACTGAGACCGTGTTACTCAAAAGACTTGTTCAAAGATAAAAAAAGTTTGCAATCATCCAACCCAAACAACAGGTGGTGGGAGTATGCGGAGCATGTGCATCTATATCCACAAACACTACGAACAGTAACTTATTCTTCTGTTAGATAGTTTCACCTGCAGCCGTGAAATGTAAGCAGCCATGCCTGCAAGCCTTGGGTGGAATAAATGGCTGATGATGAATAGAATCGGACCCTCACAACAGTCTAGGAACACTTGTAGATAGTGGAAAAGATCCAGCCATACTGTTTAAAAACGGCTCAGAGCCCACAAAACACCTAAGCTAGACAAGTTGATATGTGCCCAGATCATTACTATCCACTATATCGCACCAATTATTTTTTTTTTTCAATGGTTCAGCCTGAAATCAACCTAAGTCAGGCCAAACATGCCTAAAAGGGGCTAACATTTCCAACAATAATCTAACAGTGAAAACATCAGTAAAATCAAGAATAACCACTCAAAACCATGCAGACAGAGTCTGAATAACCCAACATTTCCAACAGAGATAAAAGTAGAACAATGCCTACCCAGCAGAACTAATACAACAGACAGAATGCAGTAAGGTGGAACACTGACCAAACACGTAGCCCTCAAAATACACATACAAGACTGAACAGCCATAAGACAACTGAGCACTGTTTGAACCGCAAACTTATTCAAAACTGGAACTAATTAGGCCAGACAGAGGCTCCTTACCTAAAGATAAAACACAAGAACTAGCAGGTTAAAAGACTTACTAGCAAGCATGGTGACAACAGCGACCTGGAGGAATCCATTTCCCTGTGAAAAAATACCTTCACCTCGAGTACCTAAAGGTGCAGCTGATATACCACACACAATATCGACAGATGGGTAGCACCATAAGATGGGCATATGACAACTTCCCACATCATCTGAACCCCTACTCAGACACAAGAAAATCAAGCATTAATATACGTGTGAAGGCGCTAACCATCTAAAAAAATAGGTAATCCTAGACAACGTAAGTTGAAGATGAAGAACAGACAGAGGAGTGGTAGAACAATGAGTCACCCTTCACAATCCCACACGCTGCAACACAAGCATAGGTAGACAGAATCAAAGACTTGCTAAGAGGGAAAAGTCACCCAAAGGTCCCAAACGGGATCGGAGCAAGCACAACCAAAAAAGGCAAGCACCAATAGGAAGCCCACTGAAGATGGGAACAGACCCAATTCAGAGACATTTATATAACGTAGCAAGAGCAAGGAGATTGTTCATACTTCCGTTCCCAGCACAGGCTGGGTAAAAGCATCCACAGCACCCGTTTACAAGATCCAACTCCATAACTTCAAACAACAAACCTTGGAACTGTGGCACAATCAAACCTGTGCATAATTAATTTTCCCCCAAAAGGTGCCCTATGGTGCCAGTTCTCAAGTATAATAATAAAATAGTACACCCACTCAAGACAAGAGGTATGTAGCATAAGCTAAAGGATAGACTATCACGACGGTACTAACTCAGAAAAGACAACAATGTCTGAGGAAATAACATGGCCCAACCAGTGCACAGAAAGAAACCAAGCTATGGACACAAGGTGCCCATGAGTCATGATGCACAATCAACAGCTGCCAGAGGACATAGAAGTGCCGACACTAAACAGGAGGGTTGAAGTATCAAGTAAATATCCAGCAGCAAAACCAAACAACAAACCACAGGGAAAAACCACGTGTCAGGACCTGCATGAGATGCACTTTAGGGGAAAAAGGATCCAATCCAAAGTAGCCCCTTGTAGCACCAGCAACCTGCCAGGCAATTTTAAAGCAACGGCAGAGGGACTTGAATAAGAGCATTTCATCAGATGGGCTCCTGAAAGCAGGAACAAATCCCCATGCATGGGCCAAAGGCTACAATTACCCTTATGGACGATGTGTGAGAAAAATTAACTTTTCTTCTCCTCAACCATACATGCTTCACATAGAGATTGTGGAAGCCATGGGAGATGAAGGCTAAAGCTGCTGGTCTGGTTGCCCCTTGAAAACACCACGACCTACGTAGCCAAAAGGCATTCTAGATAGCTGCTGATCAGGTCAGAAGTGCTGGTGAAGCTTGTACGGTTGTAGAATTTGTGATTCTACCATCCCATCTACGATCTCAAATCTCCAAGATCTGGCATAGATGTGACTCTGTGTAGTGCCATCTAAAGCCAAGACAGTTTGCTTGCCAAAAAGGTGGGAACTATTAAAGGTTGTGTCCAACACATTTTCTTAAACATTTCTTGGTTCAAGAGGGGCAACCAAGCATTCCTATGAAGAGCCACAGAAGAGCTCACAGACTTGGTCAATGTTTCCACAATGTAAAGATAGGACCTAAAAAGTAGGAAAGATGCTCCAAATCCATCACATACTACTTCAGCAAAAAGTCTGCGTGGTCCTGGAAAGGGGGAACCACCATCATGGCTATCTCCCAAACAGCATGGAATAACGAGCCAAAAGGTATGCAGCACTGTATGAATGAACAGCCAGGCTCCCATAGTAAAACAACGTATTTCTTATTGTCTCAATCCACTGAGAATTTTTGTCAAAGGTAAAACATCCTGCATTATTTCCTATAAAAATAGGAATCTGTAGAACCAGTCCCATGGTTTCTAAATGAGAAGACATCCAGAAGACATGCAGGGAGATATTACCTGCAGAAACTTGGCAAAGGGCAGCCTGCACAGAAGCTGGCCTAACCCAAGCGGACATAAGAACATAAAAGCAACAGTGGCTCTGATATGGATGCTGCGGGCTGGAGGATTGTTGTCGAACCTTAATGTCTGCAACTAGCAAAAGCAATCCTAGGAACTCAACCACCTAGCCTAAGACACTTTAAAAAGATAGAAAATCCGTCAAAGGTACCGTCAAGGGAAAACCTTAGAAAAATAATTAAAGTCATTGAGGTTCAATAGACCCAAAAAGGGGCCCCTCTTCAGAGTGCCAATAAGAGTAAAATGAATCACCTCACTACTCACCTAGTTACAAAAGCCCTTGACTGAAACCTGATCAGGGCCTGCAAAGGGCCCAAGCTAGATCTTTTCTGTGTTCCACGACACACAAAAGCAATCTGCCCCCAGACAATTCTAAAAACAGAGGAGTCTCAGACATCAGTATTGGCTCCAATGGCAAAACAAACTGCAAGCCCTTTTGCGGCAAAATACAGACTGCCAGAGTCAGTAGTAAATAAGCGAGGTTAATAGGTGCAGGGGTAGAGGCCAGGTGCATTTTGTTATGTAGGTGTAATTGTTTGGTCTGGCTCATATACCTGTGTCTCTCCTTCTGGTCCCATCACCCATGTCAGTCCTACCTCTGTGCAGTTAATGCCTGATGAATACGTAGGTAGCATGTATGTGTGTCACGGTCCATTAATCAGTCTGTACTTTGCCATCCCATTACCATCATTCTAGTTCTTGGGGTAAGGTGGAGCATATAGTGGATGAGTCTTCTAATTTGCTTTCTCTAGCAGGGCTTCAATCGTATTTCAAGCATTAAAGCTCCTCAGGGATCAGTTGTCAATCTTTGCAGCCTTGTTCTATTTCACCTTAACCTCTGCAGTGCTAGGAGTGTAACTTTTGACAGTGGCCCATCTTTTAAGGGCTGTTTGCCATAGCCTGACTGGTGATGCCTCCAAAGTTTTGGCTATCCTTTGTGTTGTCATTATGAAGGCTGGGTAAATTAATTTACTTTTGGTTCTGGGTATTTGTCCCAGCAAGCATGGGCCCAGATTACATCCTAATTATCTTTCTGTAATTTCTGAAACTAATTCACCACTGTGATCCAGAATCCAGCGCACTCCCCTCACCATATGAAGTCCGCTGCTGATGCTCGGTACTGGGGTCGTCTGATGCCACATTGTACATATGACCTATTCTCTTTGAGGATAGTATGTATGATACAAATAGTTGAATTGGGTGAATTTAAATCTCGGTTTCTCTGCACCCCTTTCCTGTATTTCACACTCTTTGCTTGTTCAAGGTCTGACAGTCCCCTTCTCAATTTCACTTATTTTCCTTTCGGTTTAGTGAGGTCTGTGTAGTAAGTAGCTAATGCTGGTTATAAATCATTGACATCACTCTTCTGCCAGGGACATGCATTTGCTAAAATTGGATTTGGGTGGTTCAGTCAACTCCTCTCCCCACGTTAGCTATGCAGTTCTTTCAGTGCATTTTATGTCATGACCAGGCCTACAGTGATGCCGTACCGGTCTCTCATATTGGCGTAGGTGCAGAGAGTGCCCTTTATACATAGGGTGCCAATTCTCCTTACCCCTGCTTCCAGTCAAGGGTATTTGTCTTATCTAATGGAATCTCTGGAGGCACCATAGCGGAATGTCTGGTGCCTATGATGCCGTGGTAGTTAGCCGTTTCAGGTATCTCCATCAGCAGTATCTTGTCTTGATAGTTTTGGGCAGGAAGGTATCATTTTTCCATCACTCTGCACTGCCTTGAGTATCGAGTCAGTGGCAAGCACTCCGAGATATTCAGGCTAATCATCTTCTTGAAATCACCTTATTGGCCCTTGTATCTGGGCTTGTGGGCAATGTACTTCAAAATTGGGACCCCTAATCCTCCCTTATTTAAGGGTAGCTGAACTTTCCCAATTACCCATCTTTCCATTCTGAGCTCCACTTTAGTTCTGATGATTACATATGCAATGCTACACAGAATAGTACAGCTCAAGAAATGCAAAGTAGCCTTGGTAGCATTATCCTTTTGGCTATGGCGATCCTGCCCATCAGTGCGAGGTGTAGTTTGCATCAGAATGGGATGTAATGTCTAATCGCTGCTAAAGCTTTCCTGAGATTACCAGCTACCAAGCTATACTCGTAGTGATATATTTGCATGCCTAGATATCCGAATGAATTCCATTTCCATTTCAGCATAGTCACAGGTAGTTGTAGGCACTCCATGTCTTCCATTGGCCTCAGTGGGCAGAGACATGATTTCCGCACTCTCCTCCCAATTTACTCGCATCCCCTCAGCGCCTGGATACCATCAAGGGTGATACGTAGCTGCACCTAATTTGCTCCAGTAATGTGGCGTTCTAAGTCCAATTATTGAATAAAGTTTTGGATTCCATGTGAAGTTCTGAGATGAATTCCCCTTCATTGCGTCCCATTCAAGTGCTGTGTCATGTTTTCCTCAATGTACTGTCTTTGTTTTTCCTCACCACGTTTAAGACTGCATCTTGTAGAGCCATTGCCTTTAAACGGCATGTAGGTATGGCGGGAATGGGTCCACCCATTTCAGTGTCACTAGTAACGTGCTGTGATCAGATTTGGTGTCCGCCAGGTATTCTGACTTTATTATGAACTGCCACCCTTCTGCTGTACACAAGAACGCGTTCAGCCAAGTGTGTATCACGTCTACTGGGGTGTTAAAGGAGTCAGGGTGCATTTCTCTGCAGATATCAAGGAGATGCCATTGCTGAAGGCTGGTGTTGAATTTATGTGCAATAACTTGCTTATAGATGCCCTGCAGAGTATGTGTGAACCTGTCCCGTTAAGTCTCCCCTCCATATTTTTGCTCTTTTCAGGCTGCAACAGGTTTGGGGTGAATGACTAAGAACTGTGCTTGATTAGACAACCAATTCACACTTTAATGTGTCATCGAACATAACTGAACTGCTTTCTTCATAAATATGTTGTGTTTTTACTCTAAAGGGAATCCAGTGCGCTATTAAAATAAACTGGTGGACCTCTGGCGTACATCAAATAAGCAGTGCCACATCACCTCCACTTTACAGTTGTGTTAGGTCTTCATTGGTTACATAAGTTTATTTTTTTTAGGAAATTTATAGGTATTCACCCATTTCAAATAAGCATGGTTCTGTATCATTTGGCGAGCGTGGACATTGCTCGCACATTTCACCTAATACATTTCTATCTAGTACCTGAACCCATAGGTAGGGTCAGCTACCAGGTAAGACCAGGGTCCCTTTGACAGGTGACCCCTGGTACGTGGAGGCCACAAGCAAGGTTCTGGACATGTGTGCCTAACTTTATCCGTAGGTTTTTTAACCCTGCCATTGCTGTCTATTCCTGGTTTGCTTGAGCCCAAGCTCTAGACCAAAAAAAGCCTTTTCCCAACTCCTCAGTCCATGTCAGAGCAATTGTTCGACCTTAGCCAATACACAATTTCAAAACGGCTCTCCGCTTGGGTCATGAGCCCGGCAGTCCCACCCCCATTTGCCCGTCTTTTCCATTATAGGATTGTAGATACATACAACCAGCTATTGCTGAGGTCTACTTGGTTTACCTCAATTCCATTCAGTGTTCTTTTTGTGGCATTCATACAATGTCATCAGCCATCATGGGGTTGACCATTGGGCTAAGATTAGGTCTTTGATGGAGTCCACAGTGACAGACTTGGCATCCTCTCCTTGGGCTTCTAGTTCGCTGCTCCATGTTACTGCCTGGGGGGGGGGGTCACATCGTTGCATGACCTCTGCCACTGGTCGTGCTCCTACCGCTGCTGCTTCTTCTATCTAGGGCTTTTCCAGGCGACAGCAGCTGTTGTGCTTCTTGGTGGATGACCCTTTGAGGGCCAAGTTTTGCCGGTTGCTCTATTAGGACCGACCTCTATTCTCTAGCCAATCCCAAGTCTCTAAAGAGTCAGCCAATGAAATGCGTAGTCACAACTCTCAGCTGTGCGGAGTGTATTAGTACATATTTCAGTTTCATCTGGGGCAACTGTTTCTTAATGTCCACGAAGGAATGACTGTCACTGTACTGCAGTGTTTTAGTTGAAGAAGACGAGTACGTTATTACTTTCCATGTTTCCTGCTGTAGGCTCCAAGATCTGACATTTAATTCTGCACGTCTAGACAGAAAGCTCTTATTGTGGAGTCGCTCTCTGCCTCCATGTCTACTTCGGTCTCGAATGCAGTACTAGTATCAAGCATAGCCTGTAAGGTTTTGTCGATGTGGTCTGTGTAGGTGTCCAGGATAAACTCAACATTTTGCAGGAGGTCCCCAGTGTTTGCTTAATTCCTGTCATTAATTGAATTAGTTTCCTTTGCTGCCAGCACAAGCACTGAGTTGGCATCTTTTGCTTCACTTTCTCATGGGTCCCTAAGCATCACCCATAGACTGATAATTCAGTTCACACAGTTGGTTTCATCACCCACGCATGTTAAGGGACACATGTTAGATCTGATCTTCGCTGAGAAGAAGGTGGTGGTAGTGAAAGAGATCCTGGAGCAGGGCTGGACAGATCACTCTTTGATTAATATGTCCATTGTTTTACCTGGGCTGTTAAAATCAACCAACATAAGTGGCTTTAAATTTAATCGTCAATGGGCTCGCCTTCTTAGAGAGCCGCCCAACTGCCTAGGGGTTTCCAGGTGGAGGATAGTGTAGATAAGAGCTATACTGCACTTTGTCAGCAAATTTCGACATCCCTAGACGAATTGGTCCCTCTGCGGAGGGTGAGGGAGAGATCCAGAGTGACTAACGCCTGGTTTAATGACGATCTCAGACAGCATAAGATCTGCTGCAAACAGGCTGAGCGTACTTGGAGGAGAGGATACAAGGAGTCGGACAGGGCAGCGTATAAAGTGGCCCTACAGGTATATAAGACTCAACTAAGAAGCGCTAAAGCAAAGTTCTTAGAAGATACCTTGGACAAGGCCACAAATAAATCGCAAACCCTATTTAAGCTGGTTAACAACTTATCTAATCCATCTTGTACAGCTCCAGTTATTCCGACCTGCCAAGATCTGTGTGACTCTCTGGCCGTTGCATTTGAGGAGAAAATTAGGACTATCCTGAATGGACTCTCAGTGCCCGGACAGTTGGTGTCACCGCTACCTCCTTCACTGGAATCCCTCTGCCACTCGGTGCCGCTCCGGGATAACAACAGGGTAGATACTTTTTGTTTGCCTTGTTTTCCCATTCCTTCATCGGAAGAATTCGGTGCATTGGCCAATGGAGTGTCTTCGGGCTCACCACTGGATCCAATGCCTCATAAGATCTGGAAGGCATTTCAGGATGAGCTGTTCCCTCCACTCTACTCCATTTGCTGTCAGTCACTGATGACGGCGACAGTTCCAGTTAGCTGGAAAGTGGCAATAGTAACTCCACTATTAAAGAAGGCTTCTTTAGATCCATCATGCCCAGCCAACTATAGGCCCATCTCGCTCTTACCTTTTGTAATAAAGGTCCTTGAGAGATGGGTCACAAGAGCCTTGTCCAACTATCTGGAATTAAACTCTTGCCTGGATACAGCTCAGTATGGCTTTAGACCGGCCCATGGTACTGAGACCGCATTGGTTACCGTGTTGGATGATCTACGAACGCGTGTCGACAGGGGCAGATCAGTTTTTCTGGTGCTGCTCGACATGTCGGCCGCGTTCGACACGGTTGACCATGCGGTTCTCTTGGAGCGTCTCCAAAGTGTGGGAGTAACCAATTTAGCCCTAAGTTGGTTAACGTCTTATCTCAGTGACAGACAGCAAGCCGTGGCTTTACCACCATTTCGATCAGCCACTCGACAGGTGAATCAGGGTGTCCCTCAAGGGTCGGCGATTAGTCCGATCCTGTTTAATTTATATCTTCGACCCCTTATAGAACTTATTAAGTCATTCGGCATATCAGTCATCAATTATGCCGATGACACTCAACTGATTTTTTCATTTGAGGGCAGTGAGTCGGTTTCGAAAGACACTTTTCATCGCTGTATGTCGGCCACAGCCGAATGGCTGCGAGCTAACTCACTCCAGTTCAACGGGTCAAAAACGGAGGTTCTCCATTGCTCTGCTGATCGCCTCCCTCGTGCGCTGCCTGACGATTTTTGGCCACCTTCTATTCCGGGTTCTGTGGAAGGAGCTAAATCGGTGTCAGAACCAGCTCTTCTCTCGCTGGTGGTTGACACAGGAGCAGGATGACGCAAGCTCCCAATTCCTCCTCTGAACTCCCCGGCCTCCACAATTTCTAAATGCGTAGCCAGAAGAGCCCCAAGGGGGAAAGGGGAATTGGACAGAGAAGAGAATGCACACACTGGTGGTCTTCTTTTCTGCTTCTTCTTATGTAGTCTATCTTTTCTCAGGCTCTTGCTGTTGTTCGTGAGCTGTAATAAACAATTACATGTAAATCACTTTCTACTTCCCTTTTCTTCCTTCCTGTGTCTTTCCTTATTCTCTATTGTACCCACCCTGATTGCTGTGTGCCTTTGCTTCTCTTCTATGCTACTCGTTCTTCTGTTCTTATGTTTTTTCGCTGTAAGATAAAAATCTGGTGTTATTATATTTCCTTCTCCCTTCCTGATCTCTCTCTAGCCCCTTTTTCTCTAAACTCACTTACTGGACAGAGAACGGAAGCCTTGGTTTATTTTCTTATTCTTCTTCACCTCTTATTGGTTGTTCTAACTACTGTTGCTTCTCTGTAGTTTTGTTCTAACTTTTCTGTGTCATTTGTATTCTGCCCTCAAGAGTATCCACTCCCTATGTTTTCTTATTGACAGGAATCGGAACTACTCAGTGTACCTGAAAACCTGTTATATTCTTTGACTTGAGCTAACTCAACTCGAACCCAAAAAACTATGCTACGTCAGAACTTGTGTTGTCTTTTGAACGCTGTAATTTCATTCACATGAACCGGTGCTTCAGTTAAACTTCCGCTGCTGCGAAGTTCGGAACGTTTTCTGTGGTAGAAAATATGGAACAGTCTTACTTGGGGTTGTTGGCTGCTTCCAATCTCTAATTCTCCTCAGAATTCTCGCGACGCGTATCTTCTTTTCCCTGACTAAACGCGACGCGTTGAAGGTACCTCCTACTCCTCTCACGGTTCAGGTGAAGTGCGCAGCTCTCCGCGCGCCTCACCGGTATCACGCAATTCTGCCCGATCAACTAGAGCGCTAACCCGTTTCGGATTATGGAACGCTCTGCCGCCATGTTGCATTCGACCTCGCACCAAATGCTGTTTGCACAGTCTTGACAACACAGCCACCATCATTCCTTTCTTGACATGTGACCTCTTGGTTGGGGACCTGACAGTACCCTCCCTCAAAGATCTTCCTTCCTTCCGGACCTTGCTTGGAAATCTTCTGTGGAATTCTGCTACTAGTCGTGGAGCATTCACTTCAGACTCTGGCTCCCAGGATCTTTCCTCCGGACCGTAACCCTTCCAATCTAATAAGTAATACAACTTTCCATTCTGTAGTTTGGAATCTAAAATTTGTTGAACTTCAAACTCGCTTCCTTTCTCAGTCTGAATTGGCTTTGGGGTCTTACTCAATCTAACTTCTGGTTCTGCCTTCTTTAATAAAGAAACATGAAAAACTGGGTGTATCCGCAACCTCTTAGGTAATTTTAGCTGATAATTTAAGGTGCTAAGCTTTTTTGCAATTGGATAAGGTCCAATGTATCGTGGTTGGAACTTCCTAACCCCTTTTAATCTAATATTTTTTGTACTTAACCAAACCTTGTCTCCTACCAACAATTCTGGTTCTTTTCTTCTCTTTTTGTCTGCGTAGTGTTTATATTTTGCCTTCGCTACTGTCAGATTCTTGATAGCTCTACTATGGGCTTGTGTCAGTTGTTCTACCCAATTGGATACTGCTGGAACACCCACTTCTTGGAAGTTTAAGGAATGTTGTGGATGTCTACCTGTATTCAGAAAGAATGGAGTGTATCCAGTTGATGCATTTGTAGTGTTATTATGTGCAAATTCTGCTGCCCATAAATAATCAGGCCAATCTCCCTCCTGTTCTAAAAGACACAATCTCAGATATTGCTCCAGTTCCTGATTTGTGCGTTCTGTTTGCCCATCTGACTCTGGGTGGAAGCTAGTGGAGTATCGATTCTCTATGTTTAAACGCTTGGTGAATGCCTTCCAAAAATGTGACAGAAACTGAGAGCCCCTATCTGACACCAAAACCTTAGGTATACCATGTGCACGAACTACATGCTGACTGAAAGCATCTGCTAACTCCTGGGCAGAAGGTACCCCCTTCAAGGGCACAAAATGCGCCATCTTTGTAAAGGCGTCCACACACACTAGAATGGAATCATAACCATGACTAGAGGGTAAATCTACTATGAGATCTAAGGTCACAGTGTGCCAGGGAAACGGAGGGGTGGGCAAGGGCTGTAACAGGCCTTGTGGACGTTTCCTTTCTGATTTTCCTCTTGCACAAGTCTCACAAGTCGCCACATACTGATGTATATCCTTGATCATGTTTGGCCACCAGAATCGTCTGCGTACCAATTCTTTAGTCTTGTTAATTCCCTTGTGTCCTGATAAGATGCTATCATGACATTCTTTTAAGGCCTTTAACTGCATCTCTGGAGTGGGCAAGTATAATGCTCCATGGTGATAGGGTAGTCCTTCTCGAATTTCTCTTTTGGAATCTTCTTTTAACCAACTCCTCATCTCTTCGCAACTCAAAGGATCTTCTTTCTCTTGATTTTCTACGGTTTCTTGCAAGACGGCATTGATCACCTTTTCCGCTGGAATTATTGCCTGATCCAGAACCTTTTCCGTGACTCCTTCCGTCTCTAATCTAGATAGGGCATCCGCTTTTCCATTCTGGGCTCCAGGTCGAAAGGTGATTACAAAATCATATTCAGAGAAATACAAGGACCAGCGTAGCTGTCTGGGAGTTAAAGTTCGGGCTGATTTTAGGAACTTCAAATTTCGATGATCAGTATACACTGTTACTACATGTCGAGCTCCCATCAAATAATGCCTCCACTCCTTGAAAGCATCCTTTATGGCCAGTAATTCTTTTTCAGTGATTGTATAATTAATTTCTGGAGGTGTTAATTTTCGAGAGCGGAAGGCCACTGGATGGAGCTGACCTGTAGTTTTGTGTCTCTGCGATAACACTCCTCCCAAGGCCAGATTTGACGCATCCGTTTCAACAAAGAATGGTTCTGCAGGATCTGGATGCAACAAAATAGGCGCTGTGGTGAAATCCTTCTTTAATTGCTCAAATGCTGCCTCTGCTTCCGCATCCCACTGGAAAGGAACTCCTTTCTTCAATAAACGTGTGATTGGGATTAACTTTTTTGAGAAAGACTGAATAAACCTTCTATAGAAGTTGGCAAATCCTATGAAACTTTGGATTTCTTTAACTGAGGTAGGGGATTTCCACTCAGTCACAGCCTTTATCTTATGTTCATCCATGGTGATTCCTCCTGGAGCAAGTACAAATCCCAAGAACTCGACTGTGGTTACATCAAATGCACATTTGTCCAATTTGACAAATAACCCATTCTCACGAAGTCTTTGTAGTACCTTCTTGACATGTTCTTCATGTGTCTCTACTTCTGTCGAGTAAATCAATATGTCGTCAATATACACAATTGCTATTTGGTCTATGCAATCCTTCAATACATCATTGATAAAATGTTGAAATGCAGCTGGCGCGTTGCATAGCCCATATGGCATCACCTGGTATTCGAATAGACCTTGCTTCGTTCTAAACGCCGTCTTCCACTCATCGCCTTCTCTGATTCGAACCAGGTGATAAGCCCCTCGCAGATCAAGCTTGGTATAGATTTTAGCTTCTTTCACCTGGTCCAGAAGAGTGGAAATCAGAGGTAAAGGGTAACGATTCTTGATTGTTATTCGATTTATTGCCCTGTAGTCTATGCACGTGCGTAATTCTCCATTTTTCTTTGGAATGAAAAACAAAGGGGAGGATACTGGAGACTGCGAAGGTCGGATGAACCCATTCTCTAAGTATTCCGCCAGATACTTCTTTAAATGTTTATCCTCTTGTTCGGTCAAAGCATAGATTCTACTGCAGGGTAAGTTCACTCCTGGTTCCAAGTCTATTTTACAATCATACTCCCTGTGAGGAGGTAATTTCTTTGCTTCAGCTTCATTAAAGACATCCTGATATTCTCCATATTTCTTTGGCAAGGTTACCGTGTCTATCAAACAAACTGAATTTTCGTTTACACTTAAATGATAAGCAGGTGATTCTTTTATTTCAATTTTGCAGTCTTTGAAACAATTTTCCTTGCAGTAATCCGAGTTCAAGGTCATTGTTCTTGCGGCCCAATCTATGGTGGGGTTATGCTCCGTGAGCCATGGTAACCCTAAGATCAATTGAAATTGCGGAGCGTCTATTAGATTGAATTGTAATATTTCATGATGACCTTCTGTGGTTTCTAGATGCACTGGCTCTGTGTGACTCACAATGGGGCCTGATGACAGATTAGTACCGTCCACTGCTCTGACGGGCTCACTCTTCTCCTTTCGGATTGCTAGTAATCCAATTCTCCTTGCGAATTGTAAATCGCAGAAATTACCTGTCGCTCCCGAGTCTATCATCACAGCTATTTGATTTCTCTTTTGTTCTCGATAGCTCAGAGTGACAGATATCACCAAATGAGGAGTGTCTGCTTGTAACGTATTTGCCAAAGCATGATTCATTGGAGCTGACTTTGTTTCTGCAACCACCAGTCCAACTCCAGCTACTGGTGGCGCGTGGCGTTTTCCGCCGACTGCGTCTTGGGCTTCTTGGGGCAATCTCGAACAAAATGCCCACTTCCTCCACAATAGAGACACAACTTATTATTCCGCCTCTTCTCCTTCTCCTCCTTTGTAAGAGGTCCACGGATAGTTCCTATTTGCATAGGCTCGGTTCCGCGATTGGTATCTAGCTCCTTGTGAGGTTCATATCTGGCTCTATCAAAACGCGGTACACTGGGTCGATAATCTCGTTTCTTCTCGCCTCTTCTCTCGCTCTGGCGAAAATCGATCTCCAACACTAGATCCACCAAAGCAGAGATGTCTGTGGGACGATTGGGAACTTGTGCTAAGGCATCCTTTAACTCATCCTTTAGCCCCCGATAAAATACTGCGGCTCGTTTGTTCTCTGGCCATTCCGTTTCTAACACCAACTTGTTGAATTGGGCCAAGTATGCAACTAACTCTCTGTTTCCTTGTCGGATCTCTAAAAGTTCATTGTCGGTAGCTTGAGACACCTTCCGACGGTCAAAAATTCGCATGAACTCTTTCTTGAAGTCTTCTAAATGGAATAGCACAGGGTCGTTTCTGGTGACCAAAGGCATTGACCAAGCTGCGGCATCCCCACTTAAGTAGGAAAGGATAAATGCCACTCGAGACTGAGCATCAGGAAACAAGGCTGGTCTGCACATAAAGTGCAAGGAACATTGAGTTAAAAAGACTTGGGCCTTCTGGGGGTCTCCACTAAAGCGTTCTGGAGGTGCTAAGGGAATCACCGGGGATAAAGAATGTATTACTTGTGTGTTACCCCTTGACTGGGACGGAGTTGCTTCCTCAAATGAACCCAAAACTGGGGAAGATATCTTATACTCATCTCCCGCAACCAAACTCCCTATTCTTTGCGCCAATTCTGTGGTGTCCTTTTTGAGTTCCCTGTTTTCTTCTCTAACGGTAATTAGTTCTCTTTGTATCTCATCCAAAATGTTTCCTAGCTTCTTCAAATCCAAACCTTCCGCCATTCTGCTCAGGTGCCAATACCTCGTGGGCACTTCACTCTGTCAGAACCAGCTCTTCTCTCGCTGGTGGTTGACACAGGAGCAGGATGACGCAAGCTCCCAATTCCTCCTCTGAACTCCCCGGCCTCCACAATTTCTAAATGCGTAGCCAGAAGAGCCCCAAGGGGGAAAGGGGAATTGGACAGAGAAGAGAATGCACACACTGGTGGTCTTCTTTTCTGCTTCTTCTTATGTAGTCTATCTTTTCTCAGGCTCTTGCTGTTGTTCGTGAGCTGTAATAAACAATTACATGTAAATCACTTTCTACTTCCCTTTTCTTCCTTCCTGTGTCTTTCCTTATTCTCTATTGTACCCACCCTGATTGCTGTGTGCCTTTGCTTCTCTTCTATGCTACTCGTTCTTCTGTTCTTATGTTTTTTCGCTGTAAGATAAAAATCTGGTGTTATTATATTTCCTTCTCCCTTCCTGATCTCTCTCTAGCCCCTTTTTCTCTAAACTCACTTACTGGACAGAGAACGGAAGCCTTGGTTTATTTTCTTATTCTTCTTCACCTCTTATTGGTTGTTCTAACTACTGTTGCTTCTCTGTAGTTTTGTTCTAACTTTTCTGTGTCATTTGTATTCTGCCCTCAAGAGTATCCACTCCCTATGTTTTCTTATTGACAGGAATCGGAACTACTCAGTGTACCTGAAAACCTGTTATATTCTTTGACTTGAGCTAACTCAACTCGAACCCAAAAAACTATGCTACGTCAGAACTTGTGTTGTCTTTTGAACGCTGTAATTTCATTCACATGAACCGGTGCTTCAGTTAAACTTCCGCTGCTGCGAAGTTCGGAACGTTTTCTGTGGTAGAAAATATGGAACAGTCTTACTTGGGGTTGTTGGCTGCTTCCAATCTCTAATTCTCCTCAGAATTCTCGCGACGCGTATCTTCTTTTCCCTGACTAAACGCGACGCGTTGAAGGTACCTCCTACTCCTCTCACGGTTCAGGTGAAGTGCGCAGCTCTCCGCGCGCCTCACCGGTATCACGCAATTCTGCCCGATCAACTAGAGCGCTAACCCGTTTCGGATTATGGAACGCTCTGCCGCCATGTTGCATTCGACCTCGCACCAAATGCTGTTTGCACAGTCTTGACAACACAGCCACCATCATTCCTTTCTTGACATGTGACCTCTTGGTTGGGGACCTGACAGTACCCTCCCTCAAAGATCTTCCTTCCTTCCGGACCTTGCTTGGAAATCTTCTGTGGAATTCTGCTACTAGTCGTGGAGCATTCACTTCAGACTCTGGCTCCCAGGATCTTTCCTCCGGACCGTAACCCTTCCAATCTAATAAGTAATACAACTTTCCATTCTGTAGTTTGGAATCTAAAATTTGTTGAACTTCAAACTCGCTTCCTTTCTCAGTCTGAATTGGCTTTGGGGTCTTACTCAATCTAACTTCTGGTTCTGCCTTCTTTAATAAAGAAACATGAAAAACTGGGTGTATCCGCAACCTCTTAGGTAATTTTAGCTGATAATTTAAGGTGCTAAGCTTTTTTGCAATTGGATAAGGTCCAATGTATCGTGGTTGGAACTTCCTAACCCCTTTTAATCTAATATTTTTTGTACTTAACCAAACCTTGTCTCCTACCAACAATTCTGGTTCTTTTCTTCTCTTTTTGTCTGCGTAGTGTTTATATTTTGCCTTCGCTACTGTCAGATTCTTGATAGCTCTACTATGGGCTTGTGTCAGTTGTTCTACCCAATTGGATACTGCTGGAACACCCACTTCTTGGAAGTTTAAGGAATGTTGTGGATGTCTACCTGTATTCAGAAAGAATGGAGTGTATCCAGTTGATGCATTTGTAGTGTTATTATGTGCAAATTCTGCTGCCCATAAATAATCAGGCCAATCTCCCTCCTGTTCTAAAAGACACAATCTCAGATATTGCTCCAGTTCCTGATTTGTGCGTTCTGTTTGCCCATCTGACTCTGGGTGGAAGCTAGTGGAGTATCGATTCTCTATGTTTAAACGCTTGGTGAATGCCTTCCAAAAATGTGACAGAAACTGAGAGCCCCTATCTGACACCAAAACCTTAGGTATACCATGTGCACGAACTACATGCTGACTGAAAGCATCTGCTAACTCCTGGGCAGAAGGTACCCCCTTCAAGGGCACAAAATGCGCCATCTTTGTAAAGGCGTCCACACACACTAGAATGGAATCATAACCATGACTAGAGGGTAAATCTACTATGAGATCTAAGGTCACAGTGTGCCAGGGAAACGGAGGGGTGGGCAAGGGCTGTAACAGGCCTTGTGGACGTTTCCTTTCTGATTTTCCTCTTGCACAAGTCTCACAAGTCGCCACATACTGATGTATATCCTTGATCATGTTTGGCCACCAGAATCGTCTGCGTACCAATTCTTTAGTCTTGTTAATTCCCTTGTGTCCTGATAAGATGCTATCATGACATTCTTTTAAGGCCTTTAACTGCATCTCTGGAGTGGGCAAGTATAATGCTCCATGGTGATAGGGTAGTCCTTCTCGAATTTCTCTTTTGGAATCTTCTTTTAACCAACTCCTCATCTCTTCGCAACTCAAAGGATCTTCTTTCTCTTGATTTTCTACGGTTTCTTGCAAGACGGCATTGATCACCTTTTCCGCTGGAATTATTGCCTGATCCAGAACCTTTTCCGTGACTCCTTCCGTCTCTAATCTAGATAGGGCATCCGCTTTTCCATTCTGGGCTCCAGGTCGAAAGGTGATTACAAAATCATATTCAGAGAAATACAAGGACCAGCGTAGCTGTCTGGGAGTTAAAGTTCGGGCTGATTTTAGGAACTTCAAATTTCGATGATCAGTATACACTGTTACTACATGTCGAGCTCCCATCAAATAATGCCTCCACTCCTTGAAAGCATCCTTTATGGCCAGTAATTCTTTTTCAGTGATTGTATAATTAATTTCTGGAGGTGTTAATTTTCGAGAGCGGAAGGCCACTGGATGGAGCTGACCTGTAGTTTTGTGTCTCTGCGATAACACTCCTCCCAAGGCCAGATTTGACGCATCCGTTTCAACAAAGAATGGTTCTGCAGGATCTGGATGCAACAAAATAGGCGCTGTGGTGAAATCCTTCTTTAATTGCTCAAATGCTGCCTCTGCTTCCGCATCCCACTGGAAAGGAACTCCTTTCTTCAATAAACGTGTGATTGGGATTAACTTTTTTGAGAAAGACTGAATAAACCTTCTATAGAAGTTGGCAAATCCTATGAAACTTTGGATTTCTTTAACTGAGGTAGGGGATTTCCACTCAGTCACAGCCTTTATCTTATGTTCATCCATGGTGATTCCTCCTGGAGCAAGTACAAATCCCAAGAACTCGACTGTGGTTACATCAAATGCACATTTGTCCAATTTGACAAATAACCCATTCTCACGAAGTCTTTGTAGTACCTTCTTGACATGTTCTTCATGTGTCTCTACTTCTGTCGAGTAAATCAATATGTCGTCAATATACACAATTGCTATTTGGTCTATGCAATCCTTCAATACATCATTGATAAAATGTTGAAATGCAGCTGGCGCGTTGCATAGCCCATATGGCATCACCTGGTATTCGAATAGACCTTGCTTCGTTCTAAACGCCGTCTTCCACTCATCGCCTTCTCTGATTCGAACCAGGTGATAAGCCCCTCGCAGATCAAGCTTGGTATAGATTTTAGCTTCTTTCACCTGGTCCAGAAGAGTGGAAATCAGAGGTAAAGGGTAACGATTCTTGATTGTTATTCGATTTATTGCCCTGTAGTCTATGCACGTGCGTAATTCTCCATTTTTCTTTGGAATGAAAAACAAAGGGGAGGATACTGGAGACTGCGAAGGTCGGATGAACCCATTCTCTAAGTATTCCGCCAGATACTTCTTTAAATGTTTATCCTCTTGTTCGGTCAAAGCATAGATTCTACTGCAGGGTAAGTTCACTCCTGGTTCCAAGTCTATTTTACAATCATACTCCCTGTGAGGAGGTAATTTCTTTGCTTCAGCTTCATTAAAGACATCCTGATATTCTCCATATTTCTTTGGCAAGGTTACCGTGTCTATCAAACAAACTGAATTTTCGTTTACACTTAAATGATAAGCAGGTGATTCTTTTATTTCAATTTTGCAGTCTTTGAAACAATTTTCCTTGCAGTAATCCGAGTTCAAGGTCATTGTTCTTGCGGCCCAATCTATGGTGGGGTTATGCTCCGTGAGCCATGGTAACCCTAAGATCAATTGAAATTGCGGAGCGTCTATTAGATTGAATTGTAATATTTCATGATGACCTTCTGTGGTTTCTAGATGCACTGGCTCTGTGTGACTCACAATGGGGCCTGATGACAGATTAGTACCGTCCACTGCTCTGACGGGCTCACTCTTCTCCTTTCGGATTGCTAGTAATCCAATTCTCCTTGCGAATTGTAAATCGCAGAAATTACCTGTCGCTCCCGAGTCTATCATCACAGCTATTTGATTTCTCTTTTGTTCTCGATAGCTCAGAGTGACAGATATCACCAAATGAGGAGTGTCTGCTTGTAACGTATTTGCCAAAGCATGATTCATTGGAGCTGACTTTGTTTCTGCAACCACCAGTCCAACTCCAGCTACTGGTGGCGCGTGGCGTTTTCCGCCGACTGCGTCTTGGGCTTCTTGGGGCAATCTCGAACAAAATGCCCACTTCCTCCACAATAGAGACACAACTTATTATTCCGCCTCTTCTCCTTCTCCTCCTTTGTAAGAGGTCCACGGATAGTTCCTATTTGCATAGGCTCGGTTCCGCGATTGGTATCTAGCTCCTTGTGAGGTTCATATCTGGCTCTATCAAAACGCGGTACACTGGGTCGATAATCTCGTTTCTTCTCGCCTCTTCTCTCGCTCTGGCGAAAATCGATCTCCAACACTAGATCCACCAAAGCAGAGATGTCTGTGGGACGATTGGGAACTTGTGCTAAGGCATCCTTTAACTCATCCTTTAGCCCCCGATAAAATACTGCGGCTCGTTTGTTCTCTGGCCATTCCGTTTCTAACACCAACTTGTTGAATTGGGCCAAGTATGCAACTAACTCTCTGTTTCCTTGTCGGATCTCTAAAAGTTCATTGTCGGTAGCTTGAGACACCTTCCGACGGTCAAAAATTCGCATGAACTCTTTCTTGAAGTCTTCTAAATGGAATAGCACAGGGTCGTTTCTGGTGACCAAAGGCATTGACCAAGCTGCGGCATCCCCACTTAAGTAGGAAAGGATAAATGCCACTCGAGACTGAGCATCAGGAAACAAGGCTGGTCTGCACATAAAGTGCAAGGAACATTGAGTTAAAAAGACTTGGGCCTTCTGGGGGTCTCCACTAAAGCGTTCTGGAGGTGCTAAGGGAATCACCGGGGATAAAGAATGTATTACTTGTGTGTTACCCCTTGACTGGGACGGAGTTGCTTCCTCAAATGAACCCAAAACTGGGGAAGATATCTTATACTCATCTCCCGCAACCAAACTCCCTATTCTTTGCGCCAATTCTGTGGTGTCCTTTTTGAGTTCCCTGTTTTCTTCTCTAACGGTAATTAGTTCTCTTTGTATCTCATCCAAAATGTTTCCTAGCTTCTTCAAATCCAAACCTTCCGCCATTCTGCTCAGGTGCCAATACCTCGTGGGCACTTCACTCTGTCAGAACCAGCTCTTCTCTCGCTGGTGGTTGACACAGGAGCAGGATGACGCAAGCTCCCAATTCCTCCTCTGAACTCCCCGGCCTCCACAATTTCTAAATGCGTAGCCAGAAGAGCCCCAAGGGGGAAAGGGGAATTGGACAGAGAAGAGAATGCACACACTGGTGGTCTTCTTTTCTGCTTCTTCTTATGTAGTCTATCTTTTCTCAGGCTCTTGCTGTTGTTCGTGAGCTGTAATAAACAATTACATGTAAATCACTTTCTACTTCCCTTTTCTTCCTTCCTGTGTCTTTCCTTATTCTCTATTGTACCCACCCTGATTGCTGTGTGCCTTTGCTTCTCTTCTATGCTACTCGTTCTTCTGTTCTTATGTTTTTTCGCTGTAAGATAAAAATCTGGTGTTATTATATTTCCTTCTCCCTTCCTGATCTCTCTCTAGCCCCTTTTTCTCTAAACTCACTTACTGGACAGAGAACGGAAGCCTTGGTTTATTTTCTTATTCTTCTTCACCTCTTATTGGTTGTTCTAACTACTGTTGCTTCTCTGTAGTTTTGTTCTAACTTTTCTGTGTCATTTGTATTCTGCCCTCAAGAGTATCCACTCCCTATGTTTTCTTATTGACAGGAATCGGAACTACTCAGTGTACCTGAAAACCTGTTATATTCTTTGACTTGAGCTAACTCAACTCGAACCCAAAAAACTATGCTACGTCAGAACTTGTGTTGTCTTTTGAACGCTGTAATTTCATTCACATGAACCGGTGCTTCAGTTAAACTTCCGCTGCTGCGAAGTTCGGAACGTTTTCTGTGGTAGAAAATATGGAACAGTCTTACTTGGGGTTGTTGGCTGCTTCCAATCTCTAATTCTCCTCAGAATTCTCGCGACGCGTATCTTCTTTTCCCTGACTAAACGCGACGCGTTGAAGGTACCTCCTACTCCTCTCACGGTTCAGGTGAAGTGCGCAGCTCTCCGCGCGCCTCACCGGTATCACGCAATTCTGCCCGATCAACTAGAGCGCTAACCCGTTTCGGATTATGGAACGCTCTGCCGCCATGTTGCATTCGACCTCGCACCAAATGCTGTTTGCACAGTCTTGACAACACAGCCACCATCATTCCTTTCTTGACATGTGACCTCTTGGTTGGGGACCTGACAGTCGGCTCGTAACTTAGGGGTGGTATTTGAACCTGACCTACAGCTGGATGGTTCAGTAAATAAGACCGCAGCGACCTGTATGGGCCTGCTTCGTGCCCTGCGCAAAATTTTGCCAATACTCCCCCCAGGTGTCAGAGCAGAGGTGGTGCGTAGTATCATACTCAGTAGGTTAGACTACTGCAACGCACTGCTTCTAGGAGCTCCTAAAAAACTGATCCTTAAGTTGCAGAGGATCCAGAACATGGCTGCGAAACTGGCTTTATCGCGCCCACGCTCTGCTTCTTCTTCCGCAGCTTTAGCTGATCTACATTGGTTGCCGATACAACAGAGGATCGCGTTCAAGGCGTTATGTCTTGTATTTAGGGCGTTGCATGGACTCGGACCAATTCCACTCCAGGGTCTGTTTTCATGGTACCAAGCTGCCCGACCTCTGAGATCCTCATCGGCGTTTCTGGTGCGGATTCCAAGGATCACTAGAGCAAGGATAGGTGGCCGCGCTTTTAGCTATACGGCCGCCTCACTATGGAACTCCCTTCCTCTGGCGCTGAGGGGTAATCAAGATCTGCTCTCCTTTAAAAGGGACCTTAAGACCTATCTGTTCCCTAGGGCAATGTAAACATTCTTCCGATGGTTTAATGGGGTCTCAGCGCCAGGATACCCTTTGGGTGACAGAAGCGCTTAATAAGAAATAAATACATAATGCCTCTCTTACTCTACCTTTGTTTTATTCCACTGTCTTGTCTCTCAGCGTGTTTTGTGGGGACTCCGGGCACTGTATGGTAAATTCCTATTTCTCTGCTTTGATACTTGCGGTTTGCTGTAGCTCTGCGGTAATTACTTGTTTGTGAGAGAAGGAAGGAGGCCCCTCCCCCTCCCCCCCTCCCCCCCACCCCCAACAGTACTCAAGCTACTGGCCCTTTTAGCAAGTGGAATTCCATAGGGCATCCTGTCTTCACGTCTTTATGTCAGTTTCCCTAAGTGAGGAGAGGCGCTAATACAGACAAATTGGCCCCTTCTCAGGTGGCATTACAGATACCTTCTGGTTGCCTTCTCTGCTTGGTTTAGTAGCAATTCCTAAAACCCTACAGGGGCAGATATCACTGGTGGCTGTGGCATCCTGCTTCTTTTTTGCCTTGAAATTTGATCTATTCAGGTCCTGCCTCTGGGTAAGGGTGCACCTCACTCCCCTAGGAGTGGGCAGCAGGTTGAGTGTCTTCCAGATGCAATGCCGCCAGATGTTATGTTTCAAGCTCCTGCACCTTGGACTGTCTTTGCTTCCTGTTTTTTTCAGGGTTTGTGGCACATCCCTCCCATGCTGCGCTCACCGTTTCACAGAGACACCCGCTCATGGGCCATCACCTACAGGAGTGCCTACCTTTCTTCAGGAGAGCCAAGGGGGGGGATCTCAGATGCTCATCTAGTTAGTGTCTGATGCTTCGTCATGCAAGGTTGAGCACCATCTTTTTCTTATGCAGGTTGTTTCACTATGATGTTAGTAACTTACTAACCAAATGGATTCTATGCTTTCCCCCCCAAGATTCTACATGCTAATTTGGTTTGCAGGTCAGGGACTGGGGAGCCCTTGGCTCAAGCATCTGGTTCTATCTTCGGCTCAGCCATGACCCAAAGGATGCAACAAACTTGTACTTCTCTGTTACACTGGACTGTAAACATGCCACGTGACAGCCATGAAGTTTTACATCTAGGGAACTGTGATTATATTACGCCATCTCATTAATCAATGACATTTTAAAACAAAGTGAGGGCTAGATTGACTAGTACGTTTAATGATCTTTTTCACTGAGGAAGTCAAATTTTTTGCATGTATCTTTTTGTTGGCCCAGCCTACCAGGCAGCAAGCTTTCTGGTTGTGAAAGGCATATTGTGGGCTTACCAAGAACATAGAGCTGCTTGTAGCCCGCCCATTGCTTACCATTTATTGGTTGGTTTTACCGTCACTCTCATTTGCCTGCTTCTAGTTCAATAGCTTGCCTTGTCCATCTTCAGTCTGTCCTCACCCCTGGAGCACTGCCAACTTCCATTGCTCACTTTTAGGTAATTATTTTTATTTTGTCATAAGCACTCCAAGAGAGTTCATGCGTTTTATAGCTGGTACCCTAGTGTGCTTCTCCACCGCCCTCTGCAACGATCTACCACGTGTGCTTCTTCCCCACTCTCCTCTGTGATGGGCTCACTTCTGTGTGCTTCTGCGTTGCTTCTTTGCCTGAACGAATTGCAAGATTAATTAAAATCACTGCAACTCTTCAACCAATACAATTGTGATTTAACTTTACTTAATATCGCATAGTCAAAGATAAAAAAATTCAGAATTTCAAAAAATGTCTGTCTCTCTACAACTCCACGTTGCTATATATTAACCGTTTTATTTTCTCCAGCCCCCAAACTATCCCCTTCATTTTGCTTCCCCCACCTGCACCATCCATGTTCCCGTGTTACGTAACCCCACCCTCGCTCCGAAGTTGCTTCCGTTCCTATGTTGCTTCCCTTGCTTCTTAAAAAAAAAAAAAGTTTTAGCATGGTATTTTTTGTTCGAACGTAGATTTGTAAATAAAATTTAAAAAAGGACCCATGTCATTTTGAAAGTGTCCATGCGTGTTGCAGGCGCCTTTAAAAGGACATCGTGGCTGCATCATAGGTGGTTTTTTTTCAGTTTTTTTTTTTTACCTAAAAACCACTGGCAAAGCCTATCAGTTCCCAAAGGCGAGACCCATTGGCCTGCTACTGCTTGTTTAATTTAGACATTTCATTATACAAATGCCAAAAAAGAGGGTGTGGCTTAACGAGTAGGACAGCTGACTTTGAAGCTGGGGAACCAGGTTCAAGACTGGCAGGAGGCTCAAACATCCTGTGATTCTGAACAAATCACTTAATCTCCCCATTTTATTTTTTATTGGATCTGTTTATTAAAGATTTGTGGTTGCGAACATATAAAGAAGAAAGTGTATCATCGTATAGAGCACCATACAAGGCTAGTAGAGAGAATAATCAAGCCTAAATCACAAAGTAGCTGTACGCTAACATTAGTACATTTGTCGATTTGACATGGTTGAAATCGGCATATAGCATGTCCCATTAGTCAAAAAATACCTACCCACCAATCAGAATGTTGCATCGTCACATTATTGTACAATAAAGAAGATGATATTCGAACAAGTCGTGTCAATCACAAGTACACTTCTGGCTTCACTCCGCCATATCACATTAATCTGTGCAGATAGCCAAACAATTTTTGGAAAATAAAAAAACACAAACCCCTAACATGGGAGAAAACTGCCAAAAAGGGGGTGCAGGAAAGGAAATAGGGGCGGGAAAGGAAATAGGGACCGCAAAGAGGTGTGGGAAAAGACACAGACCCCCGTGAATCCAAAGGGGAGAGCCCGTCAGTTAACTCATAGATGCACAACTAGATTGTTAGGAGAGATGACCATCCAGTGTGGCAGCAACAGCCCTTGTAACGCACACAACATTATATTCCATTCAGCGGAAATAGGGAATTTACACAGTCCCATTGTGTCTTCCCCAACCAATGAAACCGCTTCCGCTTTCACCCAGTTCAACATTGACAGAAACCAAGCTTTAGTTGACGGAGGTTCTGCCGCCTTCCACCGGTGGGTGATCAATCGCTTGGCCACCGTAAAACCCAGATCCAAAAACCAGGTGGATGCTTTGTGTTTTTTGTTTCTGGGGAAGACACCAGTAATGCAGGTCTCTCATGTATTCGGCACCTCCCTATCCGTACATGCGGCCAATGCTTCAAACACTCCCTCCCAGTAAACACGCTGAGTGGGGCAGGCCCAGAGCATGTGCAGGAGGTTCGCGTCCGTCATCTTACATTGCGGACAGCACGCATCTTGTCTACGAAAATATAAATTAATCTTGTCCAGGGAAAGATAAGCCCTATTGACAATATAAAACTGTATTAATTGAAAGCGAGCATTTCTGGGGACATTTTTGGGGCTTTCCAAGACCATGGACCATTCAGTTTCCGAATAGGGCCCTCCTCGGTCGACCTCCCACTAAGCGCTGAACAGCGTTATGTCCGTCAAGGTATGTTCCCTAATGGACTCTGTGAACCATTTTACCAGGTGGTGCCCCGTACCCAAAACGTGCACATATTGCATCATAGGATGCGTCGGATGTTCCTGCGCAACATCGCCCCACCAGCGCCTCATCGCGACCATCCAGGAGGCATGACTAAGGAATTGGCCCGGAGACACCCCATCCACTTCCATAACATCTAGGAAGGTCTGCAATACACTCTCTCCGTAGAGATCCCCCAAAGTAGATATGCCTGCTCCTTCCCAGTCTGTCAAATCAGAGCTGCATACACGTCTCTGAATGGTCGGCATACCTAATAAAGGCACTACCGGCGCATATGGTGTAACGTATCTAGAAAGACGCAGCGCCCTCCGAAAACACTTCAGTGCAGCCAAAACCAGCAACGGAAGAGGTTCATTTGATCTATTATAGGGGTGAAATATAGAAAGAATCTGCTCCAAAGAATATGGGGGTCACGATCCACCGAGTCCGATATATGTAATTCCACCACCCACAGGATTTGCGATGCCCGAAAATAATGCTCGAAATTAGGTAGAGCCAGCACCCCCCCTTGAGCGAGGTAGGTACAACTTTACCAGCGCCACCCTGCACCGGGAATGATTCCAAACAAAGTCACGGACAATCCTCTTCAGAAAGCGGAAGGAGGACACCGGTAGGTGGAGTGGCAAATTAGCAAAATAATAGACGAGACGTGGCAACTTGACCATTTTTATTAACTCCACTCTGCTGATGACCGAAAGATTAAGTGTTTTCCAGAATTCAATCTGGGATTTTAACGCTGTGACCGCTCCCGTGATGTTGCCATCTAAAAGATCTTGATCACTATGGTAGATACAAATCCCCAGATATCTAAACGTCAGCGGTTGCCATTGTACTATCGTCCCGTCAACCTCCCAGCTCAGGTCTCCCGTAGCAGGGTGAAAAGGATACAAACATGATTTATCCCAATCACTTAATCTCCCCATGCCTAAAAATGAATGTGTCCATCTGTAATGCAACTGGCACTCATGAAAAGCGCTCAGATACCTTTGGGTCGAGTTTGCGCTATATAAAACTGGAAAAAAAAAAGGGAAAAATAACAAGACAAGGAATAGCATAAAGCTTTCCTTTCTTATCCTAGTGCATGTGTTTTGCTGACACTCACATAAGCATGACAGAAGCCATTAACTTGAAGCTAAATATCTGTTTCTCTAGAAGCCTTTTGCTTTGCTAATAATCCCATTAAACACCTATATTTATTAGTCGCCCTTGCAAACTGGACATCAAAGCATCTCCCTCTTTCTTCTTCAGCTGCGAGCCTGATCCTTTTGGCTCATAATATGCCCCCCCCCCCCCCAATCGCTCAGCTTGTAGAAGGCCAGAATTAACTATTAAGAATTTCTTTTTCGCCAGAAAATGTATAGGAGGAGTACTTATAACAGAAAAATAGGCTGCCAATACTGGTCCCATCAAATCTCAGAAATAAATGCAATGGTAAAAGAAGCATTTTCAACACAAATAAGGAATTGCTCTTTAGACCAGGTTTGAAATGCCTTTAATTTTGTAGATGTTTTGTTTTCTCCTGTAGCTAAAAGTAAATCTACTTAGTCAAATAATATCAGTCAATGAACCTAATACAGCAATCAACAGCTGAACGGTAGCCAACCTTTGTAGCATGTGTGTGTTGCTGCACCACATTTGCAGTTGTTTAGATAACATTTTGATCAATTTGACCTTTTTGGGTTAAATCTGTGAATTATGCAACAGATGGATTATGCTGTAAGTTACTCACATCTTTCGTTATTTTAAAAAGCAGCCGTACATTTTTGGAATTTGAGAGGCCATGAGCGTAATCGGTAGAGCGCACAAGAAGGATAATATTTAAGTGGCTACCTCAGACAAAAACATGTTCAAAACAAGATTAAACATTGGTCGTCCATGCACTAATCATGAATAGCCATATTTTATCCATGAACATAAAAACTGTGTTCTCAGCAAGTTATGTGGCAAATACTCAGTACTGAATGTGTGTCTCTGCTTCTCTTTTTAGGACTCGCCTAGCGACGCAGCACATGCGCTGCTCGCCTTGTTAGGTCTCGCCTAGCGACGCAGCGCATGCGCTGCTTGCCTTGGCAAGATCTATTGTGGTCAACTTGGTTGCCGAAAGGGGACAGGAGATGTGCACTTGCTCAGACAGCCGATGTGCACGCTCACGCCGTCTCTTCTCTGGCGATGTCATCTTGCGGCCGGACAGCAGATGTGCACGCTCACGGCGTCTCGCGGGCTTCCACCGTGCTTTCACTTTCGAGTGCTCAATGCCCCCGCTGCACACGTGACGGCTCCGTGGGCTGAATATTTTATAGTACCGGGAGGGAAGGGCTGCGGAAGGAGGCACCGGTGAGCATCCGTCAGGCTGCAACTGATGTCTTCAGTTTCCTTCAGCAGCCTCAAGCGAACCCGACCGTTTGTCCCGAAACCTCAGAATACCGCACCATTTTGGATTGCACATACGTTTGATGCGAATGTCTGACCGTCCTAATTGCTGTAATTTCTGACCAACTCAAGTAAGATGTGGTATAGCCATTATACTCACGCCCACATGCTGCGGAGACCTGCCTGCTTCCTAGTTCCCCCTCCCATTCCAAGTCTTTACCCACCCCCACTCCGCGTTAAGTTTCCAAGACTATTCAAAACTGTAAGGCCACAATCAGCACCTCCTTGTCTTAATCGTGACATCACTTACGTTGTGTGTAGCGGCGGTGCGTGGAGGCTGGAGGAAGTAACCCCTAAAACTCGGAGCGCGGAGGGGTCATGGAACTTTAGGTATGGCACCAACCAATGTAGAACTGTGATGTATCGCCCTTGCTGTGACAGGCTAGTGACTATTCACAGGCTCATGAAACCCCGTGCATTGGGGACCAGCTGAAACAAGGGCCACGAGGGAAAACTCGATATGCAGGATTACGATATCGAGATGAACGGTTCGCCATAGGTGAGGAATGGTGATGCATGGGGTGGGTGCCAGAAGAAGAGAGCTGTCCGTCTGTTGCCAAAGATAGAGGGGCGTGTGTGCGCTGGGAGAGGCATGTGTGAAAGCTCATGAAACTTGTACGTCGGGGTAGGGGGACTAGTTCGGCTCTTGAAATGCAAATCACTGAATAGGTTTTCAGTATGACAGGGCAATTTTACACTCCTGATTGCCAGAGTTGTTTTAAGTAAAGCTCCATCTGTATGGCGACACTTTTCTACGATATCGAATTGTTTCTTACCTCTCGGTGTAGTTTTGCAGCTTGAAGATCTTTCTGGATTCACTATGCTGTGCATTATTCCGCGATCTGGTGGTTGGGTCCGGATTCGTAGTCTTTCTTTTTTTTTTGTGTAGCCCAGGTGGGCGTCGACGTCCCACCATTCGGTGTACCTCTCGTGACGTCGGCGTGCTTCCTGCGGAAGTCCCACCTTTGGGGCGCCATCTTCGGGTTCTTTTTTCCCTTCCTTTCTCTTTTCTTTTTTTTTTTTTTAACCCTAGGCGTTAAGTAACTTCCTTATATAACCTTTCAGTTTTATCTTGTTATTTCAGTCTTTGTCCTTCCACCCTTTTTTCTCCTGCCTCATCTTCCTGGCGGAGGTGGGTGGGTTCGCTAGTGAATCCAGAAAGATCTTCAAGCTGCAAAACTACACCGACAGGTAAGAAACTATTCGTTTTGCAGCGTGAATCTTTCTGGATTCAATATGCTGTGCATAGATTTTGTAGCGGTCATTTATCTCTGTGGCGGCTGGGTGGAAGATGAGCGTTGTTCGTTGAATATATGTTGAAGCACCTTCTGTCCTACTTGTGCTTCCTTGTTCATCTGTATATCCACACAGTAGGGCTTGGTGAACGTGTGCACCGAAGCCCATGATGCCGCCAGGCATATGTCCTGAATGGGTGTATTTGCCAGAAAGGCAATTGTTGCTCCCTTCTTCCTTGTGGAGTGGGCCCGTGGCCCCTAGGATAGTTCTTGCCCCACCTGTTTGTGGCAGAATTGTATTGTTAGCACAATCCATCGTGCGATGGTACTTTTTGTCACTGGTCTACCCAGGAAGCTCGTTGCGAAGGACACAAAAAACTGTTTGGTTTTCCTGTGTTCTTTTGTCCTCTTGATGTAGTGCATCACCGCCCTTCTAGCGTCTAGAGTGTGCAGTGCCCTTTCTGCGCTTGTTGCTGGGTTCTGAAAGAAACCTGGTATTTGAATTGTTTGATTTAAATGGAATGCTGACACCACCTTTGGCATGAAGTGTGGGTCCGTTCTCATTACGACCCTGTCCTTGTGTATCTGGATGTAGGGCTCTTGCAGTGTTAGCGCTTGCAACTCGCTTACTCTGCGCAGTGAGGTTATTGCCACCAGAAAGGCTGTCTTCATTGTTAGCATTTGGAGGGAGGCCTTGTGAATGGGCTCAAAGGGCGCTTTCATAAGTTCCGTCAGGACTATGTTGAGGTTCCATGCCGGAGGTGGCATCCTCTTTGGTGGCGCTATTCTTTTTGCCCCTTCCAGGAATCTCTTTACTACCCGTGACGTAAAGAAGCTTCCTCCTGTCTCACCTCGTGTGTAAGCTACGATTGCCGCTAGGTGTACCCTCAGCGACGATGAGCAAAGTTCCGCCTTTAGAAGGTGTGTGAGGTATCTAAGCACCGTTGATTCCTTTGTCATTTTATCTTGCAGTTTATTTTTGCTGCACCACATTGTGAACCTTTTCCACTTTTCCCCATAACATTTCCGTGTTGTTGGTCTCCTTGCCTCCCGCAGCACTCGCATAGTGCTTGGAGGTAGTTTAAGGTGTGCGAACTCTATGTCTTCAGGAGCCAAGCTGCCAGTCCGAGGCTCTCTGGCTCTGGGTGTAGAACCTCTCCGTTCTGCATGGAGAGCAAGTCATTTCTTTTTGCAAATTTGTGTGGAGGTCCCTGTGCCATTTCCACTATTTGTGAGTACCATGTCTGTCTTGCCCACTGTGGTGCCACCAGGATCATTGTCATATTGCTGGTCTTGCACTTGTTGAGTACCCTGTGTATCAGTGGTATTGGTGGAAAAGCGTATGCAAATGTCCTTGACCAACTTATCCATAGGGCATTCCCCTGGGATTGTTTTTCTGGTTGTCTGGATGCGAAGTTTCGGCATTTTGCATTCAGGCGTGTTGCAAACAGGTCTATTGTCGGTGTACCCCACCTTTTGAATAGCCTTTGCGTTTCCTGTCCATTGAGCTCCCACTCATGGGATGCCGAGGTCTGCCTGCTGAGCCAATCGGCTTCCACATTGTCTTTCCCTGGTAGGTGTATCGCCAGCAGGTCTATTTTGAGTGGGATGGCCCATCTCCAAATCTCTTGTGCCAGAGTTGAAAGGGGGAACGATTGTGTTCCTCCCTGCTTGTTGATGTAGAACATTGTGGTAGTATTGTCTGTCTGTATCAACACCTTTTGGTTGTATAGCTGCCTCTGGAAGGCCTTCAGGGCTAGCAGTACGGTCTTCAATTCCAGGTTGTTGATGTGTCTGACCGTATCTGCTGGAGTCCACAGACCCCTCACTCTGAGCTTGTTCATGTGCGCTCCCCATCCTATCTGGGATGCGTCTGTGGTAATGGTCACAGTTGGGCTTGGTGGTGTCAAGGGCTTTCCTATAGTTATGTTCTCCCTGTTCCACCATGCTATCTCCTCTTGCACTGCGTGCGTAACAACCACTAGATCCTCCCAACTTCCGTTCGCTTGTGACCATTGTTGTTGCAGCCATTCCTGGAACGGTCTCATGTGAAGCCGTACATTGGGGACTAGGTGAATGCATGACGCCATCATGCCCATGATCTTGCTCGCTGTTCTCACTGTCAGAGCTCGCCCCTTCTGGTAGAGACGCGTCTCCTTCAGCAGGGCTACCGTTCTCCTGTCGCTGGGCATGACTGTTTTGTCTAAGGTGTTGATCTGTGCTCCCAGGAAGATCTTCACCTGTTCTGGTTTCACTGATTACTTCCCCCAGTGTATCGAGAACCCCAGGCTTGTTAGTGTTCGTGTCACCCGCTCTGCATGCTCCTCGCACTTGTCGCGAGTACTTGCTTTGATTAGCCAGTCATCTAGGTAAGGATACACATGAATCCCTTCCCTCCTTAGGTACGCTGCTATTGCTGCAAGGCATTTTGTGAAAACCCTTGGATCGGACTTTAGACCGAATGCCAGGGTTGTGAATTGGTAATGGTCCTTGTTGATGTTGAACCTTAACAGGTTCTTGTGGCGCCTGTTCATCGGGATGTGCAGGTAGGCATCTTTGACATCCACGGTGGACATGAAGTCTCTGCCTTGTATTTGAGGTAGCACTTCTTGTGGCGATGTCATTTTGAATTTTTGCGTCTTTATGAATTTGTTTAGGAATCGTAGATCCAGGATGGGTCTTAGTGTTTCATCCACCTTTGGGACCAGGAAGTAGTTTGAGTACTCTCCCTTGTTCCTTTCTCTGCATGGCACTGGTTCTATGGCCTCCTTTTGGAGTAGTTGTTGCGCCTCTTCCCTGAGTTGAGCAAGCTCTTGACCAGAGCGTTGTCTTCTCTTTGGTTTCCTGTTTGGAGGCCTTTTCTCCAACTCTATGCAGTATCCGTGCTGTATGACGTTGAGTATCCATTTGTCTGAGGTTATTTTTTGCCATTGTTGAAGGTAAAGCCCCAGTCTTCCGCCTACCGGTGTTGTATGCTCATAGAGGCTTGTTTTGTGTACCCCCTCACTGTGTTTTATTTTGCGCTTCACCCCTCGGGGTATGCTGGGGGTGAGCGTCTCCTTGCGTGCAAAGTCACTTAGATGAGGGTTGGTCTCCCCCTCTTCTTCTTTGGCCATGTCCATTTCCCCTCCGCGAAAGGACTGGCCTCGAGGCTGGTACTGCCAGTTCTGCTTCTGCTGTCCTTGTTGGCTGTGACTGTCACCCTGCTGTCCTTGCTGGAATGCTTGGTGTGACGTTCCCTGCTGGTTACCTCCCCTTCCGTAGGGTCTCCGAGCTGGGGTGCCTCTTCTCATCCCTCTGAATTGCAGGGCCCCCATGGACCTTGCTGTCTCATTTTCCTTAATCAGTTGGGAGAGCTTCTCGTCCACCGGTGCCCCGAACAGCGTTTCACCGTTGAAAGGGGTGTTCAGTATGTTGTTTTGGACCTCTTGTTTGAATCCAGAAATTCTGAGCCAGGCCTGCCTCCTTTCAGTGATCCCAATGGCCATTAGTCTGTTCGAAGTCTCAGCCCCGTCCAATGCATGAGTTGGCGATATTCTTCCCCTCCTCCACTAGATGGGAAGCCCTTTGTCGGTACTCTTCTGAGAGATGCTTGATTAGTTCCCCCATCTCATCCCAATGCTGGTACTGGTGCCTGTTCAGTAGCACATTAGAGTTTGCCATGCGCCAGTGCATTGCGGCGTTTCTCTCAACCTTCCTTCCAGTGAGGTCCATCCTTCTGCTCTCCTTATCAGGAGGTGGTCCCGAGGTCGCCGGCACATTGGCTCTTCTCCTGGCCGTGGAAGCAATGATAGAGTCGGCAGTGACCGATACCTTGATGTAAGGAGGGTCCTGCGAGGAGTGCTTGTACTTCTTTTCCGTTCTGGGCGTGATGGACCGGCATGTTGCTGGGTCCTTAAACGCCTCCTTCCCTTGGTTCATCACGCTTTGGAGCATGGGGAGGAACTGGCTCCTCGTCTGGATGGGGAGCAGAGTCTCGAGTAGGAAATCTGCTTTCGGCTTCTCCTCGTCCAATTACACCCCAAAAGCTGCCGCAGCGCTCTTGACGACCAGGTTGTATGCCCCGATGTCGTCTGGTGGCAAAGGCCTCGAAGGATAAGTCTCCACGGGCTCTTCGGGATTTTCGGTGTCGATGTCCTGCCATTCCAGCTCCTGAGTCGTCGACGGCGCCGAGCCGTAGAACGACTGCTGATCCTCTTCTTCATCTTCTCCCTCATAGTAGGGGCCTTCTTCCTCCTCTTCCGGATCCTTCAACAGCTCTTCGGCGTTGAATTCTTCCTGTTCCTCAATCTCGACGACCTCCGTCGACGGGATCGTTGGGATCTTGAATTTCTTCATTTTTTCGTCGAACTCCTTCTTCCTCTGAAGGATGCTCTCCATCTCCGCCTCGAGCCTTCTCTTTTTCTTCTCCATTTCGGCGACGTGTTCGGCGTCGACCGCAGGTCTCTTCGAGGGAGCTTGCGTCGACGCGGCCTGTCTTTTGTCGCCGAGCGCCCACCTCGTGGGCCTGCATCGACAAACTCGGTTTTTCGGCGGCCTTTGGGACCTGGGAGTCCTTCTCGAAGGATCCGCTGGGCCTTCTCTCCTTGGATCCACTCGCGGTCGTCGAATTTTTCGGCGCCGGTGTTCCTTTTGAGGACTTTGACTCTGTTTTTCGAGAGTCACTTTCAGATTTTCGGGGCCCTTTCGGGGGTTTCGTACTCGACGTGTCTCTTACCTCGTCAGGCATTTTCTTATCGGTCTCTGCGACCGTGAAGACATCAGGTCCTTCGGCGATGTTGTCCTCATCGTCGGTGGAGAGGCCCAGATCGTACATCGACGGGGCCTTACCCTTGCCTTCCATGTTGAAGTTGGCTCTCCTCTGTCTTTCTCTCACCAGGAGTGTCTTCGGCGTGAATGCGGAACAGGCGTTGCAGTCCTTGCTCTCGTGGTCGATCGGCAGGCAAAGGTTGCAGACCGGATGTTGGTCCTTCTGCGCGTACTTGTGGTGGCAGTTAGGGCAGAATTTAAATGGTGTCTTGTCCATTGCGCTCAGAGTCCCTGAATGCGCATTTTCCTACGGGCGTTGAAGAATTTCGAGGATCTCCTCCTTCTTCGCCGTCCCGGCTGTAATACCTTCCTTTCTGTAGTCTTCTGTAAATTCTCCTTCGATGAAACTCGCGTATTTTCCTTCTTCCTTCGTTTAAAACTCTGGAGCTTCTCGATGACGATCCAGACCCAACGGCGGAAAAAAGAATCTGAAGATGGCGCCCCAAAGGTGGGACTTCCGCAGGAAGCACGCCGACGTCACGAGAGGTACACCAAATGGTGGGACGTCGACGCCCACCTGGGGTACACAAAAAAAAAAAAACTACGAATCCGGACCCAACCACCAGATCGCGGAATAATACACAGCAAAGTGAATCCAGAAAGATTCACGCTGCAAAACTATGGTAAGGGGTGGAATTCAGTGTATCTGAATCTATGTAAGGTTTTTAATATTGCTTTGTTTAACCATTCACTCCTGTCGTTGCTGGGGGAAAAATGGCTGCATGAGAACCCACAAATTGAGGATGGAGTTCCGAGACGAGAAACAGTAAATGACAGCTTGTAGCCTTGGATCGCATAAGTATTAATGTTATTCCCCCCCCCCCCGAAATTTAACATGGTCGAATGAGATTTAAATACTGTTCAAGTTTAGGTTATTGGCCATCGACAGGCAGTAGTTGAAAACGGCTTTAGGGGGTTAATGCATCTGCTTTACAATACATCTACTTGTAACCTGTCTGTCTAAGAAATATGATACTTGTAAAATAATTCACGTTGAATACATTTTCTGCAGGGAACTGTGTGTTTAATTAGGTCACGGTTTTGAATTGCCGTAAAATAACCCAACGGGGTTAATATGCCTGCTGCAAGAATATTGAGTGTAACCTACAGTTCACAAATGTGTATTGCAATAACATACAGCAGAATCTTATATATATATATATATATATTGTTTTTAATTAATCAAACTCCTAATTAGCTTGCTGATCACATGTTCGGGTGCTGGAAAACGGCTCAGTATGTTGTGATGCTGCGCAACACTACTACAGGAATTCTACAAGTTCTGACTTTGAATCCTGAGGTTTCAACTGGATCTTTGCATCTCTTCAGCTTTTAAAAGTGTCTGTTGCGATAGTCTCCCGAAATCAGTTTTTCATTATTGATGTAATTATATGTACAGACCTTTCATATTTTTACTCAGGGCTTTAGGTGGAATGATAAAACTGTGTGTGTGTGTTTGTGGACGGAAGGGTGAGTCTCTCCAGGAGGCATGGCTCTTCTAATTAAGGGTGTGGCTTAAAAACTGGTAGGCTAAACATATGTGCTTAGCCCGACTGTATTTTGCTGCTTCTGTCATTGCATCAGATATTTAATACAAGATGTAACAATACACCTACAACAAGCCACAACTATTGACTTTGTCAGTGGTTGTTGGTTGCCTAAGATTAATAAGCAACAACTATGGTTTCATTTTATAGAACAATGAAAATGCTTCAGCTTTGAAATGAGACTGAAAGAACTGTAATGATTCTCTTTGAAATCACCTCAAAAGCAGTGAAGGGTGGTACTGCTTTAGAGTTAAGATTTTTTTTTCACCCTGCGGGTAAGGGTAACAAGCATTTGCATTGCAATAGGTCTCGCATTTAGGAGAGTTTGAGCTATTGACATTGTAAATGACAATGCCTTTTATTTATGTGTTGATTTTTAAAACATAACTAAAAGGTAGTTACATTGCTAATAGCTTAAACTTTTGCAAATGCGAGACCTATTGCATTGCAAATGCTTGTTTAAGTAAGGTAAAGACTACGGGGCTGATCCAGAGTGTGGCAAATGGGTACTCCACCACAAATGTGAGGGATATGCCCTCCAACTTATAAAAGGTCCAATATATCTAGGGATCACATTTTATGGTATTTATTTTCTTGACATTTCTTTCTGTATTTATCCATATTTATTTTTTGCAAATTTTATCTGTAATTTATTTATTTTTGGTTTTGTGTAAAAATGAAGCAGACACTAGTACATTTCCACATATATTAAACCGAGAAGAGTACACTAGTACTTGAGTGCTTAACAGGATTCAATCATATGAACACCTACAGGCAATAAATGAATAGTCCTGTATGAAAACAAATATTTTAGTATCATAAGTGTTCACATCTCCAGTCGTTTCAAACTCATTCCTAAAATGTCTATCTTTTTTAGCTCCATTACTTGGTGGCCAGGCCAACAGCTGTCTGGAATGACATGAGTGACAACATTTACAATCACTCAAAAACATTATAATTTCCTTGTTTATCCACATTTCAAAAAAATACAAACTCTTGTATATCTGTATTCATCTGTGAAATCAATAAAAACGGAAAACACGGAGCCTTAATTATACCCTAATGCACTTGTAATAAGGTGGACAGCATATGTATCACACTTGTCTGCCAAACTCTAACTCAGTACAAAAGGGGGTGGTGATGGACGGAGCATCAGAACCAATCAAACACTCACACCCAGTCAACAGATCTGGGTTTGATCCATCACCGTTCTTTAGCCCACTCTGCCACCCCAGTTCAGACATGGCCATATGCAAATCAGTCTGACCCTGTGCCTCATGGGAACAGTCCAGCCCGAACTGCCAAGCCATGCCTCCCTGGACCGGAAACAAGCTTCCTAGGACCGGTTTCTGGCATTTCAGCCATCTTCAGCCAGGCTTGCTTGAATCCAGTGGCAAAGTGAGCAAGGGACTCACGTCTGAGCATACCCTGCTAACTTATGGCGAACAAAGCGGTACAAAAGGGGGTGGGGATGGACGGAGCATCAGAACCAATCAAACACTCACACCCAGTCAAGAGATCTGGGTTTAATCCATCACTGTTCTTTAGCCCACTCTGCCACCCCAGTTCAGACATGGCCATATGCAAATCAGTCTGACCCTGTGCCTCATGGGAACAGTCCAGCTTGTACTGCTTTGTTCGCCATAAGTTGGCAGGGTATGCTCAGACGTGAGTCCCTTGCTCACTTTGCCACTGGATTCAAGCAAGCCTGGCTGAAGACGGCTGAAATGCCAGAAACCGGTCCTAGGAAGCTTGTTTCCGGTCCAGGGAAGACATGGCTTGGCAGTTCGGGCTGGACTGTTCCCATGAGGCACAGGGTCAGACTGATTTGCATATGGCCATGTCTGAACTGGGGTGGCAGAGTGGGCTAAAGAACGGTGATGGATTAAACCCACATCTCTTGACTGGGTGTGAGTGTTTGATTGGTTCTGATGCTCAGTCCTTCACCACCCCCTTTTGTACCAAAACTCTAAATCAGGGCATATGTCTGCTAGATTTGGAGGTATTTGGTATGTGTGTTTTACTCCAGATCACAATCATTACATTTTTGTTAGCATTTACGAGAGTTTGAGATATTGGCATTGTAAATGATCATGCCTTCTATTTATGTGTTGTTTTTAAATTGATAAATAAAAGGCATTGTCATTTACAATGCCAATAGCCTAAACTCTCGCAAATGTGTGACCTATTGCAAATGCGTTCGAGCTATGCATTTTTTTTTAAAAAAGCATTAGGAGAGAGCGTATTCTGCTTGCACCAGCAGGCAGGACAAAGCTATTTGAGAAAATAGTGCTCGGAGGTTGTAATTAAAGCCTACTGAATAACAACAACTCTAACTACTAAGCCTATTGATAAATGAACAGTTACAGTTTACAGTGGACCATGACACAAGCAAATGAAAAATATGGGGAGAGTGGGCGGAGCTTCAAGTCCCTAGTCTTGTGCAGTACAGATAACAGACACAAGCGCGTCTTACAGCATCAAACATAGCCAAGAACTCTACGATACCCAATCAAATTCATCCCTACATGCAATCGAAGGATTACAATAAAATACCTTGTGGGCAGAATTTCACCAATGCTGTGCCCAGCGTGTGAAATGCCCTTTATATGAGCAGAATTCAACCTTTTACAATTAGGAAAAAATAAAACACTTCTATTTCTAGAGCGAAAGCAAAACCACAGCGTAATTTCTGCAAATTCTTTATACAATAGAGACTTCACCAACGCAGACTGAATTACAATGGTCCTAACCTACCACACTCTAGGTCACTGCAGATATTCTGTAGATGAATCAAGCCTTTGCTCTGCAATTAGTCTTGCAGACACAACGGCCATTGCATCCAGCATCAATCTCAGCAAGTTGAAGCAGGGTTTGACTGCACTAACTACCCAAAACTCCCGGATATTGACCTGGTCCAATCCAGTGAGAACTACTCTGATATTTATGAGGGGAGTATTCATCCCACTCACAAATTCACGAAGAATGCTGTTCCAGGTGAACAGAGTGATGGCTGAATACTATAGTGAGGACTAGTTAGGCAGGGGCCAGAGATTGTTCTGCAGGCATCAATACTTGCTTCCCACCCATATCTAGTCCTCCACCCTGGATCACTCCTCCGATTGGGTCACTGAAGATCTAGATGTGCATGTTAATTGAAAAGTGCAGGAATATAAATTTACAAACTAGCACTGGAAATGCATTCAAACTACCTTAGATAATGCCAAAGCTGAACAAAGACAATGGCAAATCTATTGCTTAAATCTCATTGGCTCTCTTCTACACCACCTAAAATCAACTAGTACGTACTATCAATAATCTACTTTCTCAGCCATAAACAACCATCCCACAATGCAGATCTTGCTTCCTACAAACCCTTAACACACGTCTGACTGTTCCGCCCGAACCCTCCTACACCCCGAGATTACCCTAGACCCACACTGCCAGGTTCTCTGTATTCATTTCAGCATAACCCACAGAGCTCATGATTATACCAAAATTGCCATCTCTGTATATGATCCATTTGATTTTTTCAATCCTCAAACTGTGAAGACTCTACTTAACATCTTTTTAATCAGGAAGTCAAATCTGGCATCTTCCAGTCATGTTCTACTGTGATGCCACCTCTATCATCAAGCCACCTGACGGATGTATGTCGTTACAACGCACACTTTTACAACGCATGCACTTACAACGCATTTTTTACAACGCAACATCCACTACAACGCATTCCATTACATCGCATGACACTACAACGCATTTTTAAAAACTACCTTTACAACGCATTCCATTACATCGCATACTACCTTTACAACGCATACCATTACAACGCATAATATTACATTGCATTTAAGGTAAGTGTTGGATAGTATGGGGGTAAAAATTACTATTCTAACTCCAGGGGGTGCAACAGTAGGGTAAGTGTTGGATAATATTATGCGTTGTAATGGTATGCGTTGTAAAGGTAGTATGCGATGTAATGGAATGCGTTGTAAAGGTAGTTTTTAAAAATGCGTTGTAGTGTCATGCGATGTAATGGAATGCGTTGTAGTGGATGTTGCGTTGTAAAAATTGCGTTGTAAGTGTAGTGCGTTGTAATAGTTACGTTGTAAAGGTTGTTCCCCTCACCTGACAGGTCTTGCCACCTCTTCAAACTGCCATCCAGTATCCCTGTTGCCTTTATTCCCTAAAATACTGAAACACCTTGTCTTTACTAGTTTTATCCTATTTCCTTATTTCCCCTTCAGTCGGAGTTCTATGATCTTCACTCCACAGAAACGACCTTCATGTAGATAGCCAATTTGCTAACCACGACCAGCTCTCTTCCACTACGTAATCGGTCTGCTGCCTTTGACAATGTTGCTCATCTACCCTATTATCCCCTCTGCCATCAGGACTAGCACCTCCTTACCACAGTACCAAATGGGTTTAACAAAGAACCATGTCCCGTCACTTAAAATAGACTAGTGAGCTCTTACGATGAAAATGTAACCCTAACCTTACATGTAAGTGTAGTTTGTGATTTATCTTTTCACATATAATATGTTTGTTCATCCATGCTGTTGTGACACACAGAGGTGCTATTGCTCCATAGCAAGTTCGTTCATGCTAGACTGACAACCACCAAATATTAAGCCTTGTGTTGAGAAAAGGCTGGCTTATAGCACATATTTGGATGAAATGGTATTCAGCTGTGCTGTAATAAATAGATTGGCAATGCATATCAGTTTGACCCAAACTGACCTAACGCCACAGGAACACCAAAAGGAAAGGGAACCAAAAGGCATGTGACAACTTTAGATTGCCAGTAGAAAGCTATCCACTGGCCACTTAGGAAAGAACCAGTCATGACTGCTGGAGACCAAAGTAGATCCAGTTAACATGTACCTGTCAAATACCTTTCACAGGAAGAAGTGACTAACAAAAGAGCATATATGAGATATGTTTCACATGCAAATAAGCTGGAATATTTAAGAAAAGGAAAGAGTGAGTGTTAGACCTGTCATCCTTGGTTTGGCTTTTTGCCTTCAGGCCTCCTGTCTGGCCGACTTCTTTTTTGCTAGCCTTAATACTCTGCACACTTTATCACTATTAACTAGTGCTAATGTGTTTGTGCTCTCTTCTTAAAACATGGTAAGATTGGCGTATACCCAAATGGCATATTTAATTTACTTGTAAGTCCATAGTAAGGTGGCATTACCTGTGCCCAGGGCTTGTAAATTAAAAGCTCCTTACTAGCGGGCTTGCAGCACTGACTGTGCCACCCACTTAAGTAGCACCTTAAACTTGTCTCAGGCCTGTCATTGCAGCCTGTGTGTGCAGTTTTAAAAACCTTGTGGGTGCACTTTTTAGTTTTACATGTCCTGACAGGGAATAACTCTTAAATTCATTTTTCACTATTGAAAGACCTACCTCTCCATAGGACAGCTTGGAGTTACCTTGTTATATTTAATAAGTCGTAATTTCCAAAAGGGATCAGATAACCAGTTCATGTTTGGAATCTGTGGAATTGTAATGAAAAATCATAACTTATGGTGAAGTCAGATTTTAAATTACAATTTTGAAAATGTCACTTTTAGAAAGTTGGCATTTTCCTGCAGTAGCCATTTGATGCCTACGTCACATGACTGGATGTAGTCGACAGTTGGGCTTTGAATATTCCCCCTAAGTAGTCACACACAATAGGAAGCTTAGGTGTGCCTGGATGGGCCTTCACTGGCAGGGTGGGAGGGAGATGCTGGGCACATCCCCGCTTACACTTGAATTGGCTGTGGCCTGCCTCCACACAAAGGGCTGCATATCCCTGTAGTTAGTCTGGAGCCAGGTCAAGGAAGGCAGGGCACCTGTGCACTTTAAAGGCCTGGCTCTAGAAGCTTCTCCCCACTGGGTATAAATACTGGACCTCAGACAACAACTCGAGTACACTTCTGGACCTGTGGATACTCTGCCAGGAAGAAGGACTGCCATTCTATTGGACTGCTGCCCAGCTATGCTGACCTGCTGCCCTCATACCTGGGTGTGAAGGACTGGACCTGCATCTGTTTTCTCAGGACCCCAAGGTGACTTCCAAGGGCGAGTTGGTTGGCCTCCAGACTTAAGCCTCAGGGCCAGAAGGGTCCAACAACGTTGAAGCCAGCACCTGGACTCTGCCATCTGTGAGTTAACACAGACAAGTGGTGCCACCCCAGTCGTGGACCCTTGGAAGTGAGCCTAAGGTGCTCTGCCAGCCTCTGCGAATCCAGCGGAACCAACGAATCTCCTTTGCTGTGCAGCACAACTCTTAACAGAAATGACCCATCGCTGCTGCGTGTATCGATATCGCTGCAAGAACCAGCATCGCAACCAATCACCCATCAGAACTGCAGCTGTGCGACGCATCCTCGCAGTAGGCCTTCGCATCCCTCATCAACGGCTGCCTGGACAACTATGTTGGACGGCACATCACAGCCTTGCAGCTCCTCAGAACGACCCATCGCCCTGACTGCGCAACACATCCTCGACACCGGACTTCGCATTGCAAGCCCTTGTCAATGGATCCTCAACGACAACGCAGGACCTTGCATAGCAGCCTCTTCGCACCTTCAAACGACCTCAGCTTAGTGAAGAATCTTCGACACGGCTCCTTGCAACGCTCCACAAACCAGGATTTAAGGGACTTTGTTCAGCGGACCAAACTGGGTCACTGCAGCTGGCCAGTGCCCCTTCGTGGTCTGACTAAACTTTTGACTTTGTCCCAGTCTGGCGTGACCAGATGTCCATAGTTGACGCTTTGTGTTTTTTGGCACTATTTTTATTGCAATCTTTAAAATTGCATATCTCAGGTTCTTCTGATTGGATTTCTGTCATTTTGTTTTATTTATTAAAAATAACTATTTTTCTACCTTGATGTGGGATTCTACCTATTTGTGTGGTGTTTTACACTTTATTATTGTTTGAAGTGTTACACAAATACTTTACACATCGCCTGCAAGTTAAGTCTGACTTCTCTGTTCTAAGCTACCAGAGGCTTGAGCACAGGTTAATTTAGGGCTGGCTTGTGCCTCACCGTAACAAGGATTGTGATAGCTGCTTGACCAGAGTTCACACCCCAGTCAACCAACTACCCCAATTTCTTACACTGAGGACAAATATCCTGTCCATTAATTGTACACTTAGAATACAAATCTTTAGTCAATCTGGGTAAATTCCCAAGTAAGAACTGAGGTGTTGTACATTATTGCTGAAAATACTTGGGAAAAGGTACTCACTTTCTTCAGGATCCTCAGCTGGCGGGTTGTTGTGGGGCATTGCTTGAACAGCAGCTCGTGTTTCTGGAGTGGATTCATAGGGGCCAATGGTCTGATCCCTCTGCTGCTGCCACTGAGGACCAAAGCCACCCTCATCCTCCACAGGAACCTCAATGTCTGGTTTGTTAGCTGGGTCTCGCGTCTTAGCTAAAACAAGAGAGAAGAGTTGAATGCTTTGTACATGTAAAGATTTTTTTTTTTCTTAACTCATCATCAAGGGCAAAACAGGCAGAGGCGGCGACAGAGTAATGAAAATAATTTTAGAAAACAATCATGAAAATGCTGACAATATCCTGAACGTGCAGTGATGTGGTTAGAAAAGTGGAACAGCCGGGGGTCGTGGCCGAGCCGAGGACCAAGATGGCTGCTCGGCACTGAAGCTCTAAAGGACCTGCCGATGTATGGCCGCCTGTCGGCATGAATTAGTGCACCCCTATCCCCATGGCCAAGTGGCATCGGGGGAATTAAGTGAGGGGATCCTGATGTACCTGCTGGATGACACCTGGATTGCTGCCAAGGTCTGTTGCCACCCTGTCGGCAATTGCAGCCTGAAGCAGTCCTCAAAGGCCCCGTGGCCAAGGGTGAGCCTGAGGGCGGGGTGGCGCTTCTGCCTGGTTGGCTAGCCCCCGGTTGCTGTGAGCCCTGCTGGACGTTGCTGCTGTGTGACCTAACTCCACTGCGACGTCCTGCCTATGCCGGTAGGCCATTCCGGCCCGGGAGCGGAGAGCAGCAGCCGCTGAGGGAGATGAGCCGGGCTTGGACGGTGTCTCCAGAGTGTGCGTGCGGCCCTGTGCCTCTGCCCAGCCGCTGCCGGTTGCTCCCTGGGTACAGCTCTGCCGCGGGCCCTCTTGTTCCCTCCCGGTTTTCCCCCATGGGGGGTGCCGGTGGGCCCTCAGCCCATCTTTGGACACTGCCCTGTGGGGCGGATCCTGCTGGCTTGGCTGGTGGCGCATATCGGAGTGCCTCATCCCCAATGTTTACTGCATGGGGCGGTATCAATCCTTGTGGTGAGGGTACCTCTGGATCCCGGTATTGTCGTACACAGCTGAACACCGTTTGATTAGGCAGTCCTTCCTTTTTTTCTGGCAGATCTTTTTCTACTCTCTATTACTGACTACGCCTGATCTCTGTGCCCCAGCGGTGCTGATTGCTGACTGGAACTGTTGGTCGGTGCCTTCCCACACAGGGTGGCTTGAGTGTAGCCTGACCTGCCTCTGATACCTGCCTTACAATCACTTGGTTGGTGGTTGGTTTGGACCTACTATTGTGCCCTAGAGCAATTTTACTGTGCGCAGTCGTGATTGCAACATAATTGGACTATTCCTAACTTGCTCTCATAACGGTGCAATGGGCCTAAGTTATCCTAAGAAGCGGCATCTTAATTTTGGCTCGACCAGACCTCTTTGGCATCAGAACTCGGAGGACCACACTTAGGGAGACTCTGTTCCGTCTACGTCCAATGCTTCCCCCCTTGAGTGAGCAGCTGAAATAATGGCGGAGCTGAAATTTGGTTTCAAGGCTATAGACTCTTGTTTCGACGCTCTCTCTATGCAGCTAGATGGTATGCACGAACGCATGCAGAGGCATGAAACTAGATTAGACGCTACTGAGCAACGAATCTCTGACAGAGAATGGCGGCACTACGATTTTATTTATTTATTTATTTATGATGAATAAATGATTTGAGAAGATGGAGCGAACTCTCAAAGTGATGGCTACGAAAAGTGAAGATTTGGAGGGACGTTCCCGCCGGGACAACATTTGCATTGTGGGGGCGCCCGAGACCACCAACTCGGTCACATGGATACCTTTGTTGAGAACCTATTAGTCCAACTCTTTGTTAGGCACTCTTTCACAGCTGCATTCATGATTAAGCAGGCACACAGGACTCCTGATCCGTGACTGATACAGGGGGAGACGCCTCATCATTGCCAGGCTCCTCCACTACTGGGATTGTGATATCGCCTGGCCCGTAAAGGGCCACTGCACTATCGGGGTATGACTGTGTCACTGTACCCAGACTTTACATCACAGGTGCAGGACGCGCACACCGTAAATTGAATATGCTACTTACCAGTATGCATCTGTTCTTGGCATGTAGGGCTGCTGACATTCATATCTGTGCATAGATCGCCGCCTAGTGTTGGGTCCGGATGTTTGCACGTTGTTGTCCTGGAAGAGTCTTCGAAGTATCCTTGGATAGGTGACTCCTCCCCTGGACTACAGTGCGCATGGGCATCCTCTCCATCCTCAGATTGTTTTTCGCCATTGTGGCAGTGATGGAGTAGATACAGAAAGTGATGACCATGCTTGCAATAATTCTGAGAGCTGCAGCTGCGACAGGCGCCGGGGAGGAGGGAGGGCGATATGAATGTCAGCAGCCCTACATGCCAAGAACAGATGCATACTGGTAAGTAGCATATTCAGTTCGAGGCATGTGGGCTGCTGAATTCATATCTGTGCATAGAATACATAGCAGTGCCCTCTATTGGCGGCGGCTACCCGTGCCAGCTGCAGCGGTCTGAAAAAGTGTTTTGAGAACAGCCTGTCCTACAGCTGCCTGCTGTTTTGACTGCACATCTACGCAATAGTGTTTTGTAAATGTGTGTGTAGTGGACCATGTGGCTGCTCTGCATATATCATGCAGGGGAATATTTCCTAGGAAGGCCATGGAAGCCCCCAACTTGCGTGTTGAGTGGGCTCGTGGTGGAATAGTTAATGTGCGTTTTGCCTTTTGATAACAGATTTGAATACACTTAACTATCCATCTGGCTATCCCTGCTTTGGAGATGGCGTTACCTTTGTGGTGTGGGGCAAAGGCAACGAACAGTTGTTTTGTCTTCCTGAAGGGTTTAGTCCTGTCGATGTAGTACATGAGGGCCCTCCGTACATCTAGTGTATGTAATGCCCTCTCTGCAACAGTTTGTGGGTTTTGGAAGAAAACGGGCAGTTCAATAGTCTGGTTCATGTGGAACTGCGATATTACCTTGGGCATGAATTTGGGGTTGGTACGTAGTACGACCCTGTTGGCGTGAACCTGAATAAATGGCTCTTGAACGGTTAGTGCCTGGAGTTCACTAACTCTTCTTAGGGAAGTGATCGCTACCAGGAAGGCTACTTTCCAGGTAAGGAATTGAATCTCGCATGAGTGTAGAGGTTCAAAGGGTGGACCCATCAGGCGTGTGAGGACCAAGTTGAGGTTCCACATTGGAGCCGGTGGGTGACTAGGTGGAATGACTCGTTTGAGTCCTTCCAAGAATGCTTTGATGGCAGGCACTCTGAAGAGAGAGAGGTGCTGCCTGGTTTGCAGATAGGCTGATATTGCGGTCAAATGGACACGTATAGAGGTGTACGCCAGATTGCATCGGTATAGGTGTAAGAGGTAACATATGATGTTGTGGATGGATGCGTCCAGCGGGTTAATGTCATTATTACCGCAATAAATGACGAACCGTTTCCATTTGGCTGCATAGCAAGCTCTTGTAGTGGGTCTCCTGGCCTCCTTGATGATGTCCATACAGTCAGGTGGCAGATTGAGATAGCCAAACTCTAGGACTTCAGGAGCCAGATCGCCAGGTTCAGCTGTTGCGGATCTGGGTGCTGAACCTCTCCATGGTTCTGCGTCAAATGCGCGGGTTTGATCCGCAGCCTTTGATGCGGTACCACGGAAAGTTCGAGGAAGGTGGTGTACCACGGCTGGCGTGCCCACGTGGGAGCAACTAGGACGAGTGTCAGGGAGTGTTGTCGGAGTTTGCGAGCCACCAGCGGTATCAACGGTGCTGGGGGAAAAGCGTACGCAAATTTGCCGGACCAGTTCATCCATATCGCATTGCCCTGCGACTGCGGGTGTGGGAATCTGGCGGCGAAGCTTTGGCATTTTGCGTTTTCGCTTGTCGCGAATAGGTCTATTTCTGGGTGACCCCACTGCTGGAAGTACGGTTGGAGTACCGATGGGTGTAACTCCCACTCGTGCATCTGGTGGCTGTGTCTGCTGAGCAGATCCGCCATCTGGTTGTCCTTGCCGGGGAGGTGTTCCGCCATGAGGAACATGTTCCTCTGAATGGCCCACTTCCACATGCTCTGAGCCAGATGAGACAACTGTGGAGAGTGTGTCCCTCCCTGCTTCTGTATGTAGTACATTGCGGTCATGTTGTCCGTCCGGATCAACACGACCTTGTTGCACAGATGTACTTTGAAAGCCTTCATGGCCAGGAAGATTGCCATCAGTTCCAGAAGGTTGATGTGCATCTTCCTCTGTTGTGTCGTCCATAGTCCCTGCACTGTGTAGTGGAGTACATGAGCTCCCCATCCCTGGAGAGACGCGTCCGCTGTCAGTACTATTTGTGGAACAGGCTCTTGGAACGGTCGGCCCTTGCAAAGGTTTTGTGGATTCCACCAATGCAGAGAGTTGTATGCCCGACCGCTCACCAACACTAGGTCTTTCAACTGTCCTTGAGCCTGATTCCACCGACGTGCTAGGCACTCCTGAAGTGGGCGCATATGTAATCTCGCGTGCGGGACTATGAAGATGCAGGAGGCCATCATGCCTATCAACTGCATAAACACTCGCGCTGGAAGCGAGTGGTTGGGTCTGAACTTGGAGATCAGCGCTTGTATGCCGTTGATCCTCACTAAATTTGGCTGAGCTGTGGCCGCCAGAGTGTCTATAGTCGCACCTAGGTACTGTTGTACGTGTGCGGGCTGGAGATGAGACTTTGGGTAATTTAGTGAGAATCCCAGACTGTGAAGAAGGTGAATGGTACGGGACACGTGGCTTGCACATTGCTGGGCTGATCTCGCTTGAACGAGCCAGTCGTCTAGGTAGGGGTAGACGTGTATGTGCTGTCTCCGTAAATGTGCCGCCACCGTAGCTAGGCACTTTGTGAAAACCCTGGGCGCTGTTGTCACGCCGAAGGGAAGGACTTTGAACTGATAGTGCTGCCCCTGAACAGTGAACCTGAGGTATTTTTTGTGTGAGGGGTGGATGGGTATGTGAAAATACGCATCCTTGAGGTCCAGTGATGCTAGGAAGTCTCCCTGCTGGAGAAGCGGAAGGACTTGCTGTAGAGTGAGCATGTGAAAGTTCTCCGAAAGAATGTACTGGTTCAGGGGTCTCAGGTCTAATATAGGCCTGAGCGACCCGTCCTTTTTTGGAATTAAGAAGTAGAGGGAGTAAACCCCCGTGCCCCGCTCGTGGACGGGTACGACCTCGATAGCGCCTTTTAGAAGCATACTTTCTACCTCTTGCTGTAAGAGCGTCAAGTGCTCTGAGGACATAGGACGGTTTCTTGGTGGTATTGTGGGTGGAGTGGAAGTTAACTCCAGACAGTAACCGTATTTTATAATATCTTTGACCCACCTGTCCGTGGTGATGGAGTTCCACGTGGACAGGAACCGTTGTAGCCTTCCCCCGACAGGTGTTATGTGGTCGGGAGGAAGGGAGAGGGCGTCACTGCTTGTTCTTGGGGGAGGACCTGGTGTTGCCGTAGCCACGTCCTCTGCCCTTGGTACTGGAGCCACGATAGCCACCTCGGGTGTTCTTATCGTAGGTGGTCTGCGTATTACCCTTGTTATATGTTTGTTGTGACCCCTGTCCTCTGCCTGCTCCCTTGTTTCCGGGGCGACGAAAGGAGCCGCTCCGAAAGGACTGAGTTTGTAGGGCGCCCATGGACTTTGCAGTGTCCGTGTCCTTTTTTATCTTCTCGAGGGTGGCGTCAACCTCAGGCCCGAACAAAAAGTCGGGGTTGACGGGCTGATTAAGGATATTGTTTTGTACCTCAGGCTTGAATCCTGAGATACGTAGCCAGGCTTGACGTCGTAGGATGACGCTAGTGTTGATGGCCCTGGCAGCCGTGTCAGCAGCGTCTAGTGCACATTTGATGGCAGCATTTGTGAGTAGCTGTCCCTCTCTGATAAGGATTTCTGCACCTTCTTTGTAGGGGTCAGGGAGGTGTTGAAGGAGTTGCTCCATTGTGTCATAGTGCGCCCTATCGTAGCGAGCGAGGAGCGCTTGAGTGTTAGCTATGCGCCATATGCTTGCAGCTTGTGCGGCAACTCGCTTGCCGGCGGTCTCCAGCACCTTGGACTCCTTGTCCGGGGGAGGAGCGTCACCCGTTGTCTGCGAGTGTGCCCTCTTGCGGGCATTCGCCACAACGATGGAGTCGAGCGGTAATTGTCCTCTGATGTAAGTAGGATCTCCAGGTGCTGATCTGTATTTCTTATCGATCCTGGGGTTTATCACTCGTGCCCTGGTGGGTTCCCTGAAAATGTCAGTGGCTGGCTTAAGGACCCCCTTCAACATTGGCAGAGTCTTTACATGTCTTTCTGAGGATGCAAAGGTGTCCATTAGAAAGTCATCTTCGATGATATCAGAGTGAAGCTGTACATCATGGTTGTTCGCCGCCCGTTCAATCAGAGCGTTGAACGCCGCAGTATCCTCTGTGGGTGACGTTTTTGCCCCATATAGTTGTGGGTCCTGTGCATCAAGAGGTGCACTGGGGTCTGCAGGGTCGCCCCAAGTTTGGTCAGGGTCCTGCTGGTCATCAGGGTCCGTGTCCACATGGTAGGGGACTTGTTCACCCATGTAGTCCTCCAATGCATCCGTGTCGGAGCGTGTGGGGGAGGCCCGGTGTGGATCCTGGTAGGGTGAATGAAAGGGTTCATACAGGAGAGGTTCTGTGTCCACAGGCAGCTTCCTCTTTAGCGGGATCCTGAAAGGTTCCAATGGCGGTTCCGAAGTTATCCTTCGGTCGTGGAGAATCATCCTGCCAGTGTCGGCGTCGATGACGCGTGACGGAGACGGCTCGACAGGCGTAACCGCAGTTTTGGTGGCCTGTGTCCTGAGTTGAAACGCCTTCGGGATTGTGGATGGAGGCAAGCCGAAGGTAATGCTGGTCGGCACCGACGAAACCGCTGGATCGATCGAACCCGACTGGTCCTGGAGGGCAGCCTTGGTTTTGCAGCCTGGCATTGCGCCAGGCCGTACTCGGGGCGCCTTAGAGGTCGTGGCCCCCGCCAGGGTCGTCGAGGCGGCTGCAGATATCTTCTGCGCCCGTGGTGCATCGAGCCGAGGTGCGGAGATCACCGTCGACGTCTTCGACACGTAAGGTTTCGGTGTCGTCGAGGGAGTGCTGCGAGGCGTAGCAGGCGGGACGGCCCTCGGTGTCGGTGGCGTCGACGCCGGTAACCGAGCAGGTTTTTCGGCGCCGATGGCCTTCTTCCGTTTGTCGACTCCCATGTCGCCCGTCTCGAGTTCGGCACCGAAGTCCCCCTTGGTGCGGTCGGTGCCGACACGGTGCGCCGGCGTCGAAGGTGTTGAAGGCCTCGATCCGACTAGCGCCACTTTCAGTTTCGGTTTCGTAGGAACCTGAGCAGCTTTCGGTTTCGGTTTCGTGGAAGGGAAACCAGCTGGCTTAAGCGGTAATGGCTGCCGCTGAACGTCCGAGGCCGGGCCCGAGGGCGGGGCCGAAGGACTGCGTGATAGGTCTCGGGTAAGGCCCGAAGGCGATCCCTCGACCGGAGCCATAGTCTGTGGCACTGGTGAATTCTCGGTTTGAACAGGTAGGCCTTGTTCATCATCGGAGCTACTCTCTTCGGCCCCTAAGGCCTCCTCGTCGTCTCCTACCTCGGTGTCGTCTTCACCTCTGTGGAAGAGTGACTCGTCGGCCTCGTCCGATCCGGGTTCTTGGTCGGAAACGGGACTGGAGGGTAAGACTTCTACTTCTTCGACGTCGTCCGCGTCGTCGAAGATGTCAGCTGGGGCCGGTGCCGCGTGCTGCGCTTCGAGCCGCGCCGCTCGACGATTCCGCAGAGTCTTCTTTGAACGGAACCGGGCACAGGCCATACATGTCGACTCGTCGTGGTCCGGCGAAAGGCATTTGTTGCACACCGGATGGACGTCGATGTGTGGGTACTTCGCATTACATACCGGACACCTTTTGAATGGCGTCCTCGATTCCATCGTCGAAGTAGTTGATGGACAGGTAAATGCGAACAAAGTCGGTGCTGAAAGTTAGTAAACTAACAGAGAGTATCGAAAACCGATCGATAAACAGTACCGACGCGAACTAAAGGCCTTGTGGCCTCGACAAAATTTTTTCCTAACTTGAGCTAAGATAGCACATCCGAACCCAATGGCGGAAAAAAACAATCTGAGGATGGAGAGGATGCCCATGCGCACTGTAGTCCAGGGGAGGAGTCACCTATCCAAGGATACTTCGAAGACTCTTCCAGGACAACAACGTGCAAACATCCGGACCCAACACTAGGCGGCGATCTATGCACAGATATGAATTCAGCAGCCCACATGCCTCGAACATACTGATGTCAATCGTCTGCTACAGAAGTACAATGTGAGCTACGCAATGATGTACCCTGCTCGCTTGCGGATTCAGTTAGCTGGTCGACAATATATCTTTGATTCGCCGGGGGATGCCGTCCTTTTCTGCAAGCAGCTGGGATTTGGAGCTAAGGACCGCCCCTCTGCTCGTTCGCCGAGCCCACCATCCAAAGACTTGCAGACTACTCCACAGTCCTGAAGGCATGCGGGCTGTGTAAAATTATAGGCTGCAAACTTTACTCCCCTTCCCCACATGCTGTTCAATATGCAGTAATGAGGCACTATATACGATTCGTTCAATTAATGTATTCTGTTTGAAAGACTGATATAATCTTAGTTTACCACCACTGTTTCATCACTGCATTTCTCCCTATGAGCTTTGCCATACCCCAAGGAGTATTCCGTCTGCTTCTGGGCATTAATGGGCTTCACTGGGTTTACAAAAAACAAAAAAACAAAAAATTCTCCTTCGGTGTGGGTGGTGTGCTGTTTCACCGTTGTAATATGTTGTTCTATATACAGAGGTTGTACTATCATTTATGCCATGGATTATCTATATACATACGCACAGTCATGTACCCACTGTACCGAGTATGGGGCCGCCGATTAACTGTGCTGGGATTATGCCCCTTTTAAGTATAACATGGAACATTAGTGGGCTGAATAATCCTCGGAAAGGGAGACAAATCCTCTCCTATTTGACCAGGCATGGCGTTCAGCCTATGCTCCTGCCTGGGGAGCCAACCGTATCTTTGCTAGGTATAGCTCCTAATCCAGGGGGGGGGGATTTGCATTTTATTCCATAAAAGTATTCCCTTCGTTGCACGGAAGACAACTGCTGATCCAGAGGGTTGCTTTCTTTTAGTTGCTGGTACACTCGCAGCAAGATCTTTTTTGCTAGTCAATGTCTATGCCCCAAATGTGGACTCTCCAGATTTCCTTTATGAGCTCGCCACTCACATAACCCGTATACATGCTTATCATGTCCTCATGGGTGGCGATTTTAATCTAGTCCTGCACCCTGCCCTTGACTCTCCTGGCTCCTCTCATGTCGCCAGGCCACAGGCCATGCATGTTCTTTCCAGTCTATTGAACTCTTTCCATCTTGCAGATGCCTGGAGATCCAGACACCCACACAGCAGAGATTATACATTTTATTCTGCCCCCCAGTGTCTGGACACAAATATCTGTACAGCTAAACATGCTGGTGTCCTTCGTTCCATTAGACTGGAATTGGCCGACGTCAAGAAAAAACTGCTATTATTATTATTATTTACCATGGCATGTTTCCAAGAAGGTGGTACAAGGCCATTGGTGATAGAAAGATTTATAACATCCAGTATGACCGGTAGCACCACATCTTCAACCTTACACAAAAGGTGAGGAGAGGCAGGGTCAAGAGGTGAGCCCGACTTTATTTGCACAATAATATCTGATAGGGTATCCAGGTCCAGGAGTGGAAATTCCTCCAGCGTGTGCTTAATGTGGTCCAGAGGCCTGTTTATAGTAGGGCGGTCCCTGGTCACCGGGACAAGGAGATCACTGGGACATGGGGAGTCTGGAAACGTGTTATATATATAGTCTGAATTTTTCCCTGAAAATATTCTGCAAGTTCATTGCATCGATCGGAGGTTATTCCTGTAGAAGTATTGGTGGAGAGGCAGCTCCACGAGGGTCTTCGCGATACGAAAGATTTCTCTGGGGGCATTAGCCACTGAATACTTTTTTTCTTCGAAATAAAGTGCCTGAGCTTTTTAAATTTCTGCTTGATAGCATTTTATGGACTCTCTATATTTCATTTTGCTTGACTCACTATAGTCCTTCCTCCATTTCCTCTCCAGTCGTTTACAGGTATGTTCAAGCAGTCTAAGCTTGGGTGAATACCACGGAAAGATTTTCTCTCCATCTAACGGTGGGTAGTTTTAACAGGAATGTCCAGTGAGGACTCTATCTAGTGTGTAAATGTCTCGGATGATAGGACAGTGCTTGGGTTTTGAGTTATTAAGCACAGCAGATCAAGACTCTGTAGAAAGTTTGGCCCAAGGGCGGGCTTTCCTGGTGCTCGGTTCCCAAGGATCACGTTGGGTGAAAGATTTTAAGGAAAAAGGGATCAGTGAATGATCTGACCAAGGTAGGGGAATGGGTGTCTGAACTGCCAGCTCCATGTTATTGGTAAACACAGGGTCTAAAGTATGGCCTTTAATATGTGTGGGCCCTATGACTTTTTGTATTACTTGAATTGCTGCAAGGTTTTGGGCGAGTTCCAAGGCATTAGTTTTACTTGGGTCGTCAAAATGTAGGTTAAAATCAGCTAGGAGCGCAAGGTTAGTGAATGAGCTTGCCAAAGAGGCCGCCACTTCCGGAAGAGCTAAGGAGAAGCTGACCCAGCACACCCTGTCCACATATCGTTTACATACCGTGGGCGATTTATTTACTAACTCTGACTTACGGCCTATTTCCTCGCTGACTGAGGGCCATGATGCGCCCTACATGGATAGATTTATCTTACACAGGCTACATGGTACTCGGCATGCCACTCTTCCTTCATACCCTAAGTAACCTAATGACTTCCCACTCTTCACTATGATAATCACAGTCCTAGATAATGCTCATCTAGTGTCCCACATATATCACACTTGCATATGGCTGAAACCTATTGGGGCAGAATGAGCGAGGGCTGCATGGGAGATGGATCTGGGGTGCTTACCTGATAAAATGTGGTATTATTGTTGTGCGCAAATTGGGCTGATCTCCAATAACCATTGTCATGTTATTACATTTTAAGTACTTGCACCGTGCCTATGCTACCCCCTGGTTTCTGGCTCACTTTGACCCGACTAGGTCGCATCGCTGCCCCAGGTGTGCGGCAGAATATGCTGATTTCGCCAACTGGGCTTGGAATGGAGTCCTATCCTTACATTTTAGGAAGCTGTCCACTCCACACTATCACGCATGACGGGCCAGACACTCGCACCAAACCCACTATTAGCCCTATTAGGCTATGTTAAGCCAATACATACAAGTGCTCCGCCATATACTGCAATTGCACGCAACAGGTTGCTCTACATTGGTGTGGTGCCTCCAGCCCCACTGAAGCGGCATGGCTGCGAGACTTGACATATTGTGATATTACAGTTGAGTATATGCCTCTTTATAGCCTCCGTCTTCGTGACCAAAGGACATATGGCAACTGCTCAGAGACTTTTGTTGCTCTCAACCCCTGACACTGACAAGAATGTGGACATTGTTCTGTACCTCAATGATGGAGGGTATATAACATATACTTCGGTTCGTATGTCTATGATGTACTGCATTATTGTCCATTTCCGCATTTCTTTCTGATGTCCTAACACCTCTTAACATTTCCTCCCATTGCCACTTCCTTTCATATTTGAGTGGTCCCCTTTCGATGCAGTTCCAATGTGCGGTTCAAGTAAAGTAGATATGATGTCCAGATTATATGATTTAGACCTAGCTGCTAGAGATGCTGATTACTTCAAACATACTTTGGTTGGTTTCATCAAATTTGCAGCCACCAGGTCAAGGTCTAGATAAATCTTTCAGAAAAAACAGGTCTTTGATATCATGAAATAGGGTTGAAACAGATGCATTTCAAAACTACCTCATTTCAAAATGTAGACAACATTAAGATTTGAGAGAAGACCAAAAATTATTCATAAGAGCAATTATGAGCGAATACAGATAAAATGGCAGAGCCCAGTCAGGGATCTCACCCTCAAAAAAAGAAAAGGAACTAATGGCCAACTACCACTGCACTGTGCATTGTGGTGCTTAATGACTGCTTGTATGCGTGTGAAGTAGTTTTTATGACCTTTCTTTTTAAAAAAGAATAAATTAAAAGTGGTCTATAGGTAATACCTCTCAGAGTGCCGCATTACGATGGGTTCGGACCACAACCGACAGATTGTCGGTTGTTGTCTGAACCGCATCTACTGCTGTGGTCCAACCGATGCATTCAGATGTGTGCGGTCAGAGGCACAAGTCGGAGGGACCGACCGACACCTTCCGACGGGCTCATGGAGCCTGTCAGTCGGTTGGAAGCTCCTCATAATCCCGTAAAGACGGCATTCCACCGTCGGGATTATGATGTAGACATGGAAAGGCTGTCAGAAAGTGACATTGCGGCCACTAGCAGGGCCCCCTTCCTCCCCTGGCCCTCCGCATCTGGGCCTGGGGGGGCAATCCCTGCACCGTGTGGCAGGCACCATGAGGTGCCTGCCACACGGTGCAGGGATTTTTACAAACTCCCATTTCTCAATGGGAGCATGTGCTGCGGGCGATTTCCGCCCACCGCACAAGCTCCTACAGAGAAATTGGAGTTTGCAACCGCACCATGTGCAGTTGCATCGTAATCAGGTGTTCTGGATGGCCAACCTTATGGTCGGTGGGTTACCTCTATTAATATACTACATCACGATGAGTATTCTTTGGGTGCGTGGAATTACACCACGCTATTCTTCATAATAAGTCTTATTTAGGGTCCGATGGGAAGTCCTAAGATGAAGAGACTCAGTAAGGAGTTGGGAAGGAAATGATTCCTTTTATTTTAATTACCCTCACACACCCTAGTGGTGTCATGCTTCATCATCGGATCACTCCGACGCCTAAAAGTCAGGGTGGGCTCAACCATATTCCAGGAAGCTCTTTATGATAAAATGACCAGGGAGAATAAAGATTAAAAAAACACAAGCAAATCCCAGTATCCCTTTATTCTTAGATTTGCTAGGGTCGTTCAAAATATAAAATGAGGGGTCAAATTGGAGTATTTATGGTCCTATGACCCTAATGCCCACATTTTTCAGTCCTGCAAGGGCCTGAATAGGTCCCGGACTTTCTTCAGGGCAACAAAAAAAATCACCCTCCCTGGAAAAATGCAGAAGGAGATTCCCTATACTGCTTTGAATAAAGGGCAGGTAGCTGCTCCTTGTTTTTGATAAAAGATCATTTATCCTTTTTAATCCTCTTAACACTCCATCCATTCATGGAAGAGGAAACTCATCTCCGGGCACCACACGGGTTAAAAGGGCAGCCCTGTAGTCAAACAAACATCAAGGGTCCTACCCCACTCTGCCACCTACTCGGTGCGGGATCCCCGGGCTTTTCACCAAAAAAGTGACATCTTAATCAGGGCCAGAGTGTTTTAAACCAGTTTTTAATTTTTAAATGGGATTGCTAATATTGATTATACACCTGTTTTTATTAAACGAAAATGTTTTTTTTTCTTTACACACATTGTTTAGTTATGATTGTCAAAATATTTCAAGTACTGATGTTTGATCATGCACATGGGCAACAATATTTAGTCTTTATGCATATAGATGAAGATCATATGAGAGAGAATCATGTTTTCAAACATAACTTTGAACTGCAACATAAAAATAATCCTATTTACATGTATTCAAATGGGTAACAGATGACATTTAAGAATGTACCTTGTGCACTGCGGCGGGAGCTTTCAGCACCTTGTAAGTCATTTGTGGGATTTGCATCTGCCATATTTACCAGCCATATCATGGTAGCTGTGGAAAAAAGAAAAGTCTTGATTATTGCTTAGAAAAGGCAGAAATATTATGTTCCAAGCAATTCAGTCATAAAAAAATAAAAAATCTGTGGCTGCTATATAAAAGTTTAAAAAAAAACTATTTTATATGAGGTTATTACAGACCTGGCAGCCACTGCCCTCACTCAGTACAACTGAATCGCAAGGTTCGGCTGTCATCGTTTACGTTTCATCTACTTCATACCTCAAAGCGCTTATGAGTGAAATGGAAGCGAATTCTGACAGCTCACTGGCAATGGAGTTTCCTATCATCATCATCAATTTGTCTTTATTTCGGTCACCAGGACCATAAAAGAGTACAAATAATGCAACAGTAATTATACAAAGTAAAATAGCGATAATGATTCAAAAACATAAACAATTAGACTAAAATCATCAAAATAATTCATTCGGTTGAAAGGACTTAAAACAGTGCGTACGGATAAACCACATTGAGGTTAAAAATTTTGCAACCGCAAATACAATAGGAGCAGAAAGATCTGATTTCAATATTCTGTAAGCTGGGGCATGCTGTCTGAAACCCATATTTCTGAGAATGGGACGGAGCCAGTAATTCCTTGGTCTTTGATAGGCCGGGCAGAAAAATATAACATGCAAATCTGTTTCACGGGAGTGCGCACAAGTAGGGCATTGGGCTGTGTGATTTGAATGTGCCCACAGAGCCGTATATGCCCTAAGGGGTAGTGTGTTAAAGCGCCATTGCATGAAAAGTTTCCTAGTCAATGATGGGCCCATATCATCAAATGTAAGCTCCAGGTGATAAAAATCTTTGAACCCCAAGAAATGAGCTGTTTGGGAGCCCTCTCGGGAGCTCATGATGGCAGCTTTCAAATTGTGTTCATAATAAGCCTTCGAAATGAGCTTTCGAGAGACCCTGGGACAAGCAGATGCCGGATCATACCACAGTTCTGGTCTGCCAACTGCCTCACAAATGCACTTGATGTAGCTGAGCCATGGGATTTGAATGCTTTTGCAAAGACGCAAAATCTCCAACAGCTCAGCTCTATATTTCAGAAGATCCGGGGAAGACCATATTTTACACCAGAAAGTTAAGGGTTTAAGACCCAGAACCTCTGAGATCGGTCTTAAGCCCAGATCCAATCTGAGTGGCAAGAGTGGGGTGCTAGTTGGTAAAGGTGTTAGTTGCCTAAGGAAATTATTCTCCGTGGTCTGCAGCTTCTGCCCTGACGTATGGCCCCATATTTCAGCTCCATGAGTCACTGTTGCTCTAGCCTGGGTTTTATAAATTTGCAAGCGGGACGTGAATGGCCTATAAATTAATCCTTTCGTCATCCTTGCAATACCCCCCACAAACTGAGAGAGTTTCATATTTGCCTTGGTTTTGTGGGGGTCCCACGACATGGACTGATTGATTACTATCCCCAAGTATTCAATCGTATGAACCCGCTCTAGTCTTGAGGTCCCTATGAGGGGGGATACGCGGGTTTTGGGGGGCGGGTTGAAGATCATATACTTAGTTTTTCCAGCATTGATCTCCAATCCGCCGCCCGCACAAAAACGTGTGAACCCATCCAAAACCCGCTGCAAGCCCATGGGGGATTTAGAAAGCAGCAGGGTATCATCCGCAAACATGATTGCGGGTACCCTGCTGCCATCAAGCTTAGGGGCGTCGATGTTACTCAACTCATTGAGATAACTTATAACCCCGTTGACAAAGAGGCAGAAAAGGGTGGGTGCAAGGACACAACCCTGCCTGACCCCCCTGTCAACGGGGAAGGCATCTGAGAGAGAGCCCCCCCTGCCACATCTTACCCTGGCAAAGTTTCCCTGATGCAGTCTCCTCAGGATTGTTAAGATGTCCGCGGGAACCTCAAGGTCCAGTAATACAGCCCACAATTTGTCCCTGGGGACTAGGTCAAAGGCGGCACGTAAATCCACGAAAATCGTGTATAAACTGCCGCCCTCGAACAGCACCGTCTTCCAGTAGATGAGGTTCAAGCGGAAGATTTGATCAGTAGTTGAAATACCCCTTTGAAACCCTGCCTGGTATGGGCTCATGATCGCATTCACCTCGATCCAATCCTGGAGGCGATTTAACATAAGTCTGCCAAAGATCTTTTGTGGCACATCAATAAGGCTAATAGGTCTGTAGTTGGCTGGGAGCAGAGGAGAGCCCTTTTTAAAGATTGGGACAATCTCTGCGCCCAGCCAAGTACCCGGTATAGCCATGCCTTCAAGGATAGCATTGAAAAGGATCATGAAGTAGGGTGCCCAGTCATCCGGCTCCTGCTTGAATACATCACCAGGCATGCCATCCAAGCCTGGTGCCTTTCCAGATGCCAGACCAACTACGACCGCTCATACCTCGCCCACCGTAAACAACTCCCCAGTACCAACTGGACAGGACATAAGAGTGGAGCTTGTCGGGTCATCCTGCGGTAATTTATATAGAGACTGAAAGTGGTCTTGCCATACCTTAGGTGATATATTAGGTTGTATGGCAGAGGCAAGCTCCTCCGAGCCCGTGTTGACACAACACCAAAATTTGCGTGAGTCCCCTCTAGCCAGAAAGGTAGTAAGTCTTGCCCATTTGTCGTGCTCCCATTCACTTTTGGCATTAGTAATCAAAGACTTATAGGCAGCTCTTCTTGCCCTGACTTCCTCTTTGCCCTTTCCCTCTTTAATTGAGAGCAAAAGTTCAGTTTTTGCCTTTCGACAAGCGTTGTTATACCAATGGGAACCGGCAATTTTTCTGTTAGACCTATTTATATTCTGGGTTAAGCATTCGGAGAGTGATTTCACCAGATCACCATGAATCTGCCCCAATTGAGTGAATGTGTCCTGGGAAGTTTGTTCCATCTTGAGTGCCTGAAGCTTTTCAAAGACGGCAATTACCTGCGCATATAGTTTGGGTATCTTCCCAGGATGTGAAGCTAGTTGCTCCCATTTTACTCTACGCCTGTTGTTTGCAAGAGCCAGGCCGTCCTCAGGGAGCACCCTTTGTAGATCTCTGGCCTCAAGCCCAGGATGATCATAAACTAATTCGAGGGCATTGTGGTCACTGTCATCCCTAATTATGACACAAAAGTCTCTAATGTGTAGCCATAAAGTCAGGGGAACCAGGACGTAATCTAGACGTGATTCACTGCCCACTCGATTAAAAGTGCATCTGGAAGGGATATCCGATTGAAACCTTCCATTGCAGGCCCGAAGGCCAAATTTCAGGGACAAGGAAGTGATTTGTAGGGCTAAGGGGGAGCACGATCTTCGGACCGGAGCCTGTGGGGGCGGGATGGACCACAAAAGGTCCTCCTCCGAGGACAGTCCTTCCAATATGCCTGGGAGGGGCTCATACTGGCAGTTTAAATCACCTCCAATTAAAAAAAGGGTACCCTCCGGAATTACATTAAGGACCGACACAAGCTTCGCAATTGTACGCGATTCCTGTGTTATGTTAATTGGCCTTGAGTAAATATTTATCAATAGGAGGCTTTGGGAATTAGGCCATTCCAGCAATACAGCTAGAATGTCTTCTGAATTTGTCGGGAAGATAGAAGCCCTACAACCCAAATCGGTTGCCACCCATATTGCTAGGCCTCCTGAGGGACGCCCTTTTCCCCCCCAAATTGCGTGAGTAGAAAATGCTGCGAAACCCGCATGGGTGGTGTCTTCCCTTGCCCAGGTCTCTTGGAGCAGACAAATATCTTAGTCTTCGATAAAAGATCTCCAGGCCGGGTTATTCCATTTAGTAGCTAGACCCGCGACATTCCAAGATAAAATCTTGAGGGGAGACTGGACGGCTGTCGCAGGATGTACAATTGAATCAAAAACCGGACCAGAATTCGACCCCATAGATAGGTTAAAAGCAGAATTGCATTCATGGGGACACCTGTTCATGGCCAATTTGGATGCAGGGCAAATAATCCCTAAACATCCTTCTGCGTGCGATTGGCTGTGTTCCAGGTACTCCTTCTCGGTGGAAGTGTCTAGGTAAATGGGGGATGTATAAGGCTTGCTTTGGTTCAGGTCACCTCCACCCCGCATGGCAGACGGTCAATCCACCATATCTAAAGTGCTAAACCTATTATATATGGGAAGGTGGTCAGATCGAGGGGGTCCCATGGCAGGGTGTTCCCTTCTTGTCCCTTGGCCGCCCCTGTTCCCTCTCCTACCAACTAATACCCATCGTTCCTCCTCCTGGTCAGACGTCATATGCGGGTAAAAGAATGAGAGTGGAAGGGATTGAATGGAGGACCCCTGGGTATTATAAGGCCAACTGCATATATGGGAGACTGTGCGGGGGTCCCTGAAGTTGATCAATGCACAGTCTCCATGGATGGTTTTTCTGGTATTTACATGCCAAGGAACTCTCCTCACCATAAGGACCTCACTATGAATACCCTGTGGGAGGGGTCTATTTGAGGAGAGCCAGTGGATGACCTTATGTTTTAGAGCCTCAGCTGGTTCCTTGACAGATGGTTGGAGTTCAGGAATACCGGTTAGGATGACTGTATAGGGGACTGCCTCCGGAGGTAAATTAATTGGCCTACATCTAGTACCATTACCTTGTATCACTGCTGTAGGTTCTGCTGTCGTCCCATGAGAGCTAGAATTAGCGATACAAGGTGAAGTCAGAGATTTTAATGTGTGAGGGGTGGATGGCCTGGGGTGATGAGTTTGAGAGGGCTTAGGTAAAGGACAACCTTCCTTAACTGGGGGTGCTTGCGTAGGATTCGCATGTTGGCTAGCTAATCTACAAAAGTCCAAAAGTAAATCAATTCCCTTCTGGAGGTTCGCTAGGGATGATTCTAGTTGTGCCAGACGGTCTACTAATGGGGTAAGTGATTTCTTTAAAAGAGAATTTACATCCGAGAGAGAGAGATCAGCCTCTCGCGGTGTAACATTATGACTCTGAAGTGTGTGATCAGATATGTCTAGTAGGTTAGTCCCTGTATCAGTTACACCTAATTGATTGTCTTCACTCCACGGATTAAGCTTTGCAATCTTAGACTTTTGCCCCCTTATAATTTGTGCCCTTCTTTTCCTCTTCGGGATTGCACCTTCCCGCTCCCCCTGACTTGACGGTTTAGTTAGATGCTTTCTAGCCAAAGTGAGAACCTGGACAGAGGTACTAGGTTTTGGGATAGCTTGAGCAGGGTGGGATCTTGGTGGTGGAAGGGATAAAATACTAAGCTCTGTTGGGACTGAGATGTCACAATCTGCGACTGAAGTAATCAAAGTGTTTGGCTCAGGGATGCCAGGTTCGACCCCCGCATTAAGGGCCACTGGGGAGGTAACCTGTGCAAGGGGTCCCAGGGAGGATCTCCTCACCCAATCAATTTCCTGAGAGATACGCCTTTCCAAGGTAGTTATTTCATCGATCAACAAGGAACCTGCCTTGGAAAAGTACATATCCAGGGTGCCAGTGGCCGCTCCAGCGGCCAGCGCTGATTTACTCCTGGTTTCTCTGGGAGACATGATCCGTGCGGCAAACCTCAGATAAATCCCTGGTATACGATTGTTGGACTAAGGGGTGGGACCTGGGTCTACCTCGACCGTGCTCGAACGGCCTCAAACGGCCCGCTCTTTGCCCGGTCTTCGCCCCGGGCTACGTCCCGCGCGCGTCCCGCTGGCGCGTAGAGGCGGGACTCTACTATTAAAGGAGGGGGCCGGATGAGGAGGAGTCGGGAAGAGGAACCAGGTGAGATGACCACAAAGCAGCCTGGTCCTCACAGTCCCGAATATGGTGTAGTCCAGGTGGAGGCAGCGTCCCCTTGCGAGCAGCGTAGCGTCCTCTGTTGCAATAAAACAGCAAATGAGCCCAAGCGAGTGAGAAGAATGTCAGAGCCTGCGAGCGGCCCCCGCGAAGCGGGGGCCGCGAGGCGTCAAGTACCTGCTGGGGGAGGAGTCGGGAAGAGGAACCAGGTGAGATGACCACAAAGCAGCCTGGTCCTCGCAGTCCCGAATATGGTGTAGTCCAGGTGGAGGCAGCGTCCCCTTGCAAGCAGCGTAGCGTCCTCTCGTGCATGTTTCTTCTCTGCTTCTTTCTTCTCTCGTCGCTGACAGGAAATTTGTGCATCTGCGACGGCTTCCCCGTCTGTTAGCAGTGTCCCTGAAGGTGGAGGCAGCCCCCTCGGGTTAGAGGCGGCAGGACCCTCCCGGCAGCAGACACAGATGTAGCAGGCTCTTCTGTGTAGCGCTGGTCCAGTGGCAGGTGGTAGACACTGCAGGGGCCTCCTCCTCAAGCCTGCATTTCAGCCCTCAGTCCCCGTTCCGTCACGGCTTGTGCCGTTTGAGCATTTCAAACAGATTTGTGCAAACAGAAAGTAAGCCAATTAACCTCAAAAGCTGAATGTATTCTCCAGAAACATGGTTTAAAGAACAGGGGACCCTCATACCGAAGTGCAATGCTAAATACCTATGGGAGAGAATTCCACATATACATTTTAAATTCCTTTGGATTTATTAATATAATCCTCCTCACGAAACACCCTTGAGAGCAAACGCAAGCAATGCAAATGAAAAAGTTGAGCCCACTGCTATCTGCTTACATTGAGCTGTCATTTAAAACTGGGACTGGTGCTTCTTTCTTGGTCTGAGGGAACATACTCTCGAGTATAGCTTACAAGTGATTAGCAACAGACAGGGGTGGCTGAAAACTAGTTATTAACTACTCTTAGTAAACAAAAGTGTTTCATTGCTTTTATGTAATAACGAGGGAGCAGCCAATCCCCAAGTCTTCCCTCTACCTTACCTAAGAATCCAGAAACCCAAGAAAAGCTGAAAAAGGTCAGCTGAAGATATGCAGCCACTTCTGATTTTATGAATCCAAATGGAGTGGTGGAATGACAAATGATGAACCGCCACCTTTCCTAACTCCCCGGGTTTTTGTAGACCCGAGAGATTTGAAGGGCTGGTGGATGGCTCTCTGGAAAAAGGTTATTAAGGGATGCGTTGGAGGGCAGGTGTTTTGGAAGGAGAAGGCAAGATTATGAAGGGGGATGTAGGCAGGACATCATGTACCTATTTTGCATATGTGATGTGGGGTAAAGAATTGACAAAGTAATGCTGTCCATAAGATCTTCATTACTCCCATACCATTCCAGAGCTAACCAATACACAATTTACAATGATAGATGCATAGTCCATGCTTGCATGTGTCTTCTACATGACGACATGGTATAGGAGTCGAGAGGGATGCAGACAGACAATAGAATTCACACCCATGCAGTATCTAGAATTGCACCAAAAACCTAGCCAGCATGGAGGACCCATCTAACCTAGATACTGGGGAGGTGGAAGAGTAAAATGAGTCATGTTACGAATAAAGGGAAGGGCGAATATTCCTTTTTGTTTTAGCCCTGCTCTCCTAGCGGGTCAAAGACGGAGAGGAATCCTGCCACATCAAGTCCAACAATCACCAGCGAGGAATCTAGTATTTGTGAAAAGAAAACTCACGCATAATAGGAAGCTAATTTTTCAGCTGTGTGCTAAACTAAATAAATCAAGCGTTCATAGATACCAACGTTACTCCCAACTACGGAAAACATTAGCCTGTGTAGGCACTGGAGGCTGTTACTGCATTTAGAAATAATGCCAGATCTAGCCTGTATTGTTTGCACATCCTTGGTATATATTTCAATTGTTCCTACATGCGCACCTAGGGTTACAAGTAACTTCCCCTTCTTTAAGGTCTGATGTTGGGATTATGGTCCCTGTTCACGGTCCGAATCCAGATTGTCTGTCATGCACAACGGAGTGAGACTGTATGAGTTCTTGCAGCTAAGGAGCAACTTCTCCTTCCAAACTGTGCCAATGAAGGGGAGGTTTGAGATGGACCTGTAAAGCCACTGGTTCCAGAGGGCCGGCTGATAATTTTTTCTCAATCGCAGAGGTTATCACTTGTTTCAGAGTGGTTGGGACCTTTCCTTGTTGAAAGAGGAAAAAACCCTTTCTGGCACTTATCTCACGGCCAAGTGTGGAGAAATGTTTTTTGTAGTACTGGGTTGCAGGATTTACATGTACTCAATTGTTGAAGATTTTAAAAAACACAAAATGGCAGAATGAAACAAAGATCTTGGGATCATTGAGCAAAGTGGGAGAAGAGGTCTATCTTCAGGATCTTGTTCTGCCCAAAAATATTAGGTTTTCAAAGGGATCTATGATGTTACTACAACGTAAAAGACTGTATGAGGAATCTCTAGCTCACACTCAATACATCGTGAGCGCCATTTCATTTATAGGGTGTCTATGGAACCCATAGGGGGGTCAAAGTAATGTTTATATAGCTGGTGGCCGCAGATTGAGGGCTTAGTAAGTGCTGTGACCTCCAGGGCAAACCACTACAGTCTCTAAAAATGCAGTCCGTATTTTATACATGAAACCCAAAAGTGTAGGATTTTCACAAAGCACTGCACGCCCTTTTAATGGAATGAAAACAAATAAAAATTGTATTGATAGGTTGGAGTGAAAGGGAAATGGGAATTGTCATTTATTTGTATAAAATGTAGAAAGAGAAAAGATAAATCAAACATTTTATTTAATGTATTTTACATTGTTGTCAATGGCCCTTTAATTTTCACGACTGACGAATAGAAAAACTGCGCGTTTGATTTATATCACAGTAGCTTTCTAATACACGACCGAATTTCAAAACATTTAATCATCAGGAAGAGCTACCCCAGAATAGCCTCACTTCGTGTACTGTATTTAGCATATAAGCAGCGACGCAATTTGATAAGTTGCTGAAAAAGGAAGGTTTCGTTTCATTGTTTTCTATTCTTAAAAGGAGGTCAGAAGTGCTCAGAAACATCTTTTGAAAAAGGTTTGAAGTACCCTATGTAAATAACTGAGATGCAAATTGTTTGAAGGCGGGAAAGGGTAAAGTGCATTTCCATGACTCATAGGTAGAAAATGGCGGCTTTAGCTACAGAGATTTCTGAGGAAATGGTAGAGCTTACTTCGCTCTTCAGCAGAGGAGGCATCTGAAAGAGACTTTCTTTTTTTCTTTTTATTATTATTTAGTAAGTATATAGTGTGGTGGAATATGATATAAAGGAGTATAAATTAGGAACTAAATTCAGAAATAACAATATGGTGTTCTATCTGACTGCATTATTTGGGTAGGGAATAGTATGTTGTCATGTGTCTGTCAGTAGTAGGGCTGCAATGGCAAAAATGTACAATTCAACCCTGCTTCCTTCCCCTCCTCGCTCTCTATTTCCATCCACCCATCCTCTCTCCCCCTCTTTCTCTCTCTCCCTTGATGCCACCTGTGCCTGCTGCAACTGATCTCAGGGAACTGGGGAAAGAGACAGAGGTAGCAAAAGCAGCTGCTGATATCAAACTCTGCCTCCAATGGCTCCAGTCCATCAGTGAAATGCCTGACAGAATAAAAGGTCAGTCCGGCCCTAGCCAGAAGCCTGGATAGTGCTACTTGTGCAAGTGGATGGTATTATCCTATTATGAGTGTAAAAGATGGTCTTTGTCCCATGGATATAGCACACAACTCTTGAGTGACATATGACCATTTGCCAGTTATGGTCACTGTGTTTTTCCCCATTAATTTCATTGGGTACCAAAATAAGATATCAATGATCATTTCACTCCACCTAACATGTTTCCCTCGTTAACGGATCGTCACAAAACTAAGCTGAAATCTATTCATGTGGTCAAAAGTTATAGCTAAATCAAAAAACGAATAGTTTCTTACCTGTCGGTGTAGTTTTGCAGCTTGAAGATCTTACTGGATTCACTATGCTGTGCATTATTCCGCGATCTGGTGGTTGGGTCCGGATTCGTAGTCTTTCTTTTTTTTTTGTAGCCCAGGTGGGCGTCGACGTCCCACCATTTGGTGTACCTCTTGTGACGTTGGCGTGCTTCCTGCGGAAGTCCCACCTTTGGGGCGCCATCTTCGGGTTCTTTTTTCCCTTCCTCGCTCTTTTTTTTTTTTTTACCCTAGGCGTTTTAGTAATCTCCCTTTTATATATCCTTTCAGTATTATCTTGTTATTTTAGTCTTTGTCTTTCCACCTTTTTCTCCTGCCTCATCTTCCTGGTGGAGGTGGGTGGGTTCGCTAGTGAATCCAGAAAGATCTTCAAGCTGCAAAACTACACCGACAGGTAAGAAACTATTTGTTTTGCAGCGTGAATCTTTCTGGATTCACTATGCTGTGCATAGATTTTGTAGCGGTTTCTTATCTCTGTGGCGGCTGGGTGGAAGATGAGCGTTGGTCGTTGAATATATGTTGGAGCACCTTCTGTCCTACATGTGCTTCCTTGTTCATCTGTATATCCACGCAGTAGTGCTTGGTGAACGTGTGCACCGAAGCCCATGTTGCCGCCAGGCATATGTCTTGAACGGGTGTATTTGCCAGAAAGGCAATTGTTGCTCCCTTTCTTTCTTGTGGAGTGGGCCCGTGGCCCCTCCGATATTTCTTGCCCCGCCTGTTTGTGGCAGAATTGTATTGTTAGTGCAATCCATCGTGCGATGGCGCCTTTTGTCACTGGTCTACCCAGGAAGCTCGTTGCGCAGGACACAAAAAACTGCTTGGTTTTCCTGTGTTCTTTGGTTCTCTCGATGTAGTGCATCACCGCCCTTCTAGCGTCTAGGGTGTGCAGTGCCCTTTCTGCGCTTGTTGCTGGGTTCTGAAAGAAACTTGGTATTTGAATTGTCTGATTTATATGGAATGCTGACACCACCTTTGGCATGAAGTGTGGGTCCGTTCTCATTACGACTCTGTCCTTGTGTATCTGGATGTAGGGCTCTTGCAGTGTTAGCGCTTGCAGCTCGCTTACTCTGCGCAGTGAGGTTATTGCCACCAGAAAGGCTGTCTTCATTGTTAGCATTTGAAGGGAGGCCTTGTGAATGGGCTCAAAGGGCGCCTTCATAAGTTCCGTAAGGACTATGTTGAGGTTCCATGCCGGAGGCGGCATCCTCTTTGGTGGCGCTATTCTTTTTGCCCCTTCCAGGAATCTCTTTACTACTCGTGACGTAAAGAAACTCCCTCCTGTCTCACCTCGTGTGTAAGCTACGATCGCCGCTAGGTGGACCCTCAGCGAGGATAAGCATAGTTTAGCCTTTAGTAGGTGTGTGAGGTATCTAAGCACCGTTGATTCCCTTGTCAATTTATTTTGCAGTTCATTTTTGCTGCACCACATTGTGAACCTTTTCCACTTTTCCCCACAACATTCGTGGTGTTGGTCTCCTTGCCTCCCGCAGCACTCGCATAGTACTTTGAGTTAGTTTAAGGTGTGCGAACTCTATGTCTTCAGGTGCCAAGCTGCCAGTCCAAGGCTCTCTGGCTCTGGGTGTAGAACCTCTCCGTTCTGCATGGAGAGCAAGTCCTTTCTTTTTGCGAATTTGTGTGGAGGGCCCTGTGCCATTTCCACTATTTGTGAGTACCATGTCTGTCTTGCCCACTGTGGTGCCACCAGTATCATTGTCATGTTGCTGGTCTTGCACTTGTTGAGTACCCTGTGTATCATTGGTATTGGTGGAAAAGTGTATGCAAATGTCCTTGACCAACTTATCCATAGGGCATTCCCCTGGGATTGTTTTTCTGGTTGTCTGGATGCGAAGTTTCGGCATTTTGCATTCTGGTGTGTTGCAAACAGGTCTATTGTCGGTGTACCCCACCTTTTGAATAGCCTTTGCGTTTCTTGTCCATTGAGCTCCCACTCGTGGGATGCCGAGGTCTGCCTGCTGCGCCAATCGGCTTCCACATTGTCTTTCCCTGGTAGGTGTATGGCCAGCAGGTCTATTTTGAGTGGGATGGCCCATCTCCAAATCTCTTGTGCCAGAGTGGAAAGGGGGAACGATTGTGTTCCTCCCTGCTTGTTGATGTAGAACATTGTTGTAGTATTGTTCGTCTGTATCAACACTTTTTGGTTGTATAGCTGCCTCTGGAAGGCCTTCAGGGCTAGCAGTACGGTCTTCAATTCCAGGTAGTTGATGCGCCTGACCGCATCTGCTGGAGTCCACAGACCCCTCACTCTGAGCTTGTTCATGTGTGCTCCCCATCCTATCTGGGATACGTCTGTGGTGATGGTCACAGTTGGGCTTGGTGGTGTCAAGGGCTTTCCTATAGTTATGTTCTCCCTGTTCCACCATGCTATCTCCTCTTGCACTGCGTGCGTAACAACCACTAGATCCTCCCAACTTCCGCTTGCCTGTGACCATTGCTGTTGCAGCCATTCCTGGAATGGTCTCATGTGAAGCCGTACATTGGGGACTAGGTGGATGCATGACGCCATCATCCCCATGATCTTGCTCGCTGTTCTCACTGTCAGAGCTTGCCCCTTCTGGTAGAGGCGCGTCTCCTTCAGCATGGCTATTGTTCTCTTGTCGCTGGGCATCACCGTTCTGTCTATGGTGTTGATCTGTGCCCCCAGGAATATCTTCACCTGCTCTGGTTTCATTGATGATTTCCCCCAGTGTATTGAGAACCCCAGGTCCGTTAGTGTCCTTGTGACCCGCTGTGCGTGTTCCTCGCATTTTTCGCGTGAACTTGCTTTTATTAGCCAGTCGTCGAGGTAAGGATACAAATGAATCCCTTCCCTCCGCAGGTACGCTGCTACTGCTGCAAGGCATTTTGTGAAAACCCTTGGTGCGGACTTCAGCCCGAATGCCAGGGTTGTGAATTGGTAGTGATCTTTGTTGATTGTGAACCTTAACAGTTTTTTGTGCTGCCTGTTCATTGGGATGTGCAGGTAGGCGTCTTTGAGATCCACTGTGGACATGAAGTCCCCGTCTCCCATCTGTGGGAGTAGTTCTTGTAGGGATGTCATTTTGAATTTTTGCGTCCTTACGTACTTGTTTAGGAACCGTAGATCCAGGATGGGTCTTAGCGTCTCGTCCACCTTTGGTACCAGGAAGTAGTTTGAGTACACTCCTTTGTTCCTCTCCTTGAAAGGTACTGGTTCTACGGCCTCCTTTTGGAGCAGCTGTAGTGCCTCCTCTGCGAGTTGTGCTAGCTCCTGTATTGAGTGTTCCCTTCTTTTTGGTTTTCTGTTTGGAGGGCTCCTTTCCAACTCTATGCAGTATCCGTACTGAATGATGTTGAGTATCCATTTGTCTGTAGTTATTTTTTGCCATTCCCGAAGGAAAAGCCTCAGTCTTCCGCCTACTGGTGTTGCATGCTCGTAGGCGTTTGGTTTGTGTACCCCCCCCATTTTGTTCTTTTTGTGCTCCACCCTCGGAGGTATATTGTGGGTGAGCCATCTTCTCCGTGCGAAGTCACTTTGATGTGGGTTGGTCTCCCCCTCTTCTTCTTTGTCCTCGTCCGTTCCCCCTACCGCGAAAGGACTGGCCTCTAGGCTGGTACTGCCAGTTTTGTTTCTGTTGCCCCTGTTGGCCGTGGCTCTCACCTTGCTGGCAACTTTGGTGTGACGTTCCCGGCTGGTTACCTCCCCTTCCGTAAGGTCTCCGAGTCGGGGTACCTCTTTGCATCCCCCTGAATTGCAGGGCCCCCATGGACCTTGCCGTCTCATTCTCTTTTTTGAGTTGGGTGAGCTTCTCAACCACTGGTGCCCCGAACAGTGTCTCTCCGTTGAAAGGGGTATTCAGTATATTATTTTGGACCTCTTGTTTGAATCCTGAAATTCTGAGCCAGGCCTGCCTCCTTTCAGTGATTCCTATCGCCATCATTCTGCTTGATGTCTCTGCCCCGTCCAATGCCGTCTTAAGGCATGAGTTAGCTATATTCTTCCCCTCTTCCACTAGATGGGAAGCCCTTTGTTGGTATTGTTTGGGAAGATGTTTGATTAGGTCCCCCATCTCGCCCCAATGTTGGTACTGGTGCCGGTTCAGTAGCGCATGTGAGTTCGCCATGCGCCAGTGCATTGCAGCGTTCCTCTCTATTTTCCTTCCAGTGAGGTCCATCCTTCTGCTCTCCTTGTCAGGAGGTGGCCCCGAGGTCGCCGGGACATTGGCCCTTTTTCTGGCCGTGGATGCAATAATGGAGTCAGCAGTGACGGATCCCTTGATATATGGAGGGTCCTGTGAGGAGTGTTTGTATTTCTTTTCTCTTCTGGGCGTGATGGATCGGCATGTTGCTGGGTCCTTAAACGCCTCTTTCCCTTGGTTCATCACACTTTGGAGCATGGGGAGGAACTGGCTCCTAGTTTGGATGGGTAGCAGTGTTTCGAGTAGAAAATCTGCTTTCGGTTTCTCCTCCTCTAGTTTCACGCCAAAAGCTGCTGCCGCGCTTTTGACGACCATGTTGTACGCCCCAATATCATCTGGCGGCGAAGGCCTCGAATGATATGTCTCTACGGGCTCTTCTGGGTTTTCGCCGTCGAGGTCCTGCCATTCCAGCTCTTGCGTCGTCGACGGTGCCGAGCCGTAGATCGACTGCTCCTCCTCCTCTTCTTCTCCCTCATAATAGAGATCTTCCCCTTCTTCTGGAGCTTTCGACTGCTCTTCGGCGTCGAACTCTTCCTGCTCCTTGACTTCGACGAGAACCGTCGCCGGTTTCGCTGGGATTGTGAATCTCTTTATCTTTTCATCGAACTCCTTCTTCCTCTGAAGGATGCTCTCCATCTCCGCCTTGAGCCTTCTCTTTTGCTTCTCCATTTCGGAGGCATGTTCGGCGTCGAGCGCTGGTCTTTTTGACGGAGCTTGCGTCGACGCGGCCTTGACTTTCGAAGTCGAACGTCCCACCTCGTGGGCCTGTTTCGACGAACCTTGTTTTTCGGTGGTCTTCGGCACCTGGGAGTCCTTCTCGAAGGATCCGCTGGGCCTATCGTCCTTGGATCCACTCGCGGTCGTCGAAATTTTCAGCGCCGGTGTTCCTTTCGAGGACTTTGACTTTTTCGAGTCAGTGTCTGGTTTTCGGGGCCCTTTCGGGGGTTTTGTGCTCGACATCTCTCCTACCTTGTCAGACGTTTTCTTATTGGTCTCTGCGACCGTGAAGTCATCAGGTCCCTCGGCGATGTTGTCTTCATCGTCGGTGGAGAGGCCCAGGTCGTACAGAGACGGGGCCTTACCCTTGCCTTCCATGTTGAAGTTGGCTCTCCTCTACCTCTCTCTCACCCGGAGGGTCTTCGGCGTGAAGGCGGAGCAGGCGTTGCAGTCCTTGCTCTCGTGGTCGATAGGCAGGCAAAGGTTGCAGACCGGATGTTGGTCCTTCTGGCGTATTTGTGGTGGCAGTTACGGCAGAATTTAAAAGGTGTTTTGTCCATTCCTGCGCTCAGAGTTCCTGAGTGCGCATTCTCCGTTGGACGTCGAAGATTTCGAGGTTCTCTTCCTTCTTCGTCGTACCGGCTCTATGATCTTCCTCTCTGTAGTCTTTGCTTTATTTTCCTTCGATGAAACTCGTGCTCTTCTTCTTTCTTCGTTCAAACTCTGGAGCTTCTCGTTGACGATCCAGACCCAACAGCGTAAAAAAGAATCTGAAGATGGCGCCCCAAAGGTGGGACTTCAGCAGGAAGCACGCCGACGTCACGAGAGGTACACCAAATGGTGGGACGTCGACGCCCACCTGGGCTACAAAAAAAAAAAAGAAAGACTACGAATCCGGACCTAACCACCAGATCGCGGAATAATGCACAGCATAGTGAATCCAGAAAGATTCACGCTGCAAAAATTATAAATACACAGTGGGTATATATACACACTCATAAATCTTTTAAAGTGAAACAGAGGCTGGTTCCAAATATATTAGACCAGGTCAAGGTTTTTGATCATCTGGGAGTTAGATTAACCAGTAATCTAACATGGGCACCCAGATACAAAAGAGCACTTTCACACTCAAGCATTTAGAAAGAGCAATTGTTAAGAAACTTAATCGATCTGTCTTCTGCCTAATTTCCCTTGCAATTGAAATACATTGGGCCAGATGGGTGGGTGCTGCCCTCTATGGTGCAGAATATTGTGGGGCATGGAACAATTGAAACAACTAGAGGTGGCGGGAAAAAAAATGTACAAGATCAATCCTAAATCTACCAATAAATACGTCACTGCTCCCGGTTCGCTAAGACCTAGGGATAAAGAACATTTCACTTACTGCTGTTCTGAAGGACCAGTAATGAATATGCTACTTACCAGTATGCATCTGTTCTTGGCATGTAGGGCTGCTGACATTCATATCTGTGCATAGATCGCCGCCTAGTGTTGGGTCCGGATGTTTGCACGTTGTTGTCCTGGAAGAGTCTTCGAAGTATCCTTGGATAGGTGACTCCTCCCCTGGACTACAGTGCGCATGGGCATCCTCTCCATCCTCAGATTGTTTTTCGCCATTGTGGCAGTGATGGAGTAGATACAGAAAGTGATGACCATGCTTGCAGTAATTCTGAGAGCTGCAGCTGCGACAGGCGCCGGGGAGGAGGGAGGGCGATATGAATGTCAGCAGCCCTACATGCCAAGAACAGATGCATACTGGTAAGTAGCATATTCAGTTCGAGGCATGTGGGCTGCTGAATTCATATCTGTGCATAGAATACATAGCAGTGCCCTCTATTGGCGGCGGCTACCCGTGCCAGCTGCAGCGGTCTGAAAAAGTGTTTTGAGAACAGCCTGTCCTACAGCTGCCTGCTGTTTTGACTGCACATCTACGCAATAGTGTTTTGTAAATGTGTGTGTAGTGGACCATGTGGCTGCTCTGCATATATCATGCAGGGGAATATTTCCTAGGAAGGCCATGGAAGCCCCCAACTTACGTGTTGAGTGGGCTCGTGGTGGAATAGTTAATGTGCGTTTTGCTTTTTGATAACAGATTTGAATACACTTAACTATCCATCTGGCTATCCCTGCTTTGGAGATGGCGTTACCTTTGTGGTGTGGGGCAAAGGCAACGAACAGTTGTTTTGTCTTCCTGAAGGGTTTAGTCCTATCGATGTAGTACATGAGGGCCCTCCGTACATCTAGTGTATGTAGTGCCCTTTCTGCAACAGTTTGTGGGTTTTGGAAGAAAACTGGCAGTTCAATAGTCTGATTCATGTGGAACTGCGATATTACTTTGGGCATGAATTTGGGGTTGGTACGTAGTACGACCCTGTTGGCGTGAACCTGTATAAATGGCTCTTGAACGGTTAGTGCCTGGAGTTCACTAACTCTTCTTAGGGAAGTGATCGCTACAAGGAAGGCCACTTTCCAGGTAAGGAATTGAATCTCGCATGAGTGTAGAGGTTCAAAGGGTGGACCCATCAGGCGTGTGAGGACCAAGTTGAGGTTCCACATTGGAGCCGGTGGGTGGCTTGGTGGAATGACTCGTTTGAGTCCTTCCAAGAATGCTTTGATGGCAGGCACTCTGAATAGAGAGAGGTGCTGCCTAGTTTGCAGATAGGCTGAGATTGCGGTCAAATGGACACGTATAGAGGTGTACGCCAGATTGCATCGATATAGGTGTAAGAGGTAACAGATGATGTTTTGGATGGATGCGTCCAGCGGGTTGATGTCATTATTACCGCAATAAATGACGAACCTTTTCCATTTGGCTGCATAGCAAGCTCTGGTGGTGGGTCTCCTGGCCTCCTTGATGATGTCCATACAGTCAGGTGGCAGGTTGAGATAGCCAAACTCTAGGACTTCAGGAGCCAGATCGCCAGGTTCAGCTGTTGCGGATCTGGGTGCTGAACCTCTCCATGGTTCTGCGTCAAATGCGCGGGTTTGATCTGCAGCCTTTGATGCGGCACCACGGAAAGTTCGAGGAAGGTGGTGTACCACGGCTGGCGTGCCCAAGTGGGAGCAACTAGGACGAGTGTCAGGGAGTGTTGTCGGAGTTTGCGAGCCACCAGCGGTATCAATGGCGCTGGGGGAAAAGCGTACGCAAATCTGCCGGACCAGTTCATCCATATCGCATTGCCCTGCGACTGCGGATGTGGGAATCTGGCGGCGAAGCTTTGGCATTTTGCGTTTTCGCTTGTCGCGAATAGGTCTATCTCCGGATGACCCCACTGCTGGAAGTACGGTTGGAGTACTGATGGGTGTAACTCCCACTCGTGCATCTGGTGGCTGTGTCTGCTGAGCAGATCCGCCATCTGGTTGTCCTTGCCAGGGAGGTGTTCCGCCATGAGGAACATGTTCCTTTGAATGGCCCACTTCCACATGCTCTGAGCCAGATGAGACAACTGTGGAGAGTGTGTTCCTCCCTGTTTCTGTATGTAGTACATTGCGGTCATGTTGTCCGTCCGGATCAACACAACCTTGTTGCATAGATGTACTTTGAATGCCTTCATGGCTAGGAAGATTGCCATCAGTTCCAGAAGGTTGATGTGCAACTTCTTTTGTTGTGTTGTCCATAGTCCCTGCACTGTGTAGTGGAGTACATGAGCTCCCCATTCCTGGAGAGACGCGTCCGCTGTCAGTACTATCTGTGGGACAGGCTCTTGGAATGGTCGGCCCTTGCAAAGGTTTTGTGGATTCCACCAATGCAGAGAGTTGTATGCCCGACCACTCACCAACACTAGGTCCTTCAACTGTCCTTGAGCCTGATTCCACTGACGTGCTAGGCACTCCTGAAGTGGGCGCATATGTAATCTCGCGTGCGGGACTATGAAGATGCAGGAGGCCATCATGCCTATCAACTGCATAAACACTCGCGCTGGAAGTGAGTGATTGGGTTTGAACTTGGAGATCAGCAGTTGTATGCTGTTGATCCTCACTAAATTTGGCTGAGCTGTGGCCGCCAGAGTGTCTATAGTCGCACCTAGGTACTGTTGTACGTGTGCGGGCTGGAGATGGGACTTTGGGTAATTTAGTGAGAACCCCAGACTGTGAAGAAGGTGAATGGTGCGGGACATGTGGCTTGCACATTGCTGGGCTGACTTCGCTTGAACGAGCCAGTCGTCTAGGTAGGGGTAGACGTGTATATGCTGCCTCCGTAGATGTGCTGCCACCGTAGCTAGGCACTTCGTGAAAACCCTGGGCGCTGTTGTCACGCCGAAGGGAAGGACTTTGAACTGATAGTGCTGCCCTTGAACAGTGAACCTGAGGTATTTTTTGTGTGAGGGGTGGATGGGTATGTGAAAGTACGCATCCTTGAGGTCCAGTGTGGCTAGGAAGTCTCCCTGCTTGAGAAGCGGAAGGACTTGCTGTAGAGTGAGCATGTGAAAGTGCTCTGAAAGAATGTACTGGTTCAGGGGTCTCAGGTCTAATATAGGTCTGAGCGACCCGTCCTTTTTTGGAATTAAGAAGTAGAGGGAGTACACTCCCGTACCCTGCTCTTGGATGGGTACGACCTCTATAGCGCCTTTTAGAAGCATACTTTGCACCTCTTGCTGTAAGAGCGTTAAGTGCTCTGAGGACATAGGACGGCTTCTTGGTGGTATTGTGGGTGGAGTGGAGGTTAACTCCAGACAGTAACCGTATTTTACAATATCTTTGACCCACCTGTCCGTGGTGATGGAGTTCCACGTGGACAGGAACCTTTGTAGCCTTCCCCCGACAGGTGTTATGTGGTCGGGAGGAAGGGAGAGGGCGTCACTGCTTGTTCTTGGGGGAGGACCTGGTGTTGCCGTAGCCACGTCCTCTGCCCTTTGTACTGGAGCCACGATATCCACCTCGGCTGTTTTTATCGTAGGTGGTCTGTGTATTGCCTTTGTTATATGTTTGTTGTGACCCCTGTCCTCTACCTGCTCCCTTGTTTCCGGGGCGACGAAAGGAGCCGCTCCGAAAGGACTGAGTTTGTAGGGCGCCCATGGACTTTGCAGTGTCCGTGTCCTTTTTTATCTTTTCGAGGGTGGTGTCAACCTCTGGCCCGAATAAATAGTCGGGGTTGACGGGCTGGTTGAGTATATTGTTTTGTACCTCAGGCTTGAATCCTGAGATCCGTAGCCAGGCATGTCGTCGCAGCATGACGCTTGTGTTTATGGCTCTGGCAGCCGTGTCTGCAGCATCTAGTGCACATTTGATGGAAGCATTCGTGAGTAGCTGTCCTTCTCTGATGAGCATTTCTGCGCCTTCCTTGAACTGGTCAGGGAGATGTTGGAATATTTGCTCCAGTGTGTCATAGTGCGCTCTATCATAGCGAGCAAGGAGCGCTTGAGTGTTGGCTATGCGCCATATGTTGGCAGCTTGGGCGGCAACTCGCTTGCCAGAGGTCTCTAACACCTTGGACTCTTTGTCCGGGGGAGGAGCGTCACCTGTCGTTTGCGAGTGTGCCCTCTTGCGTGCATTCGCTACGACGATGGAGTCGAGTGGTAATTGGCCTCTGATGTAAGTAGGATCCCCAGGTGCTGATCTGTATTTCTTATCAATCCTGGGGTTTATCACTCGTGCCCTGGTGGGTTCCTTGAAAATGTCCTTGGCTGGTTTGAGGACCCCCTTCAACATTGGCAGAGTCTTTACATGTCTTTCTGAGGATGCAAAGGTGTCCATTAGAAAGTCATCTTCGATGGTATCAGAGTGAAGCTGTACCCCATGGTTATTTGCAGCACGTTCAATAAGAGCGTTGAACGCCGCAGTATCCTCCGTAGGAGATGTTTTTGCCCCATAGAGTTGTGGGTCCTGTGCATCGAGAGGTGCACTGGGGTCTGCAGGGTCGCCCCAAGTTTGATCAGGGTCCTGCTGGTCATCAGGGTCTGTGTCTACATGGTAGGGGACTTGGTCATCCATGTAGTCCTCCAATGCATCCGTGTCGGAGCGTGTGGGGGAGAACCGGTGTGGATCCTGGTAGGATGAATGGAAAGGTTCATAAAGGAGAGGTTCTGATTCTACAGGCAACTTCCTTTTTAGTGGGATCCTGAAAGGGTCCAATGGCGGCTCCGAAGTTATCCTTCGGTCGTGGAGAATCATCCTGCCAGTGTCGGCGTCGATGACACGTGCCGGAGACGTCTCAGCAGGTGTGACCGTAGTTTGGGTGACCCGTGTCCTGAGTTGGAACATTTTTGGGATTGTCGACGGAGGCAAGCCGAAGGTAATGTTGGCCGGCACCGAAGAGGCTGCTGGAGCTCCGATCGAACCGGAACCCGACGTGTCCTGGAGGACAGCCGTGGTTTTGCTGCCTTGCGTCGCACCAGGTCGTACTTGGGGCGTCTTTGAGGCTTTGGCACCGGCCAGGTTCGTAGAGGCGGCCGAGGATTTTTTCGGCGCCGGCGGTTCCTCGAGTCGAGGTGCGGAGATCACCGTTGAAGTCTTCGATACGTGAGGCTTAGGCGTCGTCGAGGGAGCGATGCGAGACGCAGCAGGCGATACGGCCCTCGGTGTCGCTGGTGCCGGTAGCCGAGCAGGTTTGTCGGTGCCGATGGCCTTTTTCCGTTTGTCGACTCCGACGTCACCCGCTTCAAGTTCGGCACCGAAGTCTCTCTTGGTGCGGTCGGTGCCGACGCGTTGCGCTGGCGTCGAAGGCCTCGATCCGACCAGCGCCAGTTTCGGTTTCGGAGGAACCGGAGCAGCTTTCGGTTTCGGTTTTGCGGTAGGGAAACCAGCTGGTTTATGCAGTAATGGCTGCCGCTGAACGTCCGAGGCCGGGCCCGAGGGCGGGGCCGAAGAACTGCGGGATGGGTCTCGGGTAAGGCCCGAAGGCGATCCCTCGACCGGAGCCATAGGCTGTGGCACTGGTGTTTATTCGGTTTGAACAGGTAGGCCTTGTTCATCATTGGAGCTACTCTCTTCGGCCCCTAAGGCCTCCTCGTCGTCTCCTACCTCGGTGTCGTCTTCACCTCTGTGGAAGAGTGACTCGTCCACCTCGTCCGATCCGGGTTCGTGTTCGGAAACGGGACTGGAGGGCAAGACTTCTAATTCCTCGACGTCTTCGGCCTCGTCGAAAATGTCTGTTGGGGCCGGTGCCGCATGCTGCGCCTCGAGTCTCGCCGCTCGTCGATTCCGTAGAGTCTTCTTGGAACGGAACCGGGCACAGGCCATGCATGTCGATTCGTCGTGGTCCGGCGAAAGGCATTTGTTGCACACCGGATGGACGTCGATGTGTGGGTACTTCGCATTGCATACCGGACACCTTTTGAATGGCGTCCTCGATTCCATCGTCGAAGTAGTCGATGGACAGGTAAATGCGAAAAAAGTCGGTGCTGAAAGTTAGTAAACTAACAAGATTGTATCGAAACCCGATCGATAAACAGTACCGACGCAAACTAAAGGCCTTTTGGCCTCGACAAAATATTTTCCTAACTTGAGCGAAGATAGCACATCCGAACCCAATGGCGGAAAAAAACAATCTGAGGATGGAGAGGATGCCCATGCGCACTGTAGTCCAGGGGAGGAGTCACCTATCCAAGGATACTTCGAAGACTCTTCCAGGACAACAACGTGCAAACATCCGGACCCAACACTAGGCGGCGATCTATGCACAGATATGAATTCAGCAGCCCACATGCCTCGAACCACTCAGTTCCTGGTAAAAGGAAGCAGTATATGAATTACTAACCACTGAAAAACAGGAATGGCAATTGGTTTGGTTTAGGGAGGTTGAGCAGTTGCTGTTAAAACTGGGGCTCAGGGTTTTGTGTGAGGAATCAAATTCCATGACGGAAAAACTACCCCCCCCCCTCCCCCTCCCAAACTAAAAAAAAGATTTTGGGATTATACTGAGTTTACATGTCTTAATGTTGTAGCGCCAGGCACTTTCACTGATAGATTTTTAGATTTCAAAAATTGCTTCCAGTTTGAAATCTTTATGGATGAAATTGAACCTTCATATGCAATGCACTTTATTTACAATTTAGGTCCAGGGCTTCTTTGAAGGCCACCAAAAGTAAATGGAAGAATGCTTATATCTGGGCTTCATGGACCTGACATCAGCCTTTGATTGCGTAGTGAGGGGGGAAATTATGGCAAAAGTTGTTAAGAATGGGCATAGATGCTCCGCTGGTCCACTTTTTAGCACAGATGTATTACGGCATGACCAGCAAAGGGAGGTATGGGGCGGAAGGAGAACTGTGATCACCGATTAAAATGAACAGCGGCGTCCGTCAGGGATGCGTGCTAGCCCCTTTCCTGTTCTGTCTGTATATAAATGATTTGGAGAGTTGCCTGAATGAAGAGGGGCTGACGTGCCAAGGGTGGGGCAAAGAAATCTCCCGCTCTAATATACACCGATGACTGCATATTCATTTCAAGAACAGGTGTGGGGTTGCAAAGCCTTGTTGTGAGAAAGTGCCCTATTTCTGAATGGATGCCCCCACTTTTTGCTCAATTGCTGATGTACTACGACTGAGTGTGCCCTGGGCTCCTGCTAATCAGGTACCCAGGGCCTATGTTCTTTTCCTAAAACTGCACTGAAGCCTAACCCCAATTGGGATCTTGTGAGAAAGTGCCATCTTTCTTGCATGGTATGCCCCCACATTTTGCTGAATTGCTGATGTACTTTGACTGAGTGTGCCCTGGGCTCCTGCCAATCAGGTGCCCATGGCCTGTGTTCCTTCCCTAAAAACTGTATTGAAACCTAAACCCAATTGGCATCTCTGGCCACAGGTCAGCCCCTGGTAAATGGTACCCTATGTACCCAGGGCACTGTGACCAGAGAAGGCCCCCCAAGGTCTGCAGCACTTATTGTGCCACCCTTAGAGACCCTGACACACACACACTGCCTTTGCAGGCTGAGTGTCTTGGTACAGAACAAAACAAAGAGTCGACATGGCACACATCCCTGTGTGCCATGCCCACAACACACTGCCCAAGCATACCTCAGTCACCTTTTTAGCTGGGTGCCCTATGCCAGTGGTGTGGGTACAGGTGCATGAGCCCTGTACCCCTACAGTACCCAGGTCCATTCCTGTGCACTGTAAGTGCAGTACTGCCATTAAGAGTATATGGTGCTGGGAAATCGTCATCACGAACTCCACAGCACCATGATGGCTACACTGAAGACTGAGAAGTTTGGTATCAAATTTCTAAGCACATTAAATCCACACTGATGCCAGTGTGGGATTTAATGTAAAATGCACGACAGAGGGCAACTTAGAGTTGCCCCCTGAAACTAACCCACGTCCTGACTGAGAGGCTGCCTAGGCTGCCACCCAGCAGACATGTTGCTGCCCCCCTGGGTAGAGAGCCATTCGCTCTCGTGGGCCTGCAACAAAGCACATCCTGGGGCGAGGTGCTAGGCCTCCTCCCCCAGGATGGGCAGGGGAAGCTTCAAAGGCATGCCACCTTTGTGAGCCTCCCCAGACCACTTGCTGTACTCAGCAACTGGTCCCCACCGGTTCTGACCCCCACTCTGGCGGGAAGACTGGCGGGAAAACCCAAGTGAGGAAAGGGGGTGTGCCAGCCTCTGCCAACCCCACCCCTCAGGTGGGGGAGGCGAGGTGAAGCACGACTCCGGGCTCTCGCCATCTTGAGGATGGGGAGCCCTACCCAATTAGGACTAGGCTCCTACCCCCCCTCACACTAGAGAGTGGCAGGATAGGGGATCTACTCACCCCAGCAAAAGGGCCCCATTGGTCCCTGACCTTTCCCTACCTGTAACGCCCCTAAATTTAGTATTTAGGGGCAACCCTGAACCTTCCTTCCTCAGATCCTGATTCCGAAACTACAAAGAAGGACAAGAAGAAAGAAGACCTGCCATGCAGCTGCTAACAACAGGAAAACACCAACTGACTTGGCCCCAGCCCTACCGGCCTGTCGACCCTCGAACCTGCTCCTGCTAAACCCCGGCGTCTCCAGTGGTCAGCAACCTCAAAAACCCCGGAGGACCTGACTGCCTTGCTCATCTAAAGACTGGGACTCCCACGTGCATTGGTTCTGCTCAAAAAGCAACAACCCCTGGTGCCAGCCAGGAACCGCGAATCTAGCACACTCTGCAACCGCCGAGCCCGGCCTGTGCCTGAGTGAACAAAGACCACGAGGACGTCCCCCCGGCGACTGTGACCAAGAATCCAGCACCCAAGGACCCTCCTCGACACTCCTGACGACGCCTGCAGCCTCAACTCCAGGGACCCCCCCCCCCCCCCAACCGCGACCAGCAGAGGGTAAGATTTCCCGACGCCAAAAGACACCCCTGAACCCGGCGCCCTGCGGCCCCCTGTGCCCAACTCCTGGGTGCCTACCTAACCTATAGCTTCCCAACTTACCTCTCTAAGTGGTGGTTGCACCTGAAGAATCTCCGTCCCCGAGCTTCCAGGCTTTGTTCGTCACACAGCTTTCCCATTGAAATCCATTGAGCATACGACGGCTCAAAAGCACCCTGCACCCAGCCGCCCGAGTGCCCCTGGAAGTGCTGCATCTGTTCGATTCTACTTCCCCACTTGCCTTGTGTAAGTGACCAGGAGCTCCGCTCTCACAGCCGTGTGTCCTGCGTGCTAGCAGCCACCAACCAAAGATCCCCTACCCGCCATAGGCTAAAATTGGGCCTACTCTCTCTGCACCCGGCTGCCCCTGTGCAGCAGATGGTGTAACTACTGTACCTACCTGAACTTGGGAGACCCCTGAGTCTAACCCCAGAACCTTAACTCTGCCAGTCGAGTACTTACCTGAAAGTCGATAACTCACATTTTCTCCATAGGTTAACTTAGAAGAAATTCCAAGGGAAAACTAGTCAAAGTGTCGAATTTTGAAACTTTAAAATATTCACTAAAAATCATCCGATCAACCAAAACGAAATTACTCACCTGTTACCAGGAGAGATCCCAGTGCTGGATCTTGATGCCCAGCACCGACTCTAAAAAGTAATTACAACTGCGATTTTCCGATAACCAAACTTTCCTCCATAGGATAACATTGCCTGGTTTTTGCCAGAAATTATTCTGTCGATTTTTGCATCTTACAAATATTCCTTCTAAATCGCCTGTATAACAAAAACGATTTCCTTCGACTGTTTTCAGGAGATGCACAAGGGCTGAATCCAGGATCCAGCCCTGAGTAAGAAAAACCCACGTAAAGTAAATGTTATTGCAATTTGTTTAAAATTCCCATTGAGCTCAATGTTATTATTGTGTTAGGATTGTGTTGCATATTGCAACAACTGTATCTATTGCATTGAAAAGTCTATTGCTTATTGAAAGTATTCAACTAGAGCATCTCATTCTGAGAAAGTATTTTTATACCTACTTGTGGTTCTAAAATAAAACAACAATATATTTTTATATACAAAACAATTGGCCTAGAGTTCAGTTCTTGAGTGTGTGAGACCATTTGCTGACTGAGTGTGTGCAATAAATGCTTTACACTGTCCTCGGATACTGCCTTACTGCTCGACCAAGCTACCACTTAAGAGAGTAAAGTTATATCTAACTTTAACCTCTCCCAAACGTCTGGGGACTGTTGGACTCTGTACACACTGTACCTTACTTTGGTGCAGTATATACAGAGCCACTTTCTTACAGATCTCTGGCCACAGGTCAGCCCCTGGTAAATGGTACCATGGGTACCCAGGGCACTGTGACCAGAGAAGGCCTCTAAGGGATGCAGCATTTATTGTGCCACCCTTAGAGTATACGGTGCTGGGAGTCTGTCATTACGAACTCCACAGCACCATAATGGCTACACTGAGAAGTTTGGTATCAAACTTCTCAGCACATTAAACCCACACTGATGCCAGTGTGGGATTTAATGAAAAATGCACACAGAGGGCACCTTAGAGATGCCCCCTGAAAACTAACCTACCACTAGTGTCCAGGCTGAGTGGCTGCTTTCAGCTGCCACCATGTTTCTGGACCCCCGGGGTCGAGAGCCTGCTGCTCTCGGGGGCCTGAAACAATGCACATCCTGGGACGAGGTGCCAAGCCTTCTCCCCCAGGATGGGCAGGGTTCACAAAGGGGAAGCTTCAAAGGCTTGCTGCCTTTTTTGAGCTTCCCCAGGCCACTTGCTGCTTTCAGCAACTAGTCCCCACTGATACTGACCCCACTTTGGGCGGGAGAACCGGCAGGAAAAACAAATGAGGAAGAGAGGTGTGCCCACCTCTGCCAACTCCACCCCTCAGGTGGGGGAGGCGAGATGAAGCACAACTCTCAGTCCTCGCCATCTTGCAGATGGGGGGACTCCGCCAGCCAGGGACATGCTCATGCCCCCCTCCCACTGGGGGGTGGCATGATAGGGGGTGTACCCACCCCAGGGAAGGGACACATTGGTCCCTACCTTTTACCTACCTGTAACGCGCCTACATTTTGTATTTAAGGGCACCCCTGCACCTTGCTTCATCAGACAAAAACCTGCAACAAGCAAAGAAGAAGAAGAAGGACCGAACAGCCGTGCCGAGGCTAACAAGCGGAAGACGCCCACTGACTTGGCCCCAGCCCTACCGGACTGTCTCCACCTCGAACCTGCTCCTGCCAGCAACCTCGAAAACCCCAGAGGACCTGCCTGCTTTCAACCACGAAGACTTTGTCTCCTGTGAACACTGGATTTGTTCATCTGCTACCTCTGGCCGGACACCGCAAATACGCACCACTCTGCACCCGCCATCCACGGCCCAAGCTCGAGTGGGCAAACACCACGAGGAGGTCCCCCCAGCGATCCTGACCCAAGATTCGGCGACCTCTGACCTGCCTCAAGCCTCCAGCCGACGCCTGCAGCCTAAATCTGGAAGGTCCCCCCACCCGCGACCAGGAGCTGGTAAGAAGATCCGACCCCAAAAGGCACCCCTGCACCAGACACCCCACGGCCTTGGGTGGCCAAACCGATGGGGCATAACCAACCCCCAACTTCCCAAATCACCTCTCGAAGTGGTGGTCGCATCCAGAAGACCTTCGTCCCCAAGCCTGCAGTGCCTTTTTAAACCGGAGGTTCCCCATTACAAACAACAGGGCGCCCGATGTCGAAACTGCACCCTGCATCCGGCCGCCCTAGTGCCGCTGAGGGTGCACCTTTGGTGCTACTTTGTTTCCTCATTTGCCCTGAGCTAAAGTCCAGGAGCTTTGCTCCAACAACCAAGTGGCCTGCTCATCAACAGCCACCAACCGGAGGCCCCCTTTCACTCATTGGATAACAGTGGGCCTCAGGACTCTGCACCAGGCCGCCCTAATGCCGCTGAGGGTGTAACAAGACTGCATCCTTGACCCTGGGGGACCCCTGAGTCCGCCACCAGAACCTCAACTCCCACTCCCAAATACTTACCTTAAAACCAGTAACACTTTTTTTCTCCATAGGATAACATTGACTGCTTTTCTTGAAAATGCTTTTAAGTGTGGAGCTTGAAAACCTAAAGAAATTCCTTAAAATTGTACTGTTTAACAAAAAAGATTTTACTTACCTGTTTACAGGAAATCTATCTAGGTGTGTAAGAAAAGTAATCCAAAAAGTAACTTACCTGGTATTTTACTGAAAAGCCCAATCAAGTCTATGTACTGTATTTACAAAATATTGCATTTCTCTGCAACTATACTGTAAGTTAAAACAAAGTGCATATGCAATTACAATTCAAACTGTTTAGAAACTGCATTACTACGGTCAAGTATTTATTGATTACCTGTGCCAGGCTTGCTTGGTTCTAGAAAATAAAATAACTAAAAGAATATTTTTATACAAAAACAATTGGTCTGAAGTTCAGTCTTTGAGTGTGTGAATTCATTTGCTGACTGAGTGTGCACAACAAATGCCAACACTGTCCTCTGATACTGCCTTACTGCTTGACCACACTACCACAAATAGAGAGTGAGGTGCTTTCTAACTTTACCTCTACCTACCTTTGGGGTTCCACTGGACTATGTGCACACTATACTGCACTTTGGTATAGTATATACAGAGCAAGCTCCCTACACTTGTTAATAGATTTAATGAATTCATGAGTGATCTGGCCACTGAGTTTTACAAACACTTCTCTTATTACCTCTGTGACGAAATCCCAACTAAAAAGAGATTTTTTTAAACATCTTAATGGAACGCAGAGAATATGCGGAGCTCAGCAAAAAGCACGTAGCAGATTATCTACCTCTGGTTACTATGGAAGGAATGGAGCGATATCTTCTGTATCCTTTTAGCCATTCTAAAAAGTTCTCTCTTACAAGATTTAGATTTGGCATTGCTTACTTGAAGTGTTGTACCCAAGTCAAATATATCATGAGGTCCACCTAGATCACTGCCCCTGCGACTGCAATTCAAGCCAGAATATGTTGCATTCCTTCTTTTTCTGCCAGCTATATGATGAACCATGCAGGGACATCGTTTTACCACTGCTGAGGGTGTTGAATATTAGAAAATGCAGACCGGCTCTATTCTACCTCCGGCTACTCCAGTCAGAATATATCTGGGAAATGATATATACATTAATTTCTGCTGCAATTCGCTTAAGGGGGCTAGTGGGAAAATGATTGTCTTCTTTGTGAAGTTTTCTGTATTGATTTAGACTTTTTTTTTTTTTAATGTTTTTTTGTTTTGTTTTCTGGCACTTTTCAATCACACAACGCACTTAAGAAATAAAACACAAAAGGGGGGCCATTTGTCTCCAAGGTTGCAGGCTGTGTTGGAAAATTCTATAATGAATTCTTTGATCAGGCCTTGTCTCCCGGAAAAACGGAATAACAGCCTCCTTTTGACCTAATCTTGTCGGGCACTTTGAAAGGCATTATTCACCTTAAGAACATTTTATTTATTGAGTTTAGCATTGCGTCTGAACACACCTGTATGATTATTTTTCCATCCTCTCTGGTTACTGTTACAGGCACTATGCACTTTAAAGAATGTATACTCTTGGGGTTTTGCGTCGTTCGAAAATTGAATGATTATCGCCTTATCGAGTAAGGATAACAAACCTTAAATGATTTGACCTAGTTGATCGTGATGTATTTTCATGAATTCTGAGTTTGCCGAGCTGCTTTCTCCCAATTCTCATGTTTTTCATGTATTTTATGTGTGTGACTTTTATGGTTTGTCAAAACCGAATACATTTTAATTGATGAGGATGATGGAAGAATGCTATTGTAACTTCACTGTGTCCTGTGTGGGGTCAATGCCCTAAATCTATAGAACATTGTACGTTTACCTGCCCTTATTACGTACACATTAGAAAAAGGTGAATAATTCCTGTATGCTGACTTTGTCGTTCACATGACTAACAGATTCCCTACGTGTGTTTAGATCTGACACAACTAAATGGCTTGTGTTTACATTAACGAGATACTGGATACATGCCTGGTGGCTCAGTATTAAGATGCTATCTACCTACTAGGAACAGGACTGTGAAATGATCGCTGTGTGGAGTGCCCCCCCCCCCCCTCAAATTTGAAATAATGTGCAATTGACAGTCATTTGACTGGTGATTTCTCTCGATGGACTATACATTAATCTTTCTTGATTCTCCATGAGGTTATTTTTATAGAAATATTAGCTTTAATAAAT